>NC_091745.1:38295627-38618127 GCF_043380555.1 Nothobranchius furzeri | reverse complement strand
CAGATTTGAGTTTTCTGCTATTTAGAATTAGTTTTCTTGATTCTTCACTTACTTTTTGTGCTTTTTTGCTTCTTTGTGCTTTTTGCTTTCACATCTTTCACTACATTCAGCTCATTTAACAGTTTAGCTTAGTTTCAGCTTACTTCAGCTATTCAACAACTTCAGCAATCAGTTACCAAATTTAGCATATACTGCTAATTTCACAGTTCAGCTGAATGTAAAAATTAAACTGTTAAACTAGTCCTACTGAAATAACAGGTGTTTACACATTTTAGCTGTCCAATTTTTTTAAACAGTGTTCACAGATTTGAGTTTTCTGCTATTTAGGATTAGTTTTCTTGATTCTTCACTTACTTTTTGTGCTTTTTTGCTTCTTTGTGCTTTTTGCTTTCACATCTTTCACTACATTCAGCTCATTTAACAGTTTAGCTTAGTTTCAGCTTACTTCAGCTATTCAACAACTTCAGCAATCAGTTAGCAAATTTAGCATATACTGCTAATTTCACAGTTCAGCTAAATGTAAAGATTAAACTGTTAAACTTGTCCAACTGATATAACAGGTGTTTAGACATTTAAGCTGTCCAGATTTTTATACAATGTTCACAGATTAAAGTTTTTTTTTCTTGCTATTTAGCATTATTTTTCTCTATTCTTCACTTACTTTTTTTGCTTTATTTGCTTGTTGGTGCTTTTTGCTTCTACATCTTTCAAGACATTGAGCTCATTTGGACAGTTTTGCTTTGTTTCAGCTTCAGTTAAGCTGTTCAGCAGCTTCAGCTTACAGTTTCAGCTATCCAGCATTCAAACAGCATTTGTGCAATAAATGCAATTTTTCTAGTTCTTCTGCTTCTTCTTCTTATTCTGCTTCCGTACACTTTTTGAACCTCTTCTTCTCCTTCAAATTTTGAGCTATTTCAACAATTTTATATCAAAATGTTCAGCGCGTTAAGCTCTTTCCGGCTATTACTTTTGGCATTGATATCTTTCAAATTTTTCGAGTTATTAAGCTTTTTCTGCTAAAAAATTTCCCATTGAAATGAATGGGATTGGTCAATTTTCAGCAAATTCCTATCACTTTTTTGACCTCAAACTCTATAGGATTCCTTTTAACTTAGAGACTTCATTCAAAGTTTAACAAACTCACAAGACTTTCCCGTTTAATATATTAAAGAGGCTTTTTGATATCTTTTACGGTTTTTCTAAAATCGCAGGTAGAAGTTGAGGTACGACTTGACATTTTCAGAAAAATTCACAAAAGTTATAATGGGGAAAGATAGGAGCAGTGACCCTCCCTTGCTCCATTTCCGGCGTTGTACCGAGAGAACCTTAGGTCCGATTGAAATGAGACACGCGCTGGCTTACAGCTAACGAATATACCTTCGTTTTGAGCTATAATTCATGACTAAACTCCAAACATTGTGGTCGTACAGTTCATTTGTTTGAGAAAATTCTCATTTAAAAAAATGTCTCTGCTCACTCTAACTTTAGAATTCCTCACTGTAACTTTTCAACTTCACATCTTCTGTGAACAGCTCTTTACTAACCCCAGACCGTTTGGACTACCAAAACAAGTTATAACTCAAAAAGTAGGAATTTTTGTCAGCTTTTCAGAATGGGTTTAATTTTATCTGTAAGTGTTACCGTTCTTTCGCTACAAGCCTCAGAAGGAGGAGAGACCCAGCTTTTCTCTCATTGAAATCCATGTTAAAGGATCAGAGATTTTCTCCTCAAAACGGCTTCAGACAGCTAAAAGTTTATCGTCATAGCTTCTAGACAATTCATGGTAGGCGCAAAAAAATCGGCACAGATGATCATCAAAGTCCTCTGCCACTCACGCTTTTTGAATTTTTCAAATCGGTACAGTACTTTTCGAATGGTGATGAGAAGTTTGACAGGTACAATTTCACTTCTGAAGGACAGATTTCAAGGGTTCTCTCGTTAACAGGAGCATAGGAGGAAATCCCATGGCGAACGGGGGAAAGCGTCCCTCCCTCACACAAAGTTGCCCCCCCCCCCCCCACACACACAAAAGTTATTGTAAATGTATAAATGCTATCAGTAAACCTGTATTGTCTTCTAAAACCACAACGTAAAAGTTAGTCTGCAAATACAAAACAATGTGTTTTTAATTGTTGAGAAATTATAGTCCACCCCCCCCCCCCCCAATTCCTCAAGTGTGTACGGTCGGTCCACACGCGCTGTTTCCAACGGGCGGGGCTGCCGGCTTTGCCTCGCTCACAGCTTCACAGCAGCCCGCAGGCTCACAGGAAGCGGGAATCAAAAAGCCAGCGGTTTCCAGCAGTAAGTCAATTATCTCACGCTTGTTCTACAAACTTAAATATGTATGTCAAATGTGGTCAAAAATGATGCAGGAAGATGAGAGACACAGAACAGGAAAATAGCTCAATAAAAACAAGAAAACAAAACAAAGTGTTGAAAAGTAAAATGTAGGTAGATTTATCTCCACTACACACATGTAATATTTATACTTTTGATACAATTCAGATCACCTTCAAAACTCAATCACACACCCAGGGCCGTTCCAAGACATTTTGGGGGCCAAGGCAAAATGACCCCCCCACCCCCACCCCACTCCACCCACACACACACACAAAATAACATACAAGAGAATTAAAGAGAATTTCAGGTGAAGCGCTTGCACATACTGTGTTATTGTGTGGTTTGTTCTGTGTGTAGAAACATGTTCAATTTGATTGACCGTCAGAAGGTGGGAAAGTGCCCCGCTCCTACCCAGCCCCCTGAATAGTTGAGAGAGGTCAATCATCTTCTGGCTAAATGGAATTACACACCCACACATGTGAGACATCAAATTGATCAGCTAGGCCTAAGGAATCCATCCATCCATCCAACCAACCAACACACCAAACAACCATCCATCCATCCATCCAACCAACCAACACACCAACCAACCAACCAGCTCTATACACTTAAAACTCTATACACTTACAACTAGCAGCATAGCTGACATTTTAACACTAGTCAGAAGGCAGGAACCGCCCCCTCCTCCTTCATTGCTCTCTCATTGGCTGAGAGTTTTCAATCGTCTTCTGCCTAAAAGGAAATGTGCACCCACAGATGGTACATCAATTCAACCTGCTTGGTCCCAGGAGTCTTGTATTAACTTGATATTGTGCTCTGCATTTCCATGGCAACGTGCTTAGCAACAATATTTAACAACATTTTAGACACAACTGTATCAACATACTTTAATATAGAAATGTTATTCAAAGTTTAAATGACTCATGTGTTATTGTACATAGCTTTATTAATGCAGACTTCTGTCATCTGTTACCATGGCAACACATGGAACTACAAATCACTTTAACCAAGTCTCATAGGAATGAATATAAAAGAAGAATATTGAGCCATTAACAGACTCCTGTTTTTGAATTGTTTGTACTTAAAACTAGAAATAAGTTCAATTTCATTGACCGTCAGAAGGTGGGAAAGTGCCCCGCTCCCTCCCAGCTCCCTTATTGGTTGAGAGAGGTCAATCATCTTCTGGCTAGATGGAATTACACACCCACGCATGTGACACATCAAATTGATCGGCTTGGCCAAAGGAATCCATCCATCTACATATAAATCCATACATGCTTCTATCTATCCATCCATCCATCCATCCAATAAACCATCTAACATCCATCCAGCAATCCATCCGTTATTTCATTCATCCAACTCTTCATCCATCCCATATCAAATCTGAACATATGTTCATCTATCAGTTTCACATATCAGCAAATATTTCTAAATTCACAGTCCAGCCAATTGTAAAAATGTACCCGTTAAACTGTTCTCATTCAAAGGCCAGCTGTTTAACATTTCACATTTTGAGTTTTTGATAAATGTTCAAAGATTACAATTGTCTGCTGTTTAGCATTTTGATCCATTCTTCGCCTATATTCTGAACTACATTACGCTTGTTGGTGATTTTTGCTTCTACATCTTTAAATACATTCAGCTCATTTTGACCGTTCTGCTTTGTTTCAGCTTCAGCTCAGCTGTTCGGCAGCTTCAGCTTACAGTTTCAGCTGTCCAGCATTCAAACAGCATTTGTGCAACGAATGCAATTTTTCTAGTTTTATATTATGTTGATTCCAAACAGAGTGACAAAATAATTAAAACATCAATTAATAAGAAAAACAACTCTTTTGTCATTTTTACTATTTATTTATTTATTTTTAGAGATGTTTTTATGAACTCTTTCATTGAAATCTAGTCAGACTCCTTGTTTTCTCTGTCCATGAAGTCTGGCCTCCTGCTTCTGACACCGTCTTTGTGCCAAAGCATTACAGCCTCATTTGGGTCACAGTCCTTGATCTCTGGAGAACACAGCTGCACCATGAGAATATCTGAAAGTGTGTCAGGGCTGGGGTTGTCACGGTAACCGGTGTAGCAGTAAACCCCCGTAAAAAAGTTGACAATAAATAATAACAGTCTTGTTTTAAAAAAAAAATATTATCTCGGTGGATTACCATGGCTGCGGTGTAGGCGCAGTGACCCTTACCATCCACCGTATCATCTGCTGAAGTTGCTGGCGGCACATGCGCACTTTGTTGTTTACTACCAAAACTTTCTTTAAGCTAAAGCTGAAATAACGGCAGGAGGAGACGGCAGCACTCGGGACATTTATTATCCCTCAAAGAAGACAAAGTCGGAAGTATGGGCATTTTTTGGATATTTGAAGAATGCCGAGGGACAGCTGTCTGTGAAAGGCAGCAACGCTACGTGGCCATCATAATGCAGCCTTTGTCTCACGACTCCGCCATCTCCAGTTCACCACTTTTCACAAAATCTTCTGGTTGCCACTGGTCCTGGTGGTTTTTCTTCCAGTTCGATAAGTTTTCTTTTGGAAGGCTGGCTGACTCCAGTTAAAAACCGCCACATTTCACCGCTAGTTTTAACACGAAGCTAACTGCTAACTTCATAAACTGAATGGGATAGGTGGAAATGACTTTGGATGTGGCGTTCACGTTTCGCGTACGTTTGTGTACGTTGCATGCAGGCGGGAGGAGTATCAGAAATCCATGGAAGATGACTGATAAACATAACTAATTTGGTGCAAACATTTACTCGCCAGGTGGCAGGTAGAGATAAAAAATTTACTCGTCAAATGGAGCAATTTGCTCGCATTTGGCGAGTGTTAATTTCGGACCCTGCATGCAAAACTTAAACACACAAAACACACAGAATAATAATGAAAACATATGACAAACACAGTAAACTAAATAAAGATAAATGCTTTTAACCCTGTGGGCGTGCTGGTGGTTGTTGCAGTAGCCGGGCGTCCGACGCCCAACATCTAATTAAAACAAACCAATACGGGCGAAACAGATCAATACAGATGAAACAGCAGTGATGCAGCCCTCTGGGCACACCACCAGCTCTGGAGATGGAATTGGTCGTGGCAGGACAGCGAGATGGAGCAGCAGAGGGGCCGGTGTACCGCCGCCGACGTTCAGCTGATCTCGGTGGAGCGCTGCAGGCAAAGCCTCATGACAAAGTGGCTCTTAAGCTAACCACCCGGTCAGCCACACTGCAAACAAACAAAACTGGCATGGTCCCCCTGGATTAGCACAACCCTCCCCAAGCAGAGGCGAGGACTTAAGGTCGTTGCGCCGCTGGATCAAATCAGCCTCATACGGCTGACACAACCACATGGGCAGTGAGCTGACAAGGAGTACCTGGATGCAGTGTTAACCCCATAACGTTATGCGCAGCTCCATTCTGCGATTGCACGCTACAAACAAATTAAGATGGAGAAATGAGCATGAGCGAACGCCGCACAGGCAACACAGGAGGGTCTGTACTTACGATCGCAGCTTGCAGTTGGAGTCTCTCAGTACCCCAGCACCTGAAGTGCCATACCAAAGCTGTCGTGCTGGAAGAGCATACACCTGCCTTTTATTGGATGGCTCACCCTGCCCTTCAATCAGCCTAATGTGAGCCACCTGGCTCTGTACTGGGATGGGACCAAACAAGATCTGTCTGTCCCATCACATTCAGTTTGCTAAGTTAGCTAGTAGCTACATTGGTTCATGTGTTTCAACTGTAACAGCCCCACCCTCAGCTCCACCTCTTTTCCCATTTTTGGATTGTCGGGGCGTGACAAAAAAACAAATTAAAGCTACATTAATGGGCTCGACACACGGGAGGCGACATCGCCTCTCCTCCATTCATTTTCAATGAGACATGCGCGACAAAGCGATAATTGCGGGTCTCTCTCCTACCAAGCGAAACGCGAAAAACGTGCGTGTGAAAGTTTGCACTCGTGCACGTGTCGTGCACGGACGACCCAGCGACGCGATCCCAGAAAGTTCAAACATTTTCAACTTTTCATCGCTGTCGCTCGGATGAGGACCAATCAACGGAGGTTTCATTCCCTGACCAATGAGCGGACAGGATGCTCCGCACATCTCAGAGCAAACATGAAGGAGAAGTTGATTATTATTATGTTTTATATAGTAAAATCAGAAGTAAGAGTTCACATAACTCTAGCAGCACCTTGTGAAACATCATATCTACCACTTTATTAACTCTGAACCGCTTAAATAACCTTAATTCCCTCCAACCTGACACAGCCAAACAAAACAACGGAAGTTTCGATTTCGCCATGGAACAGAATGCGTAGACGGCTTTGCCGCTGGCCGCTACCGCAGATCGTCTCCCGTGTGACAGGTAATAAAAGCGACAGCGACGAATTTCGCTTATCGCGGTCGTTTGCCGCCTCCCGTGTGTCGAGCCCACAATGCTTACTTTTGATTATGATTGGGGTAGCAGTAGCTCAACAGGTTGAGCGGGTTGTCCAGTAATCAGAAGGTTGCAGTTTCGATCCCGGCTCCGGACAGAGAGTTCTGCTGTTATGTCCTTGGGCAAGATGCTTAACCTCCTTGCCTGCTGGTGGTGGTCGGAGGGACCGGTGGCGCCTGTACTCGGCAGCCTCGCCTCTGTCAGTGCGCCCCGGGGCAGCTGTGGCTACATCGTAGCTCATCACCATCAGTGTGTGAATGTGTGTGTGAATGGATGAATGATACACTGTAGTGTAAAGCGCTTTGGAGTCCTTACTCTGAGAGGCGCTATACAAGTGCGGGTCATTTAACATTGTTTCCTGTAGATTTTTGTGAAGCTCCTATTCAAGTGTTCCCCTTAGTTCTCATGTTGACAGTTACACTAAATACGAGATAGCCTTTCAGTTATACTAAGGCTTCACTTTGTAATGAGTTAATTTACATGTTATTTAATAAGCCATAAGACATAGGATTCCATAGGAAATATGAAATCAACCTTACGGATCTGTGGGTACTGGTTAACCAGAAGATTGGAACTTTTTATTGCAGGGATTAGATAACAGCTTCGTATTCACTCAGAGACAACAGAAGAGAGAGTCAAGTTTAAAAATAGGGCTGTCGCGGTAACCGCAAGAAGAAAATATCGCGATATTAAGAAACCCACCGCGCTGCATGATGTGCCACCGCCATTACCGCACTTGATTAAATCTCGCGACAGCGCATGCTGAGAGGTAAAGTCCGCGCTGATCGAGGAGATAGTACACATGGAAGATGGAGGGAGCGGTGTCAGTGCGTCAGCTGCAGCCCAGCCAGAGACCTTGGAGCAGGCAGTGCTGCCACCAGCGGCAACGAAAAAAACGCTTGGAGACCTGCTGAAGTCACGGACAAGGACGTCTTCTGCAACCGTCCCGAAGAGAGTTAGAGCCAAGTACCTGCAGGAGGAACCCATTGACCCTAATGAAAACCCTCTGACATGGCGGCGCAACAACCATAAGAGATTTCCATTGCTCTCCAAAGTCGCACGTAAGTACATGTGTATTTGCGCAACAAGCGCACCATCCGAGAGGGTTTTTAGTGTCGCTGGAAATGTTGTCACCCCTCTCAGATCCTCTCTCAAACCGCATAAGGTTAACATGCTGGTTTTCCTTGCGCGTAACAAGGACATGACCGAGTTATAAATCACAGTTATTCTTGTGTGTGAAAGTGAAATGACAGTGCCTGGGACATCTCATTTTGTATACTTTATTTTAAACCACAAAACAAAACGGGCACTTTTTTAATTTCTGTTAGATGTTGCAGCCAAATTTGCATTTCAAAGTTAAACCTCCTGAATGTTGTTTTTAAGTTCAGTCAGAAAATGCCGTTACTGCCCTTTGATCTGCATTCAATAAAGTGTTAAATATGGCCATGTATTTTTTCTAACATTTTTTAAATGTGTAAGCACAACGTTTCAAAGGAAATATTGCCATGAGTTTAGTAATTAACAAACAAATTAGCTAAATACATAAATAAAAACGGGGTGCAATAATATCGCATACCGCAATATTGAACTGCCCTGACTCACCGCAGGGGGAATTCCTCAACCGCGACAGCCCTATTTAAAAGTTTAAAGAATTTATTACTAAACAAATTAAACTAGACTAACTTTAACACTAAATGTATGGTGTAACTAAGGTGGATGAGACGGAAAATGGTGTAATGTGGAATGTTACTCAGAACCAGCAAATCCGAAGAAGCGATTAGTTCTGATGGGAAATGAAGGTGATGTCTTCGCGCTAAGCTTTGGTTAGGAGATTCATAAACACATTCGACGACATTTCGCTGGCCTACGTACCCTTTTGGAAGTCCCCGTTAGATCAGGAATGTCGAGGTCCAGCTGGACCCTCTCTGGAACCGAAGCCGGGAGGAAAAGCAGCGGTTGCCGACCAGACCAGTCTTTGAGATACTTCCGGGTCACAACAGTTTTGTTGGCATCTAGCGAGACCCAAACCTGGGTCGTGATGGTTCAGCTTTTATTCTGAAAGGAACCATTGCAGCAGTTGGAACAGCAACACATTTTAATCCAGCTTGTCGTTGGTTCTTTTGGCTGAAGAGGAAAGTTACGGATTGGCCACTCCGACAACTTCTCAAGAACGCTTTGAACTGAGAGAGAGTCCTTTCTTCATTCTTCTCTTGAGCTGGAAAGAAGCAGTTTATAAACAAATGCATGAGACCTTGAGGCCATATCTCATGCAGACTAGTTCTGTGTCAGAGGAGAGGGGGAAAATGACTTTTGGTGGAAAATGGTCATTTCATTCTGTTACAACTTCATGTCAATAACAAGCCTGCTGAACTGCATTTTCTAATGCTAGATACACAAAGTTTAAAAGTTTTTTACGGCCCCCAGCTCGTCTAGGAGATGATGTTAAAGGGGGCGTAAAGAAATATATGTGAAATACCGGACAAACCAAGATTTACTCTCTTAGAGGAGTTTATTAACTAAAAAACACTGCTTTATGCAGGCAAAGACAGAAAGATTACAAAACCAAAAGGACATCCACACTGGGGAATTACTAATACTAAACAGAAGGATCCTCCAATACTGGGTAAATAACAATAATATTAATAAACACAAAACGCCGGTACTAAATCGGGAAAAAGGAAGGAATTTGATGAACACAAAAAGCTCCACCAAAAGGGTGAGCTGGACTCTTTAACGAGTATTCTAACGAAGACAAAAATCGAGCTCTAAACTAGGAAGTGTACCACACAGGTAATCAAAACGAAGACTCTATGGTCTGTGTTACTAGGAGGGAAAAAGAGGAACACTCGTTTTAACACAAGGCCTCTGCTAAGCTTCCCTCCCCGAATGACAAAGGGAGCTGCCTTTTATAGGAAGCTCCCTGATTGAAGGATTAGCAACACCTGGCTCAGCTGGAGCCAGGAGAACAGGAGGAGCGCTGAGGCCATCTTGTGGCCACAAAACAGACAGCGTCTGTAACACCCTCCCCCTCAAAACAACAACTAAAAATTATTTTTGTTGTTGCCACTAAAACAAGAGCGCTCCCACTAACTAACTAGAAAAAACAGCTAACTAACTAACTAAAATCCCTGGATCTCGGAAGGCGGGCTGATTAAACACTTAAAATCACGCTGCGCTGATCCTCAGCGCTGCGGAGTGTTCCCGAGATGGTAGCTTTCGCTACCAACACTAGCCTTAAAGGAGATCCTTACAGCTAAACAAAACAAAATTTCTACTAGAGAGCCTCAATCTGTGTGGCATCGGGATAGCGCGTCAGCTATCATGTTGTCCGCTCCCTTCTTGTGGCGGACTTCGATGTTGAACTCCTGGAGGAGGAGAGCCCATCTCAGACGTTGATTGGCGTGGGGGAAGGTCAGCGGGTTGTGATCTAAGAAAACAACTGTGGTGAAATGGTTGCAGACATACACATGAAAATGTTGCAGGGACCAAATTAAAACCAGGGTTTCCTTTTGCGTTGCGTTGGGACTGAACTTCCTAGAGAAGTAGCAGACGGGGTGATCAGGTCCGTTAGCATCCTCTTGTGGAAGAACAGCTCCTGTTCCGGCGTCAGAGGTGTCAACCTTTATTTTAAATGGCCGGGACAGATCAGGAGCAGCCAGGAACGGTGCACAACACAAGATTTCTAAGAAAGAGTAAAACCTGGTGACAGACTGGGGTTCAAGAAAAAGGAAGGTTAGTGACAGGAGTAGAATTGCCAGCAGCGAGTGTAAAATAAGGCCGGAGAGTTTGTCCGTTTTCTGAGCTTTTACTAAAACATCATGACTTATAGGGAGGTTCACAGAAATCTGAGGCTTCGTAACAGCAGTGGTATCTGTAACGGAGTTGTCGTCTGACAGAAAAGGATGCAACACAGAATCACGGAGGGTTATCTCCGGATCCTTTTTAGTTTGCGCTCTAGTCAGCACACAAGCAGGCAGAGGGCCTGCACTATCATGAACTTCGGGTTCTAAAATGAGTTCAGGCAGAGGTACGACCAAACCTCCAGCAGCATCGTTCCCTAAAATCAAATCAACTCCCTTTGTAGGAAGTTCATCCAACACACCAACCAGAAAATCACCCGCGACTAAGGGGCAGGTCAGTTTAATGTGGTGCATTTCGGCCGAGATAGCTCCCATCTCGATACCTTGTAGCATCACCGAATAGCTGGCTTGGCTATTTTCAGAAAACGGCAACAAGCTTCTTTTTATTAAAGTCAGGGAAGCTCCTGTATCTCTCAAAATAACAACTTTTGAGTCGGATTCAGAACCCGGAAGAGAGACAAAACCCTCTGAAAGGAATGGCTTAAAACAGGGACTGGGCTTTTCAGCGTTAGTTTTGTCACAGCAAGCTATTTCAGTTCGGTCCTTATTTGGGGAACTTCCGGTTCTACGGTTCTTCAGTTTCAAGGAATAACAATCACGGATGACGTGGCCACGTTTATGGCAGTAAAAACACTCTGGTTTTTCAGAATTTGAGGGCGGAGTTACTCTTACATTAGGTCTGAATGCACGGTTCGCGTCAGTACGAATCTCTCTGACCCGGTGAGTGAGGGAGAACTCATCGGCGAGGAGAGCAGCCTCAGAGAAAGAATTCACTTTCTGCTCATTTAAATAGAGAACCAGTTTTTCAGGAAGATGTCGCTTGAACTCTTCTATCAGGATGAGCTCCTTTAGATCAGCCAATGAGGAAATATGCGAAGCAGAACACCATTTCTCAAACAACACAGACTTTAAGTGAGCATACTCAACATACGACTGATTTACCTGTGGTTTCTCGAATCTGAACCGTTGCCTGTAGGCTTCAGGAACAAGTTCATAAACCGTGAGCACTGTTGAATTTACCTTGTCGTAATCTGCACCGTCTGTTGGAGACAGAGCGGATACCACCTAAAGGGCCTTACCTGTTAACTTGCAAGTCAAGAGGAGAGGCCAGACCTCGCGAGGCCACTGCAGCGTCGCAGCGATCCGCTCAAAGGCAAGGAAGTAGCCGTCCACTTCTGTCTCCCGGAACTCCCTGATTGAAGGATTAGCAACACCTGGCTCAGCTGGAGCCAGGAGAACAGGAGGAGCGCTGAGGCCATCTTGTGGCCACAAAACAGACAGCGTCTGTAACAAAGTTAATTTTATGAAGTTGTAGGGTTAATGAACTACACATCTAGGAATTAAAGGCTGTTGCTATCAGCTTATGTTTTAATTCCTAAGAAGATCAAACATATTGATGAATGAAATTTACATGCATACATATATATATATATATATATATATATATATATATATATATATATATATATATATATATAAATTCATACACCAACTTGCTTGGTCAATGTTAATCAAAAGATTATATTTATTTTTAAAGATTTAATTTAATAGCAAAAGTTATTTGTTAATTCAGAATATCTAAAGACCTTAGCTTGTTCAGTGATCAATATACACCGACTCTGTGTTTATTTCAAGAAAGAGTCAAGTTTAAAAAGGTTAAGAAATTTATTACTAAACAATTTGAACATGACAATTTAAAAGACAATTTATAAAAGCTTGGGTATTAAAGAGACTTTGGTATTAAAGAGACTTTGGTATTACAAAGCAACCCTGTGTTTGGATGAATCTAAGGTGAAGTGTGTTTGTTTGCGGGTGAGGGCATGTATCAGAACGTGTATCTTAAAGAGAGGACGCACGCGTTCTGGGTGGAGAAAGAATTTGGTTTTGTCAATAAGCTAAGTTGTTCTTATTAAAGAGCATTCAGACGCAATCTGAGTTCTACCTCACCGTCAGGCAACCCTCGTCGTGGATCCGGAGGTCAGGGGAGGATGTTGAACAGCCTCAGGGTACTGGGTCCGGTAGGGAAGACCGATGGTACAGACTTCTCCGGTCCTAGAGGCACACAGGTGGAATTGGTTTGTGTCTGCAGATTCTTAAGGAATCTCGTAGCATCAGCTTGTTCTGCAGGTGTCGTTTGTTGTGTTGGGAGTAATTCCTGCCAGCGTGACAGAAATTGCTTGTTTGGTTAAAGAGCGTTGGGCGGCCGTCCCAACCTTCTCTAGAACTCACTCACAACTGACGAGAGTTCTGTTTTAAAAGATGGCTATTATCATTTCTAACGAATCAGGTTTTGACATGTAGAAGGAAGATTTAACAAACCCCAGAAACACGCCTCCCTGAAGATAGGAAGTTCTGGTGTTATGGGACAAGATCATGTGAGTGCAGTTACCTTTAACTTAGTTACTGTGACCTGTGTGAGCTGACTAAGTGCACATGATTCTTGTCATAGTTAAACATTACTGATTATCATAAATAATTATTAACCAAAGAATAATTCATTTCAATAATTAAACACAGTTATAATGAACCTTGATGATTAGCAGTAAAAAGAGTTTATTTAAATAATTTTTTTTTCTTGAAATGCCCTCTTGTTGTGGATGGAATAGCAGTCAGATAAGCAGACAGCTGCACAGATTAAAGGAGTGGTAGCAGACTGTAAGTCTCCTGTGAAGGACTCTATTGCAGATTGGAGTCGTAGCCAGGGCAAGGTGACCCAGGCTGTGTATCTGACCTGTGAGTCTTAAAACCATGCCATTACGTGGCGTTACATCTCCCCCCTTACAAGGTCATGGTGGTCAGTAGAAACCACCTGGCATTGTACAATCCTAGAGGCCCGAAGGACTCCATCAAGGAATGGCAGATGTTAAGTCCCAGTTGAAGGCAGAAGGAGTGAGGAAGCATTCCCCACGCCGGTGAAAAGTCACGGATCATATCCTTAGGAAGCGGTTAATTCAACAATCTGTAGATTATTTGTATATCCTTGTGAAGGGAGCAATTCCAACAATAATTGATCATTTGTAATTCCTTGAAGGGATTATGTAAAAAAGGATAAATGAGCTGTGTTCCCACACAGCGTAGACCGCAGGTAGGAAGAAGGCAGATGAAAAGGAGGCCGGATCAGGTCCCAGGCGAACTGTAGACGACTCATCATCACGGCAGGACCACAGGACGTCCAGACCCAACGAACCGGAGCTCCAGGCAGCATCAGGCAGCGAAGCATAGAGGTCCACTCGGGTAGCGAAGACCAATGGCGAAGCTCAGGAGAAGACTAGAGCGGACACAAGCACACGTGAGAGTAGACAAACGAAGAATGCGTCTGATGCAAATCAACAAACAAAAATAAACCTACCCCTACATGTACCTAAATATACTATGTGGAGCAGAGTATGTGAAAAGAGTCCAGGTGAAATGAATGGATGCCATACACTACGAGTACTGGAAAAAGGTGATGCAAAAAGAATAAAATCAACAAAAACCCTAAACTATATGTATGGGGAATCAACGTTTCTGAGCAAAATGTCATCAAAAGAGAAGGGCAAAATGGCTGTAGGCCCTAACTTGTAAAATCATAAAGAAATAAGCTGTAATTTAATAATGTAGAAACATATGAATGAATGTGTCTTAAAATAGGTAGTAATAAAGGATAAAAACACTATAATGTAAATCAGTGTCGTTAGTAATTAAACCTATATGTGACTCTATCACAGTAGGAAACAATGATTAGTAAATAACTGAAGCATAAAAATGAACTTAAATCAGTTATCAAAAAGATTAAACTTCAAAAGTTATCATAATCACTAGGATTTGAAAAATAAAGAAAAATGGAATTTGGATCAACATAACAGGTAGTGGAGTTACACACTTTGAACTGTTATGAACTTAAATAATATAATTATGGAAAACCACAGCATGACCACAACCAAGATCAACCAAGTCTGCATGATATGTTTAGACATGAAATCTATTCACGCACCCACATACACCCAACAGAACTTATGTGACCTGAATCAGAGAACCCAGCGAGAGCAGACGGAAGTTCACCCTTTGGTGTGTTCTTGCTGTGTTGAGTTTCAAATTCCATCTTTCAGTTCTTTTTAAAATACAGAAAGGTTTATTTACCTGCAACGTTTCGTTTGCGGCTGCAAACATCATCAGGCTGACGCCGATGGTGGCGTCACTTCCTTTGTTTATCCGCGGGCAGCAGAGGACATTGTCGCCCTCTGCTGCCCGCTCTCCCCTCTCCGATGACGCAGTCCCATGCGCGATCCAACGAGTAAACTCTATTGTCTCTGTTCATGGTCCCACATCCACGTCTCCTTATCTCTATGGCTTCTTTTATCCATCTTCTGTATTTCTGTTGTTCGGTGTTTATGATCCTTGTGTTGTCCCAGTCCATTATATGGTTTTCTCTTGTGCAGTGATCTGTTACGGCTGACTTCTTTATTGTGCTTTCTGCTTCTTCTTTTGCTGCTCTTGCGTGTTTTCGACTTGCCTCTGGGCAACAAACAAAGGAAAACAACAAACAACAACAGAAAGAAAAAAACAACCAAAGCAAAGAACCAGAAAGACACGAACCAAAACCAGTGATAACCTTACCATACATCAGAGGCATAACAGAAAAAAAAGAGCAACAATGAAAAAACACAACATAAACACACCAACAAAACCATACACAACAGTTAGAAAGAGACTAGTACACCCAAAAGACAAGATACCAGCTGGACTTAAATGTGGAGTCGTTTACGAAATCCCGTGCAAACTCTGCAATAAAACATACGTAGGAGAAACCGGACGCCAACTCAACACACGAACAATAGAACATAGAAAGGAGTGTGAGAAAGAGGCAACATAGGCAAGAGGCATTTTCTCCACGTCTTCGGTATAGAAACAAATAGTAATGCAAATTATTATAAAACTTCACAATACAGTATGTAAAACATATTTTCATTAACTCCTCCCACCTGTAAAATACGATCAAATCGAAACTTGACCTCCCCTTCTTGACTGACAAGAGGGGGAGGGTGGCTGAATAAACCATGTGAACAGTTATTTGATATTTGATTTATTTTAGGAAATGGAAGCTTTTAAATTTAATCTTTTTAAATAGAAAAGTTTTTTTTAGTAAAACATCTAAAGATTTTGACAATTTTCTAAGCTCTTCATATCAATAGTACCTAAGGTCAATTCAAGAATACATATATGTTGATTTGATTTGAGCCAACAATAGGGGGTGCTATAAACAGGAAGAATGTATGCTGTCAAAATGGCTTAATGGATGTGCATGAAAATTTGTGGATGTTTTCATTATACAGCCTTAAGGCAGTATATCAATATGGTAATGATTGATTAGATTGGGCGTGGTTTATGATCATGTAATATTTCAAATTTGAAACATTTCCTAAAAATCCTTATTTGCATGTAGAAGGCTCAAGTTCTTAGGTTGTGTTAACTACAAACTAATGAGATAAAACAATGAAATGTGCAGATCCATGAAGAAGTTTGCTCTTTCTATTTACGAAAGTGTTTTTTTAGGATAGCAATTGTAGCGCAAATTCCATTAAACTTAAACTTAATGGAATATGTTTTTATTTTATTTATGATTTATTTGTTTCGGTCAGTGTAATTTCAAATCTCAATTTATTTTTATTGAAAAAAAAAACATTTAATTTAGACACAATAAAATTACAAAATATGATTGTAGATTACCTCAAGATGATCAAAGAAAATTTTGGAAATTTGTTGATAAAGAATACATTTTCTATTAATTGAATAAACATCATCCGTAATTATTGAAATGGCAGTTCTTGATCAAGGTCACACACATTTTTGCTTAGCTGGATTTTTTTTTACTATATTGCAAATAACACAAAACTTGGTTTTGTCACCACTCCATCATTTTTTGCTGAAACAATTTGAGACTTTGAATATATGACATGTGGACAAATATAACTAAATGTGAAGAAATACCAGAACTATTTAAATTTTTTAGGGGTGGACAATATATCAGCATCAATATTGGTATCGGCCTTTGTTAGTAATTTTTTAACGTATCGGTATTAACAACCAATATTTTTTCCATCTTGTCTCCATTTGTTTATCTGTTTCAGAGGGTGAGGGGAGTGATGTGTAATTATTTAGTCATGTGACAGTAATTGTAATCATCTCAGAAGTGTAAAAGTGTGTGGTGCGTGCACATCGTCGTTGTCTTCCTCCGCTTATCCGGGTCCGGGTCGCGGGGGCAGCATCCCAACTAGGGAGCTCCAGACCATCCTCTCCCCGGCCACCTCCACCAGCTCCTCCGGCAGGATCCCAAGGCGTTCTCGGACCAGATTGGAGATGTAACTTCTCCAAGGTGTCCTGGGTCGACCCGGGGGCCTCCTGCCGGCAGGACATGCCCGAAACACCTCCCCAGGGAGGCGTCCAGGATGCATTCCGTCCAGATGCCCAAACCACCTCAACTGACTCCTTTTGATCCGGAGGAGCAGCAGTTCTACTCAGAGTCCCTCCCGAATGTCCGAGCTCCTCACCCTATCTCTAAGGCTGAGCCCGGCCACCCTACGGAGGAAACTCATTTCGGCCGCTTGTATCCGTGATCTCGTTCTTTCGGTCATTACCCAAAGCTCATGACCATAGGTGAGGATTGGGACGTAGATCGACCGGTAAATTGAGAGCCTGGCTTTCTGGCTCAGCTCCAGAGTCCGAAATGAACACTCGCCACTCTCCAAATGCGAGCAAATTGCTCCATTTGGCGAGTAAATTTTTGAGCTCTATCTGCCACATAGCGAGTAAATGTTAGCACCAAATTAGTTATGTTTATCAGTCATCTTCCATGGATTTCTGATACTCCTCCCACCTGCATGCAACGTACACAAACGTACGCGAAACGTGAACGCCGCATCCAACGTCATTTCCACCTATCCCATTCAATCAGTTAGCTTCGTGTTAAAACTAGCGGTGAAATGTGGCGGTTTTTAACTGGAGTCAGCCAGCCTTCCAAAAGAAAACTCGTCAAACTGGAAGAAAAACCACCAGGACCAGTGGCAACCATAAGATTTTGTGAAAAGTGGCGAACTGGAGATGGTGGAGTCGTGAGACAATGGCTACATTATGATGGCCACGTAGCGTTGCTGCCTTTCACAGACACTTTTTCTGCACGTGCTTTAAACAGGATAGCCGTCTTCTATCAACTGTCCCTCAGCATTCTTCAAATATCCAAAAAATGCCCATACTTCGTTCTTTGTCATCTTTGAGGGATAATAAATGTCCCGAGTGCCGTCTCCTCTGGCCATTATTTCAACTTTAGCTCAAAGAAAATTTTGGTCGTAAACAACAAACTGCACATGTGCCGCCGGCAACTTCAGCAGATGATACGGTGGCTGGTAAGGGTCACCGCGCCTACATCGCAGCCATGGTAATCCACCGAGATAATATTTTTTTTAAAAAAACAAGACAGTTATTATTATTGTCAACTTTTTTACCGGGGTTTACTGCTACACCTGTTACCGTGACAACCCCAGCCCTGACACACTTTCAGATATTCTCATGGTGCAGCTGTGTTCTCCAGAGATCGAGGACTAGGACCCAAATGAGGCTGTAATGCTTTGGCACAAAGACGGTGTCAGAAGCAGGAGGCCAGACTTCATGGACAGAGAAAACAAGGAGTCTGACTAGATTTCAATGAAAGAGTTCATAAAAACATCTCTAAAAATAAATAAATAAATAGTAAAAATGACAAAAGAGTTGTTTTTCTTATTAATTGATGTTTTAATTTTTTTGTCACTCTGTTTGGAATCAACATAATATAGAATAACATGCTTTAGGTAGATCTAAATCATTTAGAATTTTGGCCGGTAAAAAATATGCTTGGCCGGTAGATTTTCATCATCTACCAGCCAACTTGGCCGGTGAGTAAAAAATTTAATTTCGGACCCTGCTCAGCTCCCTCTTCATCACAACAGATCGGCTCAGTGTCCGCAGCACTGCAGATGCTGAACCAATCCGCCTGTCGATCTCCCGATCCCTCCTACCCTCACTCTTGAACAAGACTCCGAGATACTTAAACTCCTCCACTTGAGGTAGGACCTCTCTCCCGACCCGGAGTTGGCAAGCCACCCTTTTCCGGTCGAGAACCATGGTCTCAGATTTGGAGGTGCTGACTGTGTGAACATAATAATGTAAATTCAGCTTTAATAATTTTCATTTTGTACAAAATTTCTGATTTTAGAAGTATTGTCAGTATATCGGTATCGGCAAAAATTGGTTATCGCTATAATCACCTATTCAGACATGTTCACAGTCTTAAGTTATGCACATATTGTATAGCTTTTATTTCTATTTACAGACTCCAGATAGCAGCTCCTGCAGTGGTAGGAACCTCAACGATGCCTCGCATGGCTGTGGACTCGATGAATCAACATAAGTCAATAGCAGAAATGTTCGCGCTAGACATTTTTGTCATTTTGACCTACAGAATTAAAAAAAAGGTTGTTATCATTTCTTCCCGTCATTTTCATTTCTCAATAATGAATCAAATTTTACAATTCCATTTTCATTCATTTGTCATAAATATTTAGTCTAAAAAAGCTGACCAGTGTGTCCAGCAACATATTAATGTTACAATTAAACAATTTCACCTAAAGTAGGAACATTTCTCCTGCTGTGTTCTGGTTCTGCTGCTGGGCTGTGACCCACAGGCGCCCTCCGAGCTGCTCTCACACCTCAGCGCGCTGATGGTGAGCTGCAGTGATCATGGTGTCCACGTCTGAAATAGCCTAATGCTCAGATGTTCTGATGGGAGTCTTTTCTTGATCCTTGATCTGTAGCGCTGCCCCAATTCTTGGTGTCTCACAGGGCTCGTCAGATAAAAGATAAAAAGGTCATCAACACTGATGTAGAATCACATCAATAAACCAAACATAGTGAGATCAGGAGAGGTGACGTTTGGTTATCACTCATACATTTTATAGTTTTCCTAAGGTGCGCCGCCACTACATCGCCCCTACCAGGCGTTGGCTTACATGCGCCGCCCCTACGTTGCCGTGGGTCTTAAATCCGCTCTATGGAAAATACTATTGATAGTGCAGATGTTCACACAGCGACGTCACCTTCAGCTGCGCCTTCTCCAGAGTCTGGTTAGGCTTAGTCGTGGCAGCAATCACTCTATTGGATAGCAAGGACGCCGATTAGAAGCGCTCGTCGTTCCACAGCGCTTTGCAACGCATCGTCGCACTTCCGCGTCTGGTGTGTTCTGGGTGTTAACTCCACAATCTTTCAATATTAAATGATGGAACTGGATTGTAATAAGGATTAAGATGTTAGCCGTGCCTATCTACTTAATGAAATATTTACATATGGGGGTGCAATAGGGTCAAAATATTTTTCCTGAGTGTTTATTTCATTGTGCAGGCTGAAGCGAGCCGACAGGACTCCGGCAGAAGAACGTGTGGGAGGGGCGGGCCACATGGAAAGTGGCGAAGGCAGGAGCGGGGCTGGGTGGGGTTCGTGCGCTTGCTGGGAACCATTTGATAACTGCTTGCAGTTCTAGTTTACTTGTTATTTTTAAATTTGGTCAGTCACTCTTGAGTTAAAGATGCAGACTGAAAGTGAAATAATGTACTCCTATTTCCTGCATTAGCTTCTGATAGAATATAGATGGCAAACAATGCTCTGCTCAGAAAAGCCTGACAGATCTACGCCATGCTGTCGGTTATCATTCATGGATTTACTCATCTTGGTTCGTGATGGGAAAAGCTGTTGGCGTCCAGGAAAGAGCAGAGGATGTCTCAACTAGTGGAAGCTAACTGTTAGCATTATCAACTAGAACTCCTTAAGGCTTGTGTTATTTGTGGAGATAAAACATCAGCGTTGCAAAGCAAAGAGTCGCATTGCTGTTAGCCAATCAGAGGCTAGATGTCCAGATGTCAGGAAATAAGACTCGAAATCCTGCCGTCTGCTGTCACTTTCTCCTTCGGCTGACTTCTGTGTCCTCAAAAAGGAGCACCTGAGTTCTTTTTCACCTTGTAACAACTTACAAGGCCTTCAGTCCTAGCAGAGACCACTGCTGATTTGGCCAGGAGGTCTTCCTGTTAAAAAAGAGTGTACCTTTCCCTGCTGCTACATGCTTGCTTAGTGACACCAGTCAGTGACTCAGTGCAGTCTGCTGGGTACCTTTTATTGGAAACTCATAGGAATTGGAAACAAATTGGCATAATGAACCAAACTCAATTGGAACGTTTGATTTTGCGAAATGATTTGGCACTAAATAAATAAACTGAATCTTCAAACAACAGTTCCTGATATTTGGACATCTCGCCTCAGATTGTATAACAGTAACACAACTGTACCATTAACCCTGTTTGCTATGCAACGTGGATGTTTTATCTCCATAAATAACACAAGCCTGGAGAAGTTCTGCCATGTTGTGGAGTTGCTAATGCTAACGGTTAGCTTCTATTGGTGTAGATGTTTTATGCTCTCTCCTGGACGCTAAACCAATAACAGCCTTCACCGTCACGAGCCAATATGGGTAAGTCAAAGAAACAGTTTGACATAGCACGGTCAGGGTTTTCAAATTCTAGTGTTTCACCGTCTATTTTCTATCAAAAGCTAACGTAGGAAATAGTTGTTTGACACCATTTTCACATTCAGCCTGCATGTTAAACTCATAGTGACCAGTCATTAAAAAAAATTTTGAAAAATTGTTTCTCAGTGAAGGACCTCTTTAACATCTAGGATTTTACAGGTTGCATCTGTCTGCCCAACTTATTTTCTTTGGTTCTCCAGGACAAAAGTTAGGTGCACCAAAGTTTGTGACTCACGTTCTTTACTTGAGATAAAAATAGCATGACTTGATCTGTAAACAGCATGAGGTGAACAATGACGGCGAACTTGAACATTCCGCTCAGTCTCTGGCTTTTTGTCAGACTCTGAACAGGCAGGAAGCTCTGGGACAACTAGTGACTCCACCTTGTAGCCAATCGGTGACCAACAGTCACTGGCATCGTACTTTCTGGCATGGTCCACACCAGGAACCACGAGCGTATACTGAAAAGTTGAGGGAAAATACTGAACTGTGTTGTTGGAAAAGGCTGTCAAACCGAGCCACACCCATCCAAGTCACTCTGTATTGCTGTTGGAAAACCCACATTGCTGTTAAGGTTTTTTATGAAATAACAAATTACATTACAATCAAAAGTAGATTAACTATGTCATCTAAGGGTTTCAAAATGCTAATTATTAGGGCCATGGCTAAATATTGATTGCTGCTTGGGTTTTTCAAAAAGTCTCTTAAGCCACATAATACATAACCTGATAAAGTCACAGCAGTTTTAGATGGGATGGCAGTTTAGGTCAGACTTTCTTTTTGCCGTCCACGGGTTGATATACTTTGCTGAGTTATTACTGTCGTCTGCTTTTCCTCTCTAGATCTCTCTAACGTTTCCGAGACCCCTGAAAAGGTGAAGCCGGACAGGGCTTTCGAGGACGATGCAGAAAAGTCTGTTGACACCAAAAATTCTCACTCTGATGAGAGCTGCAAAGAGAAGTCACAAGTACAGGATCTGGGAGGTGAAGTTGACCTTATGGAGGAGATGATCGAAGATGATGATGAGGATGACGGGGACGAGGAGGAAACTGATCCCACAGCTAAACAAAAAACGTTTTGTCTGGTGTGCAAGGACTGTGGGAAGAGCTTCAAACGCCGTGAGATGTACAACCTTCACCGCCACTTTCATGCACACGAGGATGAGTTCACGCCCCTCACTTGTAAAGAATGTGGCCTTACCTTCCAGCAACGAAGCAGCTTCATTAAACACAGAAATGAACACAGAGAAAAGGAGGAGAGGCTCATGACTCCAAAGATGGAGAGCCACACAACGGAGGAGGGCAGATATCAGTGTGCAGAATGTGAGAAAATTTTTCCCACAGTTGGTAAGCTGAGGGACCACGGATGCTGTAATCTAGCAGAAAAGCCTTATCACTGCACCCTGTGCCGGCAGGATTTCCAGTTTAAAGTGTCTATCAGTAAGCACATGATGACCCATTCCCAGGAGGGCATGTTTAAATGTCAAGAGTGCACTCTAACCTTCCGAACCGCCATGGCTCTGCGCTTCCATCAGAAATCCCACACCGGCCTCAAGCCCTATGAATGCCCCGAGTGTGGCATGGTTTTTAAGCACTACTCCGTGATGGAAGATCACCGGCGAAAACATGTAGACAAAAGCCGTTCTCACCTCTGCACCATCTGTGGCAAGGCTTTCAAGTACAGCAGCCTCCTTCATCAGCATCAATACCTGCACACGGGCCAGAAACCCTTCTGCTGCCCCGAATGTGGCAAAAAGTTTGCTTTTGCCCAGAACATGAAGGCGCACTGCCGTCAGCATAGGCTGCGGGAAACCAACTCACTCAGCGAGCCGCCTAGCAAACCAGCCACTGAGGACGCCAAAGGGCCAGGGAAGGAGAACACGAGCACAGCCGAGGAACCAAAACG
Organism: Nothobranchius furzeri; assembly: GCF_043380555.1. NCBI lineage: Eukaryota > Metazoa > Chordata > Actinopteri > Cyprinodontiformes > Nothobranchiidae > Nothobranchius > Nothobranchius furzeri. Next base: position 38,595,009 of record NC_091745.1, on the reverse strand, counting down.
CACTTTTACTTGCCCTCTCTGTCCCCAAACATTTCCATCAGCAGCAAACTTGAGAGCTCACATGCTCATCCACGAGGCAGAGTATGAGAAGATGGAGAGAAAACCTCAATCTCCAAAAGAACTAAACAAGACCTGGGACAAAGGACATGCATGTCCACACTGTCCTAGTGTTTACCGAGAGGAATCCAGTTTAAATCTACATCTGTTGAATTTTCACAAGTCACCTAAAAAATATTTGGAAAGGCTGTCGGCAAAACCTAAGAATGATTTTGCACCGTTAAGCAGTGATGATATGCAGGAGAAGTGGAAGAGCGAAGAGACAAGTATTAAGTCATACAAGTGTTCGGAGTGTGGAAAATCGTTCCGCCACCGCTCGGTGTTAGAGCTGCACATGCGCATACATTCCAAGGACAAACCGTACCAGTGTAAAGTGTGTGGCAAGGGATTTAGGTTCGGTAGCTACTTGCAGCAACATTTAATCATCCACACAGGCGAGAAGCCATACAAATGTCCTGATTGTGGGAAGGACTTTGCTTTCCTCCAGAATATGAGGACACACCAGAGGCTGCACCAGGAAAAGCCGTTCCGCTGCACCAGCTGCCGAAAAGGCTACAGCGATGAAACCCAGCTCCAGCAGCACATGTTGTCGCATAATGGTGACAAACCTCACAAGTGTGACCTGTGCGACAAGAGCTTTGGGTTGGCCTATCTGCTTCGTGATCACATGAACACACACACTGGAGAGAGGCCTCATCGCTGCGACCAGTGTAACAAAACCTTTTCCTGGTTCAGCAGCCTGCTGGTTCACCAGAAGATCCACACACGCAAGAAGCAGTTGTACAGCCCACACAATTCCATCCCTGTGAGCACTGGGGTGAGGGGCGGTGAGAAGAGAGAGGGGGGGCTCACATGGAGCTTGTCTAGACCCTTAGGAGGCTCGGGCATGAGTACTCAGCAGCCTCTGTACCCACTCTCTCCACAGAAAGATGCAGACATACACAGAAAGCCACTACACCCACAATCTTCCATGCTCCAGTCTCACATGAATTTACAAAGCAGGCAGCAGGGTGAGCAGTGGCCATCTGAGCCACAACCTCAGCCTGTGCAGTGGAAAGTGGATGGTGGAGAGGTGATGCCCGTCCCAACCCCACAGCAGCAACATGGAGCTCCACAAACTCCGTTTGACTGCCCAACACAGCCTCAGCAGCACCATCAGAGAAGTCCAGGCTGGGCAGAAATCCCTCTGTTAACACAGTCTGGCTCTGTGACAGTTCAGACCTCAGACTCACATATGAATGAGAATAAATCTTCTGCTGGCAGTTCTCAAATGCCAAAAAAATCCAGTCCGTCAGCAGTGAGCGAGATGGTGCAGCAAAGGCCGCAAAAGCCTACCTGGAATAGCACGCCCGCATCTCTAGCGCTCGCCTCAACAAGCGCTGCGCAGCATGATTTCTCTGTTCCTTCCACCTTTATGGACGGGGCGGCACTGTGGAGCGTCCGTCCCGCTCCACTAGTAAACTCGCAGAGCTCTCTGAACAAGCTTGGACAGGAACTGCAGCTGCCAAGGTGGCAAAGTGCTATAGTGCCATCACAAAAGGAGCCGCCCACGCCCACTAACAAAGAAGAGAGACCATGGGATGTGAGCAGTTCTCAAGTAATTTCTTCGACTGTTATGCAGCCAGAGAAGCCATGGAACAGCTGTGAGCCTCAAAAGCTATGGGCTTCAGGCTTAGCTGGTGTATCCTCCTCAGCTCAAATAAACCAAAGCAATGCTATGCCAATTTCTACTCCGGTCTCTCATGGAGTCACTAATACCTTGTGGGATATTCACACACCTCCAAGTATTCCAAAGACTATTAACTCGACTGAGAAACTGGTAAACAGCCAAGATTTCCACCTGCAGCAGAAGCAGGTGTCTCCTGCCTGGGGCAACATGCAGACAGCCACGCAGAAGGTTCCCATCTCCATCCAGTATGAAACTCATCGTTTTGGACAGGCGATGGGAACTCCAGTATGGGGCTTCCAAAATAATCCAGTAAGTTCTCAGACGCTGCTCAGCTCTCAGCTCAAAACAAGCGGTGGACAAGAGCTTCAGCAACAACCAATGGTAACTGGCACTCAAATCATCATAAATCAGCCTTCTCCCTTTTTCTCACCTCCACTTGCTCCGCTCCCCCCTCCTCTCGGCATGCCAGGCCCTCACCCTCTTCATTCTGTTGCGGTAGGTACAGTAGGTGCACTTTCAAGACCCCCACACCCAAATATTTTCTTCACACCGCAGGCGGTCATGAGTGAGAGGCCACGCATGCCGCAGACCCTGCCCCTACCTCAGTTCCCCCCGCAGACTGAACCACACAAACTTGGATCCCGCTTGCCTTTTGCCCCAGAACGGCTTCTCCAGTGCATGATATGTAGGTGCTCTTTTTCTCGGGAGCTGGATCTACAAATGCATTACTTGCAACATGCACAAGGGGAGATGTGATGTTTCCACACTAGTAACAAAAACATAGTTATCTTTTTATTATCGTTCTTGGGTAGAACCTCATTTATCTGTCACTTTGTTGTGCGGTTGTACCATGTGAGTGGAAGGGCATCAACCTGATGGAGTTTGCACATTTGACTTAAACACTTATATGACTGTGCAGTATGTTTGAAACAGACATACGTATGGTTAGACTGGTCCTTTACATACATTTCAGTTGTGTGGATTGTGTTAGGCGTGCCGATTAATGAGGTTCTACTGGCTACATTTCATTTATTGCCAATGTCACTTAGATTTAGAGATTATTAGTTCTTTTTGAAGTCCTGTTCATTTGTCTTGAACCATTTGTACTGTGTTCCTTCATGTACAGTATATACTGTGTGCCTTTCATAAGTACAGTCTGCATGTCTGCTGTTTTGGTATTCTAGGCCCTAGTTTTTGCTTAAGGTAGACTAAACAACGTGACCTCACCCCCACAAATGCAGAGCAGAAATGTTAATAGCATACAACGTTAAACTGTAACTTTTTCCTTTTGGAGGGGCGATGGGATTTATTGTTCTCAGTGTTTTGATTATTCATTGTTTAGTTTTTTTATCAGAACATTCGTCTTAGAGCTGATCACATACAAGTATGTTCCTCTTAAAAGTACTGCCGCTGGCAGGGTCCAGACATCTCACTGGTCAAGTTTGTTTCTGTGTTAATTCAGTCAGGAAAAGAGCATCAACATGTTATAATGCATAAAGCTTTTTTCTTCCTGAGTTTTCTGTAAATTGAATTTCTCGAATCTCAACTGATTGCTGATTTATTCATACTTGGCACCACTACACAGTTTATGACGCTGTTGTTAATTTTGTAATAAACAAAACTTGGATTTATGTTTTGTCAGTAATATTTTGTTACATAAAGGTGGTGATATTGCTGTGGACACATATTCCACCGTGTGTTCCTTAACAGGATGGAGTCTACTGAAGAAGTGAGATACATTTTTTGAGAACTTAAAAATGTTTTTATGCATAATATAGATTTCTACCATTTGAGTTACAAAATAGGGTCTTACCTGCCTGACCCCCTTTTGTAACTGAAAATTGTTTATTACACTCTTGTTAAACTAATATATATATATATATATATATATATATATATATATATATATATATAATCAACAGCTGTTTACTTCCCTCCGTTAAAAACCATGACTGCGCCAATGTTTTTTTTTATTATTAATAGTAATAATGCATTTTATTTAACAACGCCTTTCAGGACACCCAAGGACACATTATTATTAAATAAAACCTGCCTTTGATTATAATACTGTGCAGTGCAATATTTCACAAAGTGCCTTATTCACTACTACTACTACTACTACTACTAGCTACTGTGTGAAGTGCCTTGAGACGACGACTTGTCGTGATTTGGTGCTATATAAATAAACTTGATTTGAATTGACATCGAATGACATCTAAAGTTTTATTAAATGTACAATAATGTACTAGTACACTGTAATATATTTTTTAAATATATTTTGTATAACTTCACAATATTTTATTCTAAATAAAAAGTCTGTGTGTAAAAAGACATTAAAGCGGCTTAAAGTTACACTGGAGATACTTAAGCGAGTACAGATTAACAAAATTAACTGCATCACACATCTCACCACCGGTCTCAGTTCACCTTTTGGACCTCTTGTCACAGGCAGTTGACAAGAGGACACAAGAATGAAATCATGGACCATTCACAGAAACTCCTAAAGTACAAACATGTTTTACAGCTGCACATTTTACTACCGACTATCCAGGAGAAGCCACCCCATGGTCTTCCAAAGATTCACAAGTAACACCACTCAGACCCATAGCAGCATCGTCTCGCTACAAAACATCTGTCCACCATCCTATCCTGGATGGAAAGACCCAACATCTCATACAGAATTTGAGGAAATTCCCCCAGGGGAAACCAAATGAGGTGTATGTGCATGTTCGTTGAGGTGGTGTTCTTAGTTATTGCTTTGTTCAGTGTTGCAAAGGTGGAGTTGTATATTTCATATTTCCAACAGCAGTTAATGAAGGGGAGATGGGGAGTTGATCGCCTTCAGTCGCTGTATCCTGAAACTGCACTTTTGTTCATTTGAGCAATTTAGAAGAAATTATTTAGCCTCCTTATCTTAATGAAGCTTTTAAAACGTGTTAATCTGTTTTTAATCTTTTTGGGAATATAAATTTTATAGAGCAGGAGGATTTGAAGGAGAAGATGGAACTGGATTAATAAAGATAAAATGCTTCCTTGTTTCCTTGAAGTAATGGGAAATCTGCGCCCTCTGCTGGCAATAAACAGCAGCATTATATTTCCAACAGCTGAAAGGAAGATGGGGAATTGATGTCCTTTGGTGGCTAATATGCTGTAACTGCACTCTTTTATTTTTATTTTAGCAATTTAGAAAAGAATATTTTAGCCTCCTTGTCTTAATGAAGCTTTACATTTTTTTTATCTTTTTAGTAAACATTTGGGAATTATATCTGAAGGAGAAAGAGGATTTGAAGGAGAATATGCAATTTGTTTAATAAAGTTAAAAGACTTCCTTAGTAGAAACACTTTCTAAATTCCTCCAAACACTTTTTTTTTCAAAACTTTATTGAACAAGGTAATAAGTATACAAACAAATTGTATACAAAATTGAACAAAGATGAAACATATGCCAGGGGGTGCACTACAGAAATGTTACACACATCCAAATAAATTATAGGTGGTGCAAATAGTTATAGTTTTTAAAGCTTTTTCGTTTAGTGATCCACTAATCAATTTTATGTAAGATAGAGTGTCACTATAATAGTGCTTGAAATTAGGTTTTTGGTTACTATACTTGCATTTGTGGGGATAGAATTTCCTCCAAACTCTTGTTTCATTGAAAGAATGGGAAATTTGTGCCCTCTGCTGGTAATAAACAAAACAGCACTATGTTTTTCAACAGGCGGGAAGGGAAGATGGAGTTTCTGCCCTCTGGTGGCTGCCTGTTGTAACTGCACTTTTTTATTATTTTTATTTTAGCCATTTAGAATAGAATAGTTTAGCCTCCTTGTTTTAACGAAGCTTTAAGAAAAATCTCTTTTTTTGTAAACATTTTGGGAATCATATTATGAAGGAGAAGGAGGAGGTGGTACGCTGGAGCCACAGTGAGGGACAAACACAGACTGCAGCGCATTGTGCGCTCTGCTGAGAAGGTGATTGGCTGCAGCCTTCCATCTCTCCAGGACCTGTACGTCTCCAGAACTCGTGGGCGTGCAGGTCGGATAGCAGCTGACCCTTCTCACCCGGGTCACAGACTTTTTGAGCCGCTTCCCTCGGGCAGGAGGTTACGGTCCATCCGGACCAGAACCTCTCGCCATAAGAACAGCTTCTTTCCACACAACCATGCTCGTCTTCGGTACTTGACATAACGTCACGTTATCGGCCATATTACCTTTACCTGCCATTTTTTATAGCAAAGTTTTATGCTAGTTTATTATATTTTATTCTACTTTATTCTACTCTATTCTATTTTTTAATTATATTATTCATGTTATATGTAGCACGTTAGTACCGAAGCAAGTTCCTAGTTTGTGAATCGTTTGTTCACTAACAATGGCAATAAACCTTTTCTGATTCTGATTCTGAATTGAAGGTGTAATGATTTGTAGGTGGTTCCTTTTAATAAGTTGTCAATAGACTATCCAGGGATTCCCAAAGTGTGGTGCACACTGCCGCTAGGGGGTGCACGAGGTGAAAAGTGTCATGGCTGCGGAGCTCAGAGAAGTCTGTCATATGTCACCATTAGCGTAGCCAGAAACTCATTTGTGGGTGGGCCTAAGGAAAAGTAAGTGGGCACAATAAATGTAATTGAAAACAAGTATATTTTTGCGCGTGTGTCCTCCACATGTACCCTAGCTTCATAATAACAATGCGCCTAGCTTCAGCGCTCTGGCCTGCGCACACCGATATGTTCCGTATTTGATAATTTTTAACGGTGTTGGAGAAATCTGAAGGTGGTGAGTCATTCTGGCAGATTGTAATTAACACCCTGTGTCATGCAGGTGTTCTGACCATAGGAGTCATTTTAGCCGGGGACATGTCCCCGGCAAAATTTGTGATTGGCAGCATTTCAAAAAATGAGTTGCTTTTTTTTACCAGCTCAGATCGTAAACCTCATAGACTGTACATACTGGACAAAACAATTCCATAGGCTCCAATAAAACGTTTTTTGTCTATAATGGGAGGTGGCCACCACCGCCATTTTGACCGTGTCACAGGTTCCGTCCAGCCCAGACAATTCCATAAAAGGGAAGAGAGGAGGAGCTGAGGGTGGGGCTGTAAGGCTGGGCTCGAGTGACGACACCCAGGCGAACTAGCTACGAGCTAACCTGAAGCTAACCCTGGCTAACCCAAAGCTAAAGCAGAGGTGGGAGCCGAGCTAACGGATGTAGCCACCTAGCTTCAACCCAACTGGAACTAACTGGAACACCCATCGACCTGAACCTCACACGGAGTTTAGGTGGAGGTTTTCGGAGCCTGTTCGTGAAAAGTACCTGGATTAAAAAAGTATTAAATCTGTAAGTTTATAATTTATTTCCGTAATGAAAACATTTTGCTTTGAGCAAGTTTTCAGTACCGTGTTTTCCGGGCTATCGCCCCTGAGTCGCACCAGCCATTAAATGTATCATGAAGAAGAGAAAATATATTTAAGTCGTATTTTGGGGGGACATTTTATTATTTTTCTTACAAAATCTGAGACCAAGCGTTTCACATTGCAAGACAAGCACCGGCGGTAACCATAACAGAATGAACAACCGCGCGCCACGGGTCGGAGTCGGCCCGCAGCAGTGCGGTGTAGCCTACATATTTTGTTATATAAGTTGCTCCGGAGTATAAGTAGCAGGACCAGCCAGATTATGTAAAATAGTGCGAGTTATAGTCTGGAAAATACGGCAGTTATTAGTATTCGAGCTAAATTAGCGGCCTAAATACATTTAATATATTTCCAAAACGTAATACTTGTTTGTATCTTGTACAGCCAACTAGCCTTTATTCTGGACTCAGTACAATTCAAAAGTAAAGAGACATTATACAGATGAAGTAAGCACCAGATAACTTACTGGAAGACACGGAATTATCATGAGAACCAGAACAAGAGAGCCTAATAACAGTCATGTGAAAATAACAGTTAAAAAGTATGTATGTGTAATAGAAATAAAAATATATTAGAATTAGTGTAACTCACTGTGTTCCAAACAATAAATCAGCCATAGCTGATTAGTAAATATGACATGAGGTCTGGGAGTTTTTAAGTTTCATTCTTTTATTACATTTTTTTCTTAGATCTGTTTAAAGGTCACCATGGCAGCCTTAAGTTACTAAGCTATCGCGTCATACCCGTGCACGCGCATTGGGTCCACAGCGCGCGTGTGAACGGGACTCGCGAGCGAAAATATACATGGCGAGAGGTCATTTGTGCACTGAGAGGGAGCAAACTGTGTCTGTGAGCGCACAAGGATGTGCACAAGTGACAAACCTGCGTGCGCGCGTTGTCAACGAGCACACGGCAGAGGAAAACGTGTGCGCGCGGCAGCCTCTGTGCGCGCTCGGCAGCCTCTCTGCGCGCTCGGTTTCTGACTCCTGCTCGCTCGGCTGTAAGGGCTTTTGGCACTCTGGAGGCGTGGCCTGTGGCAGATCTTGTCTGTCCTCTGATTGGTTAGTTCACCCCGCACTTTACCCTCTATCTATATAAAAAAGTCTGATGTTCAGTAGTTGCTGGCATAGCTCAGCTGGGAGAGCGGGTGACTCTCGTCCCGGATGATCCAGGTTTGAGTCCGGGCAAGGAAAATGTAATAGATGTCATGTTAATTTTTCTTAATTTCAGGTATTTTACAGTTGTGACCGTTCAACTGTCATTAAACGTCCGAATGTTTGCTGGGCAGTGTTTTAAAAAGTGCACATAAGCTAGATGGTTTTAACCATATAAAATTACATTTTTTGTGATACTGGAAAAATACATACTGAAATAAAATTACTGATTGAAAACTTTATGACTGTGGTTGTACAATATATGACTCACTAATACACTGCAAACTCCCTTAGAGTGGGGCTTCCAGAGAGAGAGAGAGAGAGAGAGAAAAGTTCTTGCCTCATTAATGAATTGTTTATTTTTTTCAGTATTTAATTGACAAATTATCCTTTCAAATAATTAATTGATGAGTTACATAATTGTCCATTTCATAAAGAAACTGCATATCAAGCTTTCATTCAGATGACCTTCAACAGTGCTGCACCCTGCTGAGGGACATCCGAGTAAAACCTTGAGATGGCCATTTTCTGTTCACTAACTTGCTTTAGTAAATCCTTACTTTTGTTAAATAAATCAGTTGTTGAACCCCCACTCCTCTGTTTGGTCTCCTTTCTTATTACAGCCCACCACTTCCAGTCTGGGTTGTAACAATCTGCAGAGATTTCTGAGTATCTCCTCCTTTACACAGATCCTCACTGAGCCATGTACTGTGAACAAATAGTTTCTCCATGATATTATCCAGCAAGGTCCCGTTTTTGTCAAAACAAGGGTGAGGTAATGAAAAAATAGAAATATTTCATTAAATTAACATTTAAATTATTTATATGCATCATTAAAATAAAAAAACATGTTTTGAAATATATAAAGTGCACCAAACTTGACTCAGTCCATTCAACAATTCTAAATGGACAATTATGTAACTCATCAATTAATTATTTGAAAGGATAATTTGTCAATTAAATACTGAAAAAAATAAACAATTCATTAATGAGGCAAGAACCTCTCTCTCTCTCTCTCTCTCTCTCTCTCTCTCTCTCTCTCTCTCTCTCTCTCTCTCTCTCTCTCTCTCTCTCTCTCTCTCTCTCTCTCTCTCTCTCTCTCTCTCTCTCTCTCTCTCTCTCTCTCTCTCTCTCTCTCTCTCTCTCTCTCTCTCTCTCTCTCTCTCTCTCTCTCTCTCTCTCTCTCTCTCTCTCTCTCTCTCTCTCTCTCTCTCTCTCTCTCTCTCTCTCTCTCTCTCTCTCTCTCTCTCTGTGGAAGCCCCACTCTAAGGGAGTTTGCAGTGTATTAGTGAGTCATATATTGTACAACCACAGTCATAAAGTTTTCAATCAGTAGTTTTATTTCAGTATGTATTTTTCCAGTATCACAAAAAATGTAATTTTATATGGTTAAAACCATCTAGCTTATGTGCACTTTTTAAAACACTGCCCAGCAAACATTCGGACGTTTAATGACAGTTGAACGGTCACAACTGTAAAATACCTGAAATTAAGAAAAATTAACATGCCATCTACTATATTTTCCTTGCCCGGACTCGAACCTGGATCATCCAGGGCGAGAGTCACCCGCTCTCCCAGCTGAGCTATGCCAGCAACTACTGAACATCAGACTTTTTTATATAGATAGAGGGTAAAGTGCGGGGTGAACTAACCAATCAGAGGACAGACAAGATCTGCCACAGGCCACGCCTCCAGAGTGCCAAAAGTCCTTACAGCCGAGCGAGCAGGAGTCAGAAACCGAGCGCGCAGAGAGGCTGCCGAGCGCGCACAGAGGCTGCCGCGCGCGCACGTTTTCCTCTGCCGTGTGCTCGTTGACAACGCGCGCACGCAGGTTTGTCACTTGTGCACATCCTTGTGCGCTCACAGACACAGTTTGCTCCCTCTCAGTGCACAAATGACCTCTCGTATATTTTCGCTCGCGAGTCCCGTTCACACGCGCGCGAGTCCCGTTCACACGCGCGCTGCCATGTATATTTGCGCTCGCGAGTCCCGTTCACACGCGCGCTGTGGACCCAATGCGCGTGTGAACGGGTTGTGGCACGCTTTAAACGCCATATATTTTTCAACTAGCTTGGTAGATGCGTGCTGTTTCTGAAGATGTTTCATCAGATTAGAATTGCTGGTCTTTGATGTAGATAGAGTTTTCGAACCTCCACAGAGAGTACAGTTCACCACAATATTCTTGTCTTTTACCGACAGAAAGGAAAAATAATGAGCATACTTCCACGAGAGAAATCCTGCTCCCGGACTATCTTCATCTGCCGCCATAGTTCTAGCCTCCGTGCGTTACATCACAGCGTCACCTGCGCTTTTACGTCCACCACGGAAACGTAACCTTTTTTTTTTCTTTTTCGGAAACGTAACTTTGTTTACTGGCATGTCGGTGGTCGGTGTACAATTCTTTTCAATAAAGTTTGTTTAAAAAAAGTCCAACACGGAAACTGCGGTCCGTAGCTTGGCACGTAAGGTACCGAATAACGAGCCTATTTAAATCCCAGCAACGATAAACGTGTTCCTGATTTCGGCAAACTAACTAGTTACCGTGGACGTTACCACAATAATAACGTAGTTACTGTAACGCGTTATTTAATAACGTGTTAGTCCCAACACTGATTATAACTGCCAAAATGTTTACTAAAAAGATTACAAATTTTTAAAGCTTCATTAAGACAAGGAGGCTGAAATATTCTATTCTAAATGGCTAAAATGAAAAAAAGTGCAGTTAAAGAATACAATCACCGGAGGGCAGCAACTCCCGATTTTCCCTTCATTGGCGGTTGTTGGAATTGCCAGGGGAGTGCGCAAAATTCTTTTAAGGAAAAAAAACACATCATTTATAAAAATTTAGATAAAAGTGTTTCTTCCAAGAAAGTATTTTAACTTTATTAATCCAGATCCATCTTCTCCTTCAAATCCCCTTTTTTCCTCAACAACATTAACATTCCCAAAAGGTTTAAAAGAAAGATAAAGATTTTTTTAAAAGCTTCAATAAGATAAGCAGGCTAAAATATCTTCTTCTAAATGGCAAAAATGAACAAAAGTGTAGTTTCAGGATACAACAACTCCCATTTTCCATTTCCTGCTGCTGGAAATCTAGCTCTGTTCTGTTTATTGCCAGCAGAGAGCGCAGATTTCTCATTCTTTCAATGGAACAAGTCAGTGTTTGGACTAAGGAAGTCTTTTATCTTTATTATTATCTTTATTATTCTAGATTTATCTTCTTTTAAATCCTCCTCTTTCTCTTTCATTCCCAAAATGTTTGCCAGATAGATAAAGATTTTTTTAAACTTCATTAAATCCTCATGCTAGAATCGCTTCTGTGTAAAACGACAAATTGATTTGTGAAAACAGTGCTTTCTTTCTTTTCACATGTGTGGGGTTTACACTGTATAAATGTACAAAATGTAGACATTTATCTTCCCTGGCTCTGCAACTCGTTCGGTGCTCAGCACCCCTAAACCCTCCAGGGCCTCAAAGAGGAACTTGGGAACACCTGGAGAGTGAAGGCATAGGTGGTACCCGTGGTCATCGGGGCAGTAACCCTCAAATTAGAGGAGTGGCTAATGCAGTTCCCAGGAAAAACACCAGACATCTCAGTCCAGAAAAGTGCAGTTCTAGGGACAGCTAAGATACTGTGCAGAGCCCACAAGTTCACAGGCCACTGGTAGAGGACCAAAGCTTGGAAAGATGAGACCACCCGCGGAGGGTGAGATGTGAACATTTTCATTTATTTTAAACCAGCCTGAATCACTGGAAGCGAAATACACAAGATAACAGTTTGCTGCACATCTATGTATTGTTGTAACCTAATTTTCACCACTAGATAGACAGATGTCAAGTTTAGCATTTAATCTGAGCACTATGTGTGAGTTTGTTGACGGACCAAAACAAAAATACATTTTACTGTGTTTCCCTTCCTAACTTTGGCTTTTGAAATAATACATCTCTGCTTTTCCGTACATTACTTTGCTAAAAAGCCAGTTGACGAAACAGTCATCAATGTTCCCTTTGCTGGTCTGAGATCGGCTCTTAACTGTGCCTAAACCCACCCCCATCAGCGAATGGAATCCTTGGGATAGTTTGGTTGACAGTTGCCAGCACCAATAGAAAGACGAGTTTAGGCCTCGTGGCCAATAGCAAACACCCAGTACTTTTATTGAAGCCAGAACTCGAAGCCATCGAAGTATGCACCTTAGTAGTTTGGCCCACAGAGCTGGAAATCATGCTCGGAAAATGCAGAAACATTCGGCATGAAGTAAAGAGTTTTATCTCCGGGTTTTGGATAACTGTTAGCGTTTGTTCCGTTGGTATTTACGGCCAAAAAGGTAAAAGAAAGTTGTTTTTCTCTCTTCTGTTACAGACGTGACGTGAGACTGGATTTCAAACATCTTGCTAGCTCAAAGCAGCTAAAAACAGATTAATAGCATCATTAAATATACATATGTAGTGTGTTTGCACACTACATATAACACAACTATAAATGATTAGTTTAAAATATTTTGAAACTTTAGTATATTTTGAAACGGTTAATATTTTAGTCAGCGTCTTAAAAACTTACTCGCTATATTAACATTTTTACATCAAAACTAACATGATAAATTGGTATTAAGCAGCCTTTAGGTTTATGTTGTTACAACGTAATGTTCAACAAAAATTGTGTTGTTTCATAATTCATGTGAATGTTTGCTTATTTCCAGGTTGATTTGCAGCATTTTATATTGTAGGTATAAAGGTAGATGTCATACATACACTTTACTCACTCGTGTCCGTCTGCTGGTATGTTTTCTACAGCTGTATTTTTACAAACTGTGTGGAGTCCGCCATGAATCAGTGACCACACTGACAGAAAAGAAAATAATTACCTTGTTGACTCTTGACTCCTAACAGACAACCATACCACAAATCTTTTTGTTGTTTTTGTCTGTCTGAGACTTTGGTTTCCACACATCTGAAGATGGTTAAGTTTAGGGTTTATTTTAAACTCCTAATCTTTTTTCTCAAACTTTGTAAGTACCCTGTCTTTGGTGAGCGACTGTTTTCTTTAACACAACCTGGTGGGGATGTGAGATTATGTAGTGACAGGTAGCCCAGGTGAGCATCCTGTCTGCTAGTGTGGACCTGCAAAGACCTGCCAGCTAAACCTCAGCAGAAAAACATTCCTGCTGTGCTCCTAAATTACATTCCACTGTGGTGCTGTTGAATTCAGTTTGGTGAGAGCTAGATCCTCCTGAACTTATCAGAACAAGCAGAAATTGAAACTCAAACCAGACCAGACCTTGCTGGTGAAAGAGTTCAGTGAGCAGGAGACAATCACCAGTCACCCAGAACTCTGTGGCCTCTCACCAAAAAGTGACAGACCCATAGCAACTGTACCTTGCTGTGGTATTCCCATAGAATCCTTTAGGGATTAAGGGGGGTCCGAAACATTCAGAGCTTTATGGAATTTGGAGCTGAAGAATTGTCGGGAAGTAGGGACTGCTGTGATGCAGGATGTGTGACAAAGGGAGAGCGGAGGGTTATCTGGAGGTTTCCACCTCAACACAAACAACACTGGAGTCTTATATGGAAGACATGGATGAGGGGTAATGCTTAGACTTGGACTGACCCTTGTGTCTTTCTCAACTTTTGACCATTCTTGGATGTGTGGTCTCCTGAGATTTTTGGGGAAGTGCAGATAAGCTCACGGCGCAAACCACTTCTGGAATTGACTCATTTATTTTCCGTGACAAACATGTTTATTAGACTTTCTAAATATTTGAGTTTTCTGCTCCGGTTAAAAGTGTTATAAACCAGTGTTTAAATCACAGCACTCATGAGTCACAGGATGTAGTGAATCAACAATTCAGATAGTTTTTTTTTCCAATAAAACACCCTTCCTGCGTCTTATCCAGTATACATCGCATGATTTGTATAAAATCATAAGAGATAACGTTTCAGGATATTCTAAAGACTTTACCCAGCAGCAGTTGTTGTCATCACTGAGTTATGATTATAAACGTGCCCGGGTCTGCAGGACATATTCAGATGAGACTTGTTATACCTTTTGCCCTTAAACAATGCCTTCACAAAGCTTTTAATATGTAATAAATGTAAAAGTTAAAACTGTGATGACTAAACCGTCTGCAGTGAAGAGCTCCTCACAGCTGTTTTAAGAAATAAGGAATGCAAGTTTCACCCTATCTACATTCACATAAAAAATACACCTGTGCAGCACACCGTGCAGCTAAAAATACAGAAAGTAACAGGGGCGTGTATTGGCAAGAATGTGGGCGATATTTATACATATCACAATATGGGGGGGGGGGATGATTTATCATGATGCAATAATCCAGATGGTATTTTCAATTTTTAAGACTGATTAATTGGACAATTCAAGCCAGGAGCTTCCCAAACACAGCCAGTGTTATTTCAAGATCTTGTTCCGATAGAATAGAGGCGGTAAAAACTGCTGCCACCTAGCAGTTGGAATTTGAATTACACCACACAAAAATACAAGAAATATTTGCATGTGAATTCCCAATGAAAATCAATACACTGTTTTTAGATGTCGGTTCAGTGTCATAATTATGTAACACCTGGCCTGGCTCATCTGTGAATATTCTAGCTTTTTCAAGTTTATTTAATCCAATCCATCCATTATCGTCTGCTTATCCAGGGTCAGGTTGTGTAGGTAGGGTGGCAGCCTAATCAGTGAGGCCCAGACTTCCCTCACCCCAGCCACATGGGCCAGCTCCTAGGGGGAATCCCAAGGTGTTCCCTGGTCAGATGAGAAACATAGTCCCTCCGGCATGTCCTGGGTCTTCCTTTAGGTCTTCTCTCGGTTGGACGTGCCCAGAAAACCTCACCAGGGAGGCGTCCTGGAGGCATCCTAACCAAAAGTGTCCTTCTCTCAATCCAATCCAATTTTATTTGTAGAGCACATTTAAAACAGCATGACAGCTGACTAAAGTTCTGAATAGGGCCCGACCAATATGCTTTTTTTGGGACCGATACAGATATAAAACTTTTAACAAAGGCCGATAGCCGATATAATGGCCGATAAATCTCCCTCACAAAAATAAGAAAAGAAATAAAAATAAAAATTTTCTTAAGCTGTTACAGTTTTCTCATTTAGTATTCAAGTCTTATTTTTTTCCTTCCACTGAATTTTCTACTCCTTTTGTACCCTAAGAAACTATGGCATTTTTTTGTTGTCCAAGGAGTGGAGCCACACAACATGAGTTCATAAAGCTGTGCCATCTGCTGGATAGGTAGCGCAATATCGGCCGTCTTTTTGACCGTTAGCCGATAGTGTTGATGGCCCCAATATCGGTCGGCTGATATATCGGTCGGGCCCTAGTTTTGAACAAATAAAACAGCATGACTAAAAACATCAAAGATTAATTAAAACGCAGTAGCACCAGGTACCTACAAACAAAAACACCAAATACCTTAAAACATGAGACATGATACAAATAAAAGGTTAATATCCAGAAATGTGAAAACTAGAGGACAACTGTAAAATAACAGAGACATACCCACATCTACAGCATTACCTGCCAAAAGCCATTCTGAAGAAGTGGGATTTTAAACCAGATTTAAAACATGCAAGTGCGTTAATTAAAATTTAACCTGATGTGTACTAAATATTTATGTTTTTGTACTAGCCTTTTGGTTTTTCTGACATCGTTTTTGTATTTTACATGTATGTCATTAGGCAACAGCTGTGGGCACACAGTACTGGGAGCAGAATCTGGCACGTTGGCCTCTCAAAACTACCCAGGTACCTACCCCAGTAACTCCAGGTGTGAATGGAGGCTTCGTGTGCCAGAGGGGCGGACGCTGCGGCTGCTGTTTGGTGACTTTGACATCGAGAGCAGTCCGGGCTGTGGAAATGGTTCTGTTACGATCACAGACAGGGCTGGCAACGTCGTTATGGGTAAGCTCATGAGTGGGTTTTCTGTACAGGACGCCTGAAACTGCTGCCAGTATACTTTTATTATACCCCATGCCACTATTAAAATGTAAAGTGTATTGGAATGTTTACTATGTGAAGTGCCTTGAGACGACTCTTGTCGTGATTTGGCGCTATATAAAAATAAATAAATAAAAATAAAAATGATCTCAGCCAAGGTTGCACACAAAGGAGATGCCATTCAGCTGACACACTGGCTGAAGAGACGAAACCTATGAGGCAACAGTCTCATTTTCCTGTCAAGCTGCATCAGGTCATGTCTTGAGGCCATAGATATTTGACTGCACATCAAAATGAATATTTGGAAATATTAAGGAGACAGATATGTTCTGCTGAGCTGCTGTTGGATCCATGAAAGGTGATTGTTTTTATTGTTTCTTCAGGTCTTTATTCTTTCAAGTCAAATTTACAAGTTAGCCCTTCTGTCACCATTTGTACTGATGTGTATGTGTAGTCAGTTAATCTGTTATATCTGAGGAATAGTCGTTATTCAACATTTATCTGTAATCAAAAACAAGTGATGCAGTCAAAGTCATTCTTACAAATATTATAAATACACAAATAAATTAGAATAATATCTCAAAACATCTCTACAATTTTGCTCATGGTTCTTTCTGAAGAGATCCTTCCAGCTGCCATTACGCCATGTAGTGGGCAAATTCAGTGTGTGATTAGAGTTTTGTGTGTTTATGATAATCAGTGTCTCATAGAGCCCTTTTCAAGAATATTTAGAAGGTGTAGCATCTATAAAGGAATATTTATATTTTACCTCCTGCGTAAAAGTCATACATCATTTATTATCTTACTTTTGAAGATAGGGATGCAACTTTCCTAACCGATATGATACCGATGCTTGGATCAGAGTACTCGCTGATAACCATTACTGATACCGATACTTCTACCACACAAATGCTATGAATTGGAATACAGGTTTTCTCTTTTTCTCTGCTTTCAACAGGAAAAGACTGTGAGGTAGATAAAAACAAAAATATATTAATAGAAATGATCACAAAACTAAAATATTAGGTGAACAGAAATGACAAGTTACAGTGAAGACACTTTCAGGCAATTGCATTGGTATTGGTTAACTTTTACATCTAGTTTAAGATGTTCTCTAAACAGCCTTCCTTCAGAGAAATGGAGCTGAAGTCCTACAAAGCTAATGAGCTAATGGCTAGTCAGATTACAGTTGAGACTTTTGACCTTAACACATCAGAGTTGCTGAAAGATCTCTTTAGGAATACCAAACTGTCAAATTGGGACGATGGTGGCAGAGGTGTTAAGTGCCCATCTCATAGCTAGAGGGTTGTGGGATTGAGCCTCACTCAGTCTGTTGCAGGCATTGTGCCCTGGGGCAAGACACTTAACCCACCTTAAGCCTGATTCATGCTTCTGCATCTGCGGCAGTGCGGAGACACGCAACGCCATTATCCGTCCTTGCGGGCCTGCTGGAAAGCTCCGCAAGTACGTACGGAGTCGAGCGCTCTTTTCTAAACATCTGTCTGTCGAGACGGAAAACGCAAGCTTGTGATTGGTCAGAACACTGCTGTCTTCTACACCGCCGCCATTGCTCCCTCAAAAACATAAAGAAAGCCGAGAATAACTAGCGGCAGACACGGGGAAGCTTGAAGAATACCTCGTGAAAAAACTCTAAAAATATGAACGTTTAATTCCCCGTGACTGGAGGAGTGAAAAGATGCGCAGCAGACATTTTATTTGTGGACGGAAATGACAGGAAACGTGGGTTTAGAGGTGGCGAGCGCATGAAGAGGTGGAGGATGAGAGACATATTTGTCCGTGTTAAAAAGTCTCTTTTATACAAAAAACACAATATAAACACACTATCTTGGACCGATACATGACAGGATACCACAGAACAGCGCTACGCCCTCTGCTGTCCTGGTGGGGAATTGCTTTGCAACACTCTCCAGGAGACGGAGAAGTATGAGGGCAAAATGTCTCCATCCGTGTGTGCGTGTCTCTCCCTGTTGGAGCTGACGGAGAAGCATGAATCAGGCTTTACCTGTTGGTGGTGGTCGGAGGGACCAGAGGCAACGCTGCTCGGCAGCCTCACTGCCGTCAGTGCGCCCCGGGGCAGCTGTCGCTACAGTGTAGCTCATCATCACCAGTGTGTGAATGGGTGAATGACTGCATTTGTTGTGAAGCGCCTTGGGGGGTTGTAGATCCCTAGAAGGTGCTATATAAATACAGGCCATTTACCATTAAAACATTTTGAGTGGTTTGTTCAAACAACTCAGATGCGTTTAAACTGGTTTTATACCAGTAGAAAAAGTGTGGAATTGGTACAGAATTGCACATCAGATTCCTAAGAGCCAGATATCTCCATGTTGGTGATGAATGTGTAAACTGAGTGTGTTGTTTGCAGGTCCTGTGTGTGGGAAGCTGAACACAGCACAGAAGAATTTGACTATTGAAAGTAATGAAGTGACGGTGAGGTTTTCCTCCGGCCCACATCACTCTGGGCGGGGCTTTCTACTCTCATACGCTACAGACAAGCACCCAGGTATGTTTAATCCTCTCCTGGTTCAGTCACACTGCTCAATCTTTTGTAATTCTTCTGAATGCAGAGTGTTTTAATAAAACTTAGAGGTCTCCCATGTAGCAGACCTGGGTTCAAAATAGGGCTGCAGCTATCGAATATTTTTGTAATCGAGTACTCTATCGAATCTTTTATTGATTACTCGAGTACTTTAATAAATGACCCTTTTGTGTTTGTAAACCATTATATCAAATAGCATGTTATAAAATATGAAAGACCTCTTAAAACGAGCATGCAATTGCCAGTTATTCTTCAAGTTTTATTCAAAATTAGTTTTCAAAACTTCAGCACTTCAACTTTACTTCACAGTAAATAAACGCCTGTGCAAAAAATAAATACACAACCTGAGCCGATTTTCCCCTCGCGCAGGAATCTACTAGCCTGGCAAGCCAGACAAAAACTAGGAGGATAACTGTTGAAGTAGCGCTGCGAGCAGCTGCGGCCCAAACAGAACCAGAACCGCTCACGGCGCATGTGCAAACATGGCTCGCCAGCTGTTTCCCTATTAACACACGTCCGTTTTAATTTCTACACTTTTTTTTCTCACACTGACAAGGATTGTCGAGAAAGCATGTTTGCTGTGGTTATGTCAAATTATACTGATCACAAAACATTTATTTACTTTCTTTCGTTTTCCTCCTCAACTCATAAATACCTGTGTCCTCCTGCAGCAATCCCGAGGGACAACAGACATCAATAACAACACAGTAAAATGTCCGACGTGTTGTAAAAACTTCTATTTTTAGCACATTTTAGGTCCGACGTGTTGCTAGCAGACCCACCGTGTGAGCTGAAACTGAGTGCTACAAATGAAAAAGTCACACAGTGTCTGCAGAATATATAGAAATACAGGCTAAAATGCATTATCTTGTAGAGGCTCCGAGTCCGCTTGCAGAAGTGACATTTACATGTGGATGTTTCCTGGTCAGGTGCTGCAGCATGGAGGATGTGGTGTTGTGGTAGGCTAAATCCATTTTACAGTATTTACACTGGACTACGTTTTCCGCCTTGGTCCCACACCTTTGGCATTTTCTGTCTTTTTCGCACTCCACCGGGGTCCACGTTGTCCGCTGTGGCTTAAGAGAAAGTTACGTTACATTCGCTACTCACGTGTGCATTCAGTGCAGTGTGTATGTGCGTCACTTATTTCGGTCCGGGTGAAACATGACCCGGGGCGATTGCAAAGCCATGAATTAATTAAACATGAATTAAACAAAGCCTCGAGGCAGAGACTTTGACTCGAGGCTTTTTGTACTGTGGTCACCAACCTGGGGGTGAAGTTGGATGTAGAGCTCACACTGGACACCCAGGTCAATGGAACAGTCAGATCCTGCTACTTCCATCTCAGGAGAATAGCTAGGATTAAGCCGTTTCTTTCACGCAAACATCTGGAAACTGTCATCCACTCCTTCATTTCCACCAGTCTGGACTACTGTAACTCATTTTATGGCGGCATCAAGCAGGCCTCCATAGCGAAACTGCAGAAGGTCCAAAATGCGGCAGCCAGGTTACTGACTGGTACCAGGAGATCTGAACACATCACGCCCGTCTTGGCATCCCTACACTGGCTTCCAGTCTCTTTTAGAATTTTGTTTAAAGTTCTGGTGTTTGTTTTTAAATGTTTACATGAGTTGGCTCCACGTTATCTGGCGGATCTGATCCATCCTTATGTGCCCGCAAGGAACCTTCGGTCAGCTCAACAAGGACTGTTAGTCGTTCCGAAACACAGACTACAATCCCGAGGGGGTCGTGCTTTCTCGGTGCTGGGGCCGAGGCTCTGGAATGAGCTACCTGCATGGGTTAAACAGGCCAGGACGCTCGGCAAGTTTAAGAGCCAGCTGAAAACACACTTTTATTCTTTAGCTTTTATTCAGGAAGAGTCCCGTTAACTGTTGGCTTGGCACTTTTTGCTGCCCCACCTAGATTTTATCTGCATGTTTTTGCTGGTTTTAAATGGTTTTAAATGTTTTTATTTTTTATTTTATTTATTTATTTTCTTAATGCTTATTTCTGCTGTGCAGCGCTTTGTTTGGTCCTTGGGCCATGTGAAGGCGCTATATAAATAAAGTTTTAGTTAGTTAGAGTTATTCAAGGTACTCGAGGAATAGTTTCAGCCCTACTTCAAAACCCATCTGGGCTATAATATATGCTAAGTTCAAGCATTCATATTAGATCAGACTTTGCAAGATAAACCACATCTAACTATTCTCATTACCACCTTCTCAGTGGCCTCGTGCAGGGGTTCCCACATTTCTTTCCAAGAAAAGCCAGGACCCCCGTCCCCAACTCTTACATGCATACACACATTAAATGTGATCATTTACAAAATTTATACAGACATACAGAGTTATAAGTTCTATGTAGAGTTCGGGTTATACTGTAGGGTGTGTTATTGGGATTTTATAAATGTAGTCTTTACAAATAAAATATTGCTGACATACTGTTGGGTATTTTTATAATTGTACCTTTTTGAGGCCTAAAAGATGCCCATTTTGTGTTATTAACACATCATGAATCTCTGTGTTTGCCAACTACTGTGGCTGTTCATGAAAGGTTGAGCAAGGATGTTGATTGTAAGAAACCTCTGTACCTCTGTAACCTGAGAAGGCCCGCCTTCTCCTCCATCCATTGTGAATAAAGCCCCTGACGAACTGGGAACACACGGGAGTGATGTGGGGAAGCCTCAGAGGAGGTTTCTCTGCGTTAACTCTCCATATTTTGGGGACTCAGGGTAAAATGTCTTCCTTATTGTCATGTGTGTTTATTTCAGGTTCCAGGGTTATGGAGATTAAATATTACCTAACATTCTGGTCTCCTGATGGAGATGATGCGGGTATGCAGAGCTGGTGAGGTGAAGGCTTTGAGGCTGGAGCAGAATGGGGGCTGGTTGGTTGAGTCCAGCTTCTCGCATGTTGATTCGCGCACATGGACATTATAAATAATCAAGATTTACTCTCTCTCTCCGGGTGTGTCGTCCTTTAAGGTAATATGGGATAATCTAAAATTACCTATCACATACAACCTCAGCAAGACAAAACTGTGGTGACCACCCTTTACTTTGTGGTGGCCCCAACCCTCAATTTGGGAGCCACTGGCCTAGTGGTCGAGTGTCCGCCCTGGGACTGGGAGATTGGGGTTCAAATCCCAGTCGGGTCATACCAAAGACCTTAAAAATGGGACCCAATGCCTCTCCGCTTGACACTCAGCTTTAAAAAGGGGTTGGATTTGGGGGTTAAACCATCACATAGTTCCTGAGTGCAGCCACAGCTGCAGCTCACTATTCCCCTCAGGGATGGGTCAAATGCGGAGATGAAGTTCACCAGTGTGATGGTGACTAATGGGATTTTAAATTTAACATTAGTTACATCCCAATATTTTTATATTACCACTTGTTGTTCCTGTAGAATCCAACATACCTCAGCTTCACTCGTGCATGAGTAATCGCTACATGTGTGCTAATTTACAAGTTTACTCTGGTGTTATGATAATACGGGCGTCTCTGTTAATTATTATCCTGCTGTATGTCTGACTCACTGCTTGCTGGCCTCCGTCCTCTGTCGCTGTCTCGGCTCCGGCATGTTTGCTCAGAAACTCTTTCTCACAGGCTGAATGGAGTCTGTCACTTAGGGGGAGCTGATGTGCTCCAGACTGTTAACTGCTCACACGCCCGCCTCCAGCTTCACTGTAATGCTTCTCAACACAAAACAAAGCACATCTTCATTTCTTTACATTTTACTTTCAGTGGTTTTCTTTGAAATTTTTTTAGAACATTTCTTAAAGTTTTGTGAAGGTTTATAATGAGTTATTTTACTTTGGCTGCTTCTTCACTCGTTTTCAGTCTAAGCTCTGGTCATTTTAGATGTTTTCTTTGGTTTCTTTACTTTTTTTTATCCATGATTTATTCGGGTATGAAATGCTGCTAAAGTCAGGCACAAACAACCTACAAATAACCTATTTAAACTTCATCTTTAGGCTCTTGTAGTTGTCAGCAGCTTGTTTGTTCCTATTTTAGTTGATTCTGAAAGATAAAAAAATAAAAGCATGAAATAGGATTTTAGCTCTAACAAGGTGATTCCCAAAGAGATGTTAGCTGAAAATGTAATGAAAAACTCTCAGGTCCTATTGATTCTCATACCAGTTTGTTGTTGATAAGGTTTTACTTTTACATCTGAATATTCTTTGTGTTTCTTTCTGCTCACTTTAGTGTGCACAAATATGACTTCTGAGCAGAAAATACATGAGAAAACTTTACATTTGTTTGAGAAAGGCTGAAGATTCTAATCTTTTTAAATGAATATGAGAATGTTTGGCTCTTTAGAAGGAGAATGTAAAGAAATAATATGTGATTTAGGACTTTTCCACAGGACACGATAGGGCTGAATTGTTTTAGGAAAAGATTGAACTGTTATTTGGGATTTCAGTACATTCTTCACCATGTACAGTAACGTTTACAAACATGACAGGAAATGACACACCATTAAAACTTATTACTCTTAATACTGCAAGGAGGAAAACTAAAGGTAAGAATTCCTTTTAAATGTACCGTAAATCCTCTAATATTAGCCTGTATTTAATTAACTGCCGGGTATCATATTTTGGCCGGTGTCGGAGTCGGCGGAGGTGAATAATGGCCGGTTTTTTATTGTGGCCGGGTGGAATGTGGTAACAAGCAAGTACGGGGGGCGGTTGTGTCATCCGTCTCACTTTTGATTTGCCAGTGATAGACCACGAGGGTAACTTTAACCGTGCAGAGATGAAGAGGAGGTGAAAATTTGATATCAAGTTCAAAGAGAACGTGCTGATTATGCTGCAGAACACTCTGGGGAGCAGTAGCAGGGGTTGTATGAACTAGTCACTAGTCGACTTCACCGCTCTATAGTGACTTTTTATGCCTGTCATCGACTAGTCGCTGTCACGTGATAATGACCGGCAAGATGCAGTCCTCGGAAAAGACAGCAGGTGATGATCTCGTGTGCGTCGGGAGGCAACGCGCTGTGCCAGAGCGTCGGTACTGACACCCGCCGTAAAACGGACATTTAACCAAATTGTGACCAATTTAACCTTCCCCTCACCCCATCCTAACCTTAACCAGCTTGCGCATGCAAAGCTCTGATTGTTGACACGCTCCAGAAATCTGCATCCTGAGCACGGCCACAGTAACATTATCAAATCAGGTGTCGCCACCTCAAAAACAAAGCTAACACGCAATCGTTCATGTCGGCTCATTTCCTTTTATGTTTTCTGTCTTTTATTCTTTTATTTGTGCCTGATGCATTTCGCTGCTGTGGATCGGGGCGCATCACCTGTTTTGTCCTCGGTGACGCACCTAACTGATGTGGCCGGCGAGCACTCCGCTGTTTTTGCGGTCGGTAGATCTTTTAGAACTGCAGTTCAAAGGTAACTCATAAGGTGAATACATATGAACCCAGGTAGCAGTTTCTCTTTAGGATTGAGAGGAGAAGCAGGACGATAATAAACAGGCAGGACAGAAAAATAGTCAAATAAAAACAAGTTAGTTTTTGTACCTGGTGGTTGCAACAGACACCATTGAAGGCAATCAGAAGTGAGGAACAGAAAATGAAATAATTATTTTAATGTTTAGAGCAGCAGGAACTCCGAGAGGCTGCAGGCGCATCAGTGAGTTTGCGGCCGCTGCGCAGGGGGAGGGGGGAGATGGCTGAAGCAGGAACTACCGTTGTTAAAAGAAATGTGTTTAACTTTGAAAACGTGGGCGCAATATTAATTGTCAAAAACTCCAGCGAACCATTAGTTCATTTTGCTCAAATAGAAATAGAGGCCTGCCTCAAATACTGGTCCTCCTTCCAATAAAGGCCTGGAGCTTGATGAGCTTGAGTCAAATACAGGCCCGGGCCTGTATTAGAGGATTTACGGTATTTATTAGGGGAAAAAAACTTACATGCAGAGTCTTCCCTGCATTTTTTTACTGAGGTGGCTGTCTGGTCGTTGTTCAGGGTGACCTGAATGTTTTTCTCACAAAAACACGTCTCTGACACCAAACACAGGCGGTAGATGGTTCAACCTTAGTCTTACATTTAGAAAATCCCTAAACGATGTGTTTTCTGAGTAGCTCTAAACTCTAGTTCAGAAAGACAAATGAGCTCATCCTTCTCTTTCTCTCTCTCTCTCTGTGTGTGTGTGTGTGTGTGTGTGTGTGTGTGTGTGTGTGTGTGTGTGTGTGTGTGTGTGTGTGTGTGTGCGTGTGCGTGTGCGTGTGCGTGTGTGCGTGCGTGTGCGTGCATGTGCGCGTGTGTGTGCGTATGTGTGTCACAGTTTCCTGTTTTTCTGCATCGTTTTTTTATAAAATCCAGCGGTGTCTGGAGCTAAGGCCTTGCACTGACACAAACCATCGTCTGTTTACTGTGATCACTTCTGTTGTGCTGGTCAGACTTGTGAACTATGACTAAGGGACAGCAACAAAGAGTTCAGTCATCTTAACAGAGATGGCTGCCCATCTCCTAAGATAGCAGCGTTGGAACATACCAGGGTGTGTGTGTGTGTGCTGCATTTTGTAAGCCTCAGACTATTAATTGAAGCTTCTTTTTGTGTTTTCAGATTTCATCACATGTTTACAAAGAGGCTCTCATTTTAGCTTGCAGCATTTGAGGCAAGTAGCTAATGTGTGAATCTAAAACCAATTTAATTGAAGGCTGTGTGTGTTTTTCATGTTTTATTTATTTATTTGTTTGTTTTTGCTGCTAGTGTGTACTGCCCGGCTGGATGCAAGAATGTCACAGGAGACGTTTGGGGGAACTCTGAACAAGGTTACAGAGATGTGAGAACAGCGTTCCTAATCCTTTCCTTTGTGTTCTTTTTTCACTTTGGTTGAATAAATGTTTGCTGACATCTTCTCTCTGCTACAGACTTCAGTCTTGTGCAAGTCTGCTGTTCACGCTGGAGCCACGTCCGATACCTCGGGAGGTCGGGTCACCGTGGATCGAGGGAGGAGTCTGACTCTCTACGAATCGGCCTTTTCCAATGGAATCCTGTCAAAAATGTTGGTTTTCTGTGTGTTGAGACGAGAGGTCGGATCAAGGTTTAGAACAATGCCTCTTTGACCTTGCATTGCTTCTCCGTTGACAGGGGATCGCTATCTGAGAAGAAGCTGCTGTTCAGCCAAGGTACGAGCCAGCAGCGACATTCAGAACCACTCGCTGCAAAATTCTCCTACAGGAAATGGCACTCTTGCACGTTCTAGCTGCTTCGCCTTGAGCAGCACGTTATTTACATTCCCGCAGTTTGTTTCTCACGATAGGCAGCAGTGTTTTTATGATTAAGAAATGAGGGGGGTTGTGACGCCATATGCACCCCCAACATGTCATCCTCTTTATTAATGTAACTCAGGGGGTGACTTGTGTTTATAAAACACACAAACACAATGAGCTGCCTTCATCTGGTGACCCCCCCTCTGTCCCTGAACAGAGTGTAACAACATCCTGCGTGTCTCTGGTCTCAATGCCTCATCTTACTGGGATAAAACCAGTCAAGAGCACCCAATGTCCTCGTCCTCCAGAAGCGTGGAGTCCAGCCACGGCTTCCTACTCTGGACCGCAGACACTAATGACCCGAACCCTTGGGTGGAGCTGGAACTAGCAGAAAGGAGCATGATCACAGGTAAGGAATATTAGAAGTACTTTATTGCAGAGAATTGGCTGGTTTTTGTTAGTTTTTTTTTTAATTTTTTGTTTTATTTAATTTTAAATGGTGTAAAAATGCATTTTTTAATGACGATCCAAGAAAAACATAAAAGATTTGAACTTTTTCCCCTCAGGGTTAATAACAATGGGCTCCATTGAGAACTACATAGAATCCTGCAGTCTGTATTTCAGCAAGGACGGGAAAACCTGGAAGCTGTACAGAGATCCTCAGAGCAAAGAGAAGAAGGTTGGTGTTATCCTAAATTTGTTTCAGACACAAAATGTTTCAGTTAAAGGTGCAGTAGATGCTTTTCAGCAACATTTTTTGCCACATTGCTTGAAATTCTCTTCACTTACTGATTAAATGTTGTGTCTGAAATTTATGATTTTAATCACTTCTGAACATATAATCCTGTAAAAACTTCGTCCAATCGCCGTGACCGTCCTGTTAATGACTGGACCCTAATCTGTCCACCAAATGGCGCCTCAGATCATCAGATCACCCTACAAAACACACGTTCTCAGCTCTGAGCAGCTGAACAGGAAGTGAAGCCTAGTATCGTTGTGTTTACAAATCTCACTTAAGGAGTTGTTGTACGTGTTCTGTTCAGAATCTGGTTCTGTTCTTGGTGGGAAACGTTTAGGTGACAGACCTTCTGTCTGCAAAGGCAGAGCTGTCTGTCAGTTTGTTGCCTTGGCAACACACGTGTGTGTGTGTGTGTGTGTGTGTGTGTGTGTGTGTGTGTGTGTGTGTGTGTGTGTGTGTGTGTGTGTGTGTGTGTGTGTGTGTGTGTGTGTCATACCAGCTGCCTCTCTTGGGTGTTTAAAGTTAAAGTTCCATTAGTTATCACACACTCGTGAGATTCATCTCCACATCCCACAGGGATGGGTTGAGCTGCAGCTGTGGCCACACTCGGGAACTTCTGGTGGTTTAACCCCCCAATCCAATTCCTTAATGCTGAATGTCAAGCACGGGGGCAATACCAAGTCTTTGGTATGACCAAACCGGGATTTGATCGCTGATATCCCAGTCCCAGGGCACTCTATCACTAGGCCACTGAGAAGGTTACACTGCATAAGTGGAGTGTAATTTACTCCATAAAGACAGGGACTTCCACACGAATGTCCTAATACCGTAAATGCATCAGATTTTAGCTATCAGCTGATTTCCTTCTGGTCAGGTAGCAACAGTTTTTACAACAAAACACCTAAAAAGCAAGCTGTTGCTAAATCAAAGGGCTGCTGCAGGATTACAGTGTTGTCCTTCAGCTTTACAGTCTCTGTGCAACGTGTGTGCAGGAAGGTTCCTACTGCTTTTCTGCCAAGCTTAACTTAACAGTGTTGAGGTTCGTAAAATGTGAAGTTTTGGAGATGAGCGCTGTTTTTAAAACGCAGTAATCGAATGTGGTCTTGTGTGCATTTAGATGAGCTGTGAGTGCTTCAGTTCTGTAAGATGAGGCCATTCAGGAAGCTGTCAGTGATGGATTAGAAACAGAAACAGGCATCAAAAGGGCTAAAAGATGCTTTTAATCTCACTGGATGTTATTTCCGAATGAACAACTAGATTATTTTCGGAAGGCTGACCCTGTAGCAGATGAGGACAAACAGGTGCTGCTGAGTAGAAGTACCTTTTACGTCTTTATGAATCTTTATTATGATCTTTATTGCTTGTAGGTATTTCAGGCAAACGCAGATGGGCACCTCAGGGTGCTCAACAGCTTGTTTCCTGTTGCGATTGCTCGTTTTGTTCGGCTTCAGCCACTGAGCTGGCATGGGAGAGCTGCGACCCGGGTCCGGGTTCTGGGCTGTCCTGCTTCCAAGGCCACACCAAGATCGCGGACGTTTGGAGGTGAGCATTTACTTTTTATTTCGAGGAAACATCACCTGTGTGCATCATCAGGTTAGAGGTAAGCCTTTTCTGTCCATGTTTAGCCGAGTCGTCGTCCTTCAACATCAGCTTGGACACTCAGACTCCCTCCCCCACAGAAGACTCCCTGTTGGTGAAAACACAAAGTACGTGCTCATTTCATTACCATAACAAACATGTGTGTGTTTGATCAGATAAAACAATAACGTACTCCTTCTACACACCTCCCCTTGTGCAGGCACCAGTCAGCCAGTGATGGTGGCCGTGGGGGTGGTGCTGGGACTAGTGATGTGTGGGAGTTTACTGGCTGTGGTCTGGTGGAAACGAAGGTACGGCTGTCATCAGAGAGTCTCTCTTCCACAGACTTCTAACATGAGGCTGGGACCTTTATTTTTTAAGATCATTTAACAGAGTTAAAAACCCACCCTGTGAACAGATATGTACCATCACCTCCCACGTCTGAAAACACAACTTTAAACATGGGGCCGGGTTTACAGCAGAAAGAACCGGATTAACCTGAGCAGATAAAAATGGTTTTGTTTGTAAATGAATGTTGTTTCTTCTGTTATGCAGGAAAAAAGTCTCACATATGAAGAAATCTTTACCCACAGGCAAGCAAAGCGCCTCAATGTTTGGTTTCTTTTTAAATGTTACCACAAAAATATTGACTGGGTTTGTTTTTATAGGCTGTCAGAATTTTAAAGCTAAAGGTCTCTCCTGTCCACAACCGGAGCTGATCTGCTACCCTCTGCAGAGGAACGTCCACGATGCTCTACCCGCACCCCCCCTCAACGGTGAGGATCCACCAGTTTCAGTTTGTTGTCTCCCCGTCTCCTCTGGTCCGTTTCTGAGTCCAGTGGTCCATCTGAGCACACATACACACATTCTCTGTATAAACATGCCTTTCTCAAGTCCACTGAGTCTTTCTGAAAGAGGCCCTTTAATTGGAGCTCGATTGATTTAGCTGATTGGGGTCTTGTTGAATATCACACCGTGACATTTGAACATTTTAGAGTATTAGTGTAATGTTTCCTGTTTGTAGTGCCTCCTGTTAAGTGCCCATTTCTTTCAATATTTCAGCTTTATAATAAATATTTGGATACACATTTCGTTATGTTCCAGTCATTAGTATTTATAGTATTGTAAAGAAAGAAAACTGTCATTTAAATAGCACCGCAAGATAAAAAATCATGAGGTGCTTCACAAGAACAAAAAAAAATTTAGGTATAAAAAAAATTTCTAAAATTTCTTTTTTAATGTTTAAAATGAGGAAAAAATATAAATTGTGATTTTAAAAAAACGTAAGGAAAGTGACAGAGAAATTATTAGGAAAGAGGGAAATCAGTGGATCAAAGAAAGTAAAATGTCTTCCTCATGAAATAAAACAAGTTGCCGACGTTGCCAGAATTCACACTGCTGGATTTATAACATTGTATAATAAAAAAGCGTTTCACTTTACATCGGAGCCGATATAGATAAAAAAAATGCTGGATCCCTATTAGTTGTCATTGCTAGCGGGGTCACCAGGTTCAGGTGATTGCCCCGGACCATCAGCACCGGTTCCCTTCAGGGTTGCGTTCTCTCCCCTCTGCTCTTCTCCCTGTACACCAACAGCTACACTTCCAACCATGAGTCTGTGAAGCTTTTCAAGACTGCAGACTACACCACCATCATTTGGCTCAACTTGGACGGGAATGAGTCTGCCTACAGAATGAAGGTCGAACGGCTGGTGTCCTGGTGCAGCCACAACAACCTGGTGCTAAACTCCCAGAAGACAGTGGAGGTTTCTGTGGACTTGAGGAAGCACACAGCCCCACTCCCATCACGATGGTGGACTCATGTTACTTCCTGGGCACCACTATCACCCAAGACCTCAAGTGGGAACCCACCGTCACCTCCGTCATAAAAAAAAAGCCCAGCAGAGGATGTACATCCTGAGGCGGCTGAAGAAATTCAACCTGCCAGCACAGTCGATGAGGCAGTTCTACATCACAGTAATAGAGTCCATCCTTACCTCTTCAATCACCATGTGGTATACTGGAGTTACTACCAGGGACAAGTAGAAGCTGCATCTTGTACGCTCAGCTGAGAAGGTCATTGGCTGCAAACTCCCCTCCAAACAGGACCTGTACATCTCCAGAACATTGAGGTGTGCAGGTCAGATAACAACTCACTAGTGTCACCCTGGACAGTCTTTTTGACTCGCTCCCATCAGGCAGGAGGCTCAGATCCATTTATTCCCCTCTGCTGTTGGACTCATGCATGACAATCCTAGGGCTGCCCACTCCAGTTGCTTGGTTTCAGTCACATGACCCTGTGTTGTGTTTGTACTTTAACTGATTCCTGCTCTGATCAGTACCTACACTGTCTTGTATATAGTTGCCATTTCTCTAATTATATTATTATTTTATCATGATTATATTCTTACTTCCTATATTTACTGTAAGGAAAATGAGAGGTTCTTACATTTTATTTTATAAGCTATAAGGCGTGGGATTCCATAGGAAATATGAAATCCGCCTTACGGATCGAGGGTTATTTAAACCAGAAGATGGGATCTTTTTATTGCAGAGATTATGTAACCGTTATGTATTCACTCAGAGACAACAGAATAGGGTTAGTTTCAGAAACGCATGAGACACCATCAAGTCGGGTCTACCTGCCTTGTGGAAGTCCTTGGTAGATCAGGAATGCCGAGGCCCAGCGGACCCTCTCTGGAAACCGAGCTGGTAGAAGAAGCTGCGGTTCCGACCAGACCCGTCTCGAGTTACCTCCGGCACACGACACTTTTATTGGCGTCTGTTCAGACCCAGCCTGGGTCGGTGGAGCTTTTATTCTGAAAGGAGCTGTTGTTGCCGCTGGTTGTTATAGCGACTGGATTTTTCAGCTAGTCGTGGTTCTTTCTGTTGAAGAGTTAAAGGTCGGATTGGCCACTCCGACGCTTGCTCTGGAACGCTTTCGAACTGCGTTAGAGCTGACGTGGCGTAGTTTTATACCTCGGATGTTATGGTTTATTGTCGAATGAAAATTACCAAACACTGTCAGAAGCACGCCTCCGTCAGATCTGTAAGATTCTGATTGGATCAGTGAAAGGAATGTGTCGTGTCCTTTTAACACGACGTGAAATGAGTCCTGTTGGAATCCTTAAAGTCACAGTACTTATTATTTCTGTAGGATCATAATAAAGTAATTAATATTTTGATTTCACAGGTCGGTCACATCTTATTGACTAACACTTTGATGGATTAGCTTTATTAAAATAGAGTTCTTTGATTAATTAAAAGAAAAGAGTTCGTTCTTCTGTCTTCATTGCTGGAACGTAAACAGTTTAGAAGCGAATGCATGACCTTGAGGCTGTTTCATGCACTCTGGCACTGTGTCAAAAGGGAACAGTTGTTAAAGGATAGAACTGGCTCCTTCATCACGTTACATTACTTATCTCTATTTTTATCATTCTTTTTGCACCAAGTACCACAGCAATTTCCTATGGTTGTGATTTCTCAAACATGGCAATAAAACCCTTCTGATTCTGTCCGTTGTATCAGGAGAGGTGGTTCTGAGGGGTGTAGATGGCTGATGTTTGTGGATGGACAAATGTTTTTCCAGAAATTTGAGATTTCAACAAAAAAAAAAAAAGACCAGAAAATCTACTGATATGCACTGCACCATAGGTGGGGAAAAAATCACGGTATGCTGAGTGGTCAAAATTAGAAGTGGCTATACTGCGTACCAGCCCACTTAAAGCACTGGTTGGATCATTTCCCCATTTGTGACATCACAATCGGGGACTTTTTGAAATTGCTTGATTTAAGCACATCATTTCTAAACCCAAACACTGACAGAAAACATGTTTGTAGTGTTTGTATAGGCAGTAGAGACTCACGTGTCAGCATAAAAAAGCAAAAGGTGAGTTTTGCATAATGTCCCCTTTAACTCCAGTTCTTCATTTGATCCTGCCTTCATCTAGAGAAGTCTTCAGTTATTTGTTTAGTTTGATTAAATCAGAGGGTTATGTAAAGGTTTGTCTGTAAGCTACTTAAGTACTTATGTCACCCACTATAGTATTCAGTATCGTTAAAATATCGTGGAATTTAAACAGTTTAACCATCAACTTTGTGGTGTTGCTTTTTTCTCTCTCCAGACTACGCCGCTCCTGTTCTTACAGCTGGTGGAAAAAAGGTGGGATCAACATTTAGACCTTCCTCGGATGAGGGCTACACGACCCCCTTTACTACCATCCACTACGACACACCTGGCAGCCTTCCAGAGTATGCAGAGCCTCTTCCACCTGAGCCGGAGTACGCCACGCCATTCAGTGAGCTGCCCGCTGAGCCCAAACCACCGACATTAACAGGAATCATTCACAGCGATGCACTCAGACCTCATGTTCCTGCAGCCTCCACCATTTCCATGACTACACCCAGCCAGAGTCCGTATGACTGCCCGTCCCACAGGGTGCTGTTCAATGGCTACTGCACTCCTGCTCTGCACTGCAGTGGCCCCCAGTTAGTCACAGAGGTCTATGCAGAACCCAAACCAAGTGACTCTTTACTACAGAAGCACACATACGAGGAGCCGTTGTGAGCCCAAGAACTTAAGATGTGGAATCAGCAGCACCCACTGAGCCTAAATAAGTGAGGGCCAGAGTGATCCCACATACCTGTGACCTCCCCAGAGCTTCTTTGGACCCATCATCTGTGGATTTTACTCAAAACGCAGAAGTCCTAAGAGCTATATGGACCTAAGCATTTCCTTCCAGGAGGTAGATTCTGGATGCTCGTGTAAAACACAGGCCTGATTGTGTTTGAGTCTTTTTACTGATAAAACATTAAAAACACAAGTTGCACTTTCTGAAAACACGAACAGAAACGTTAAAACATTCATGCAAAACTGTGGATTGAATGTTACTTGTCACAAAACTGTAAAGTATTCACATCATTAGTTTTAACACAGCTTAAAAATGTTTGTGTTTATGATTATACTTACAGATAACTACTAGGTGGAGCCTGTGAGCTTCAGGAGTCTAACAATTACTGTAATGATCCTCGTGGACGTCCTGTAACTTTATTAATTCAGTTTAAAACTCCTTGAAATTTATTTAGACAGAGTAATGGTGTTATAAGGTTAGACAGAATTCCTCAGAGAAATCAAATCTTCATAAACTTTAAGTGATGGAAATCACATGCTTGCTAGGATTATACAAAACTTCACAAAAACATTTAAGGTTTGGTTAAATTAACTTTAAATGATGGTCCATGCTTAAAACTTTATTCTTTTAGGTGTAAATGTTGAATAAACTTGAATCTTAGGCATTTGCTCCGACTGATTATTCTTTGTAAAAAAAAAAAAAAAAACCACATAATTTATAATAAAATGTTTGTTTGAAGGTTTTTAGATGCTTCATTGACATAATGAGCTGAAATAAATAAATACCCAATGTAAGGTTCCAGGAAAACATTTCAAGTGCTGGAATCAGGTTTCAGCAAAGGCATGTGAAGTCTGTAAAAGAGTTTTTGTGAAATTATGGTTGTCCTCATTTCTATGAGTAAACATTAAATACAGAAATGGCATTAGATTTGGAACCAGTGTCAAACCAGAATCAATTTCTGTCACTCAAATTGATGTTAGTGGAAATACGTGAATATTTCTCCTGTGGTTTTGCAACATAAAACATTTTCCTCTCATTGGTTTTGATTGGGAACCTCCTCTTGCCTCCCCTCATGTGAGTAGTGTACCAGGGTCTGGTGGCTGTTCCTGGACGGTGCGTCTTTAAAACGCAGTCCGCAGTCCTCACAGGTGTACAGAAGTTCCTCTCTGTGGCTCTCGGCTCCTACCTGTGATGTGCTCCTATTTTCAACGAGCCGAGAGGAGCCTTGATCAGCAAGTACAAGATCAGAAGACCTGAGAGAACTTGGAGCTTCGCGCGAGTCACTTTCCAAGCTGTTAAGCATATTGATCCCCACACTGGGCCGAGACAAACGTCTCGGACGACCAGGAGAGCAGCTCTCAGCTCTTCCCTCCCCATCATGTTCGAGAGTCAAACCGTGGACGGTACGATAATGGAAACGAATGCCGGAGCGGTTGGAGAAGCCCTTCTCACAGAGGCTGCAGGTGAAGGGCCTCTCTCCGGTGTGGATGCGGGTGTGAATCTTTAGAGCACCAGATTGTGTGAAACACTTCCCACACTGGTCACAGCTGTAGGGTTTCTCTCCTGTGTGGATCCTCTGGTGAGCACGGACCCCTGCCAAGTGGGGAAACCCCCTGCCACAGAATCCGCACGAATATGGCCTTTCGCCTGTGTGAATCCTCCTGTGAATCTTCAGCGCTCCTGACTGGCTGAAACATTTCCCACAGTCCGTGCAGGAATAGGGCCGGGCACCAGTGTGCACATTGAGGTGTATACGGAGGTTGCTGTGTGAGTTGAAGGACCTGCCGCACTCTGTGCAGAGAAAGCCAGGCGATTTGTGGGCATGCTCAGAGCGCTGGTGCAGCAGCAGCTGTGACGGTCTGGAGAACGAGGCTGTGCAGTGCATGCATGGATGCAACGACGACAGGTTCCTGCTCCTCTCCTCTCGATGCTGCGGTTGTCTGTGCTGGTGCTGGCATACCTGAGGACACACAGGGATGGAGCACTGGCATGACAAGCAGGGTATTGGTGCAGGCAGCTGTGCCGAGTGGGCAATCTGAGGACAGGGAACGCACGAAGTTAAGGGGCAGTGGTGGTGATGGAAATGATGATGGGTGTGAGAAAAAGGCGAGTCTGTGACTTGTTGGTTGAGGAGCTGGGTGCAAGTCTGAAAGCTTCTGTGGCAGCACAAGCAGGGAAACACGGACGGATGAGACAAAGAGCCAGAGGATGCCCTTAAAGAAGGATTGTCGGAGTTCTGGTTCTGAGTACGCCTGTCGGGATCCTCTATTTGAGGCCGACTTGACTCCTGCTCGGATGTGCTGCTGCAGCTGGTGGTATCTGGGGCAGACACGCTGTGCCTCAGATCCTCGGGCTGGCATGAAGCTTTTAAGTACTGTGATGTCGACAAAAACTGTCGAGCCCTCAAAGTTTCAAAGGCCGGAGTGTGGCTTGAGAACGGACCGCCGGAACAGGTGCAGGCGTGACGCACATCTAAACCTGCAACACAAACAGAGAATTCAGGCACTGACTGTTCAGAAACAGTAAAGTTAGCTGAAGCGTCTCCCGATCCTCCACCTTCTCTGTCCTCTCTCCTCTGGGATGTCCCAGGCTGGACAGGTCTGTTTTCGTGTCTCTTGTCCTGGACGGATCCAAGTGTTTGGAGAGGTTGGAGTGAGGGCGATTTGAGCCCCAAACCAGGAGCCACTCCCCACGGTGAGTTCGGCTGGTTCTTGGAGAGATTTCCAGATGTGAGGAGCTCACCGATGAACTGATGCATCTCCACTCAGGAGCCCTGGACATGCTAAGAGGAGTACAGACAGAATAAAACATCAAATCATAAGGAAATGACTGAGTTGAGCTGAAACCAGCACATCTTAACAAAAATGGCCGAAAACCAGGGGGTTTTATCATGTTTGAAACGAGAGAAACATGGCCGTCGCCTACTCACCTTAATGTCGCTGTTTTTGCCTTTGTCCATAAATTCTAACAAGAGCTGGAGCGGGTCACTTCTCCGGTTCACAGCTTTAAGTTGCACCCTTTCAATTCTCAACAATAAAGTCAACTAAATAAAGAAATAAATAAGCGCACGAGCTTGTCATGATTAAATCACGACTGACCCTTTAAAAACATCCGGCCACGTGATATTGTACTTCTGGGGGGTTAAGGTCACGTGACAAAATCTGCACAAAAGCTCCATTTGTTATAATAAAGAATATCAAAAATTAAAAATGTTTTACTCAGAATACGTAATGTATTAAAAACTGAAAGGCAAAAAATGCGTTTTGTAGTTTTTGTTTTAATTGTTCAAGAAAAAAATAAAAGAAAATAATTCTGAATAAGAAATTACCTAAATTTATCTAATTGAAAAATACATTTGGTTCCTCAAAGAGCTGAATCTGACACGAAGACTTGTCAGGTTTTGATGCAGACATAAAGTTTATGTGTTTATGCAAAGCTAGTAGGTAGCCAGAAGTTTATGACGGCGCCGTTTGTGAAACAAGAGTCACATCTGGTCTTTTTGGCCTGGTGGGACTCCAGAGGCAGCTGATGGGTACAGGTCGATACGTGTTCCCCCTCGAGATCTGTTTCTTTTGCACCCAGCTGCAAGTTGAAACGACCCAATCACAAAAAATAACCCTCACCCTAACATAGGGTGACCATATTTCCATTTCCAAAAAAGAGGACAGGGGATCTGTGCCTATGACGTCACACTATGGCAACGCCACACAAACCACGTTGGGACCCATTTTTTGTAAGAACTAAATTAATATCAGATTCTGCCAATAAAAGGGCTCTAAAACAATTCATATGTAAATATTTTGCATATTTATTGCAAAATCTTATTTTCCTGCTTTAGTGCTGCAACAAGGTTTTATTAATAATAAATTATTATACCTTTTGTTTTACTACAGCATCGGTAAGCTTCCTGTGCACAGATTATTAAGGATGCTTGTTTCAGCTGTGAGATTAGACGATAGGATCAATGAAAACATAAGTTGTCACACACTCCATGGAAACTTTCAGAGAATCCACAAATAGTGGCTTTCAAATGGTTTTGTTACTTTCTGCAAGTTTAGAAAAGAAGCAGATGAGACAGCATGTCTGATAATTTAGTTTTTCATCTGATAATATTAGAACATGTCAGTAATGTCTGAGGGGCTTTTATAAACACTGTATAACTAACACTACTGGAGAGGGCATGAATTACACAGAGGCTTCTGGGGAGCCCAGTTAGAGGGGTAGGGGGTGTTCTGTTTTGCCTTGGCCCCCAAAATGCCTTGAGATGGCCCTGGGTGTGTGACTGAGTTTTGAAGGTGATCTGAATTGTATCAGATGTATAAATATGACATAGCAACTTATGGCTTACAGGTAAAAACGTGTAGTGGAGATAAATCTGCCGACATTTGACTTTTCAACACTTGTTTTGTTTTCTTGTTTTTATTTAACTATTTTCCTGTCCTGTCTGTCTCTCAACTTCCTGCGTCTCCCCTAAAGTCTCCAGAAAAACTGCTGCCTGGATTCTTACTTTTTCACCTCATCAGTAGTTACTTTTGAGCAGATCAAAGGGATCTCCTGACCGCAAAGCGGAGAGCGCGTTTCGATCATCGACATATATACGGTTTCGATGCTGCGTCAGTGAGGTGAAATCACTGCAGCACACGATGAGCTCCGCAGTAGCAGAGCGCTTCAGGCACAAATAAGACAGATAATAGAGAATATGAGCGGGCATGAACGATCGTGTGTTAATTATAGTTTTTTGGTTGCACCACTTTGAGAATGGACCGTGCGCTGGACGCAGCTGTCTGGAGCGCACCAACGATCAGCTCTCTGCCGCTCTCCGCTCAAAAGAACCCCCGGTACACTGAGAGTCCATAAATGATGTAATTTAGGTAGAAACGTTTTTTTTCCGGCTCTCCCTGGATGTGTAGGATATCCAGCTCCCCCACAATTTGATCCCTGCTCCTGGATGAAAAACCGGACATTTTCATCAATACAAGAAAGCCGCCCGGACGCCCCCGACAGAGAGTGAAAAGTGGACATGTCCGAGGAAAAGAGGACGCATGATCACCCGACCCTAACCCTAACCACCCTGGCACCAAAAATGTATGTTTTGCATAAATATAATTTTTGAAAATATTATGTGTGGCACAATTTGTATGTTTGTTTCAGGGTTATGGTTATGGTTCAAACTCACAGCTTGGTGCAAAAGAAACAGATCTCGAGGGGGGAACACATATCGACCGTTGATCTACGTTCCTACTACCCTCACCTATGGTCACGACGAGCTTTGGGTAGGGACCGAAAGAATGAGCTCACAGATACAAGTGACTGAATTGAGTTTTCTCGCCTTAGAGATAGGGTGAGAAGCTTGGATCATCCGGGAGGGGCTCAGAGTAGACTTGCTGTTCCTCCACGTTGAGAGGAGTCAGTTGAGGTGGCTTGGGCATCTAGTTCGGATGCCTCTTGGAAGCCTGCCTCCCTGGTGAGGTTTTCCAGGCACGTCCAACTAGGAGAAGACCTACAGGCAGACCCAGACTGTCTCTTGGCTGGCCAGCAAACGCCTTAGGGTTCCCCCATAGGAGCTGGCTGAAGTGGCTGGGGAGAGGGAAGTGCCCATGTGACCCTACCGCTGATAAACGGCCGAAAATGGATGGATGGACGTTTGTGAAACGACTGCAGCTCTGAGGAATTTTGTACTTTGACAGGAAAGCTGGATGGCTGTTTGAAAAGGCAAAACTAATTTTGCACTTCGTGTTTTCTCGAGTGGTGAATAATGATTTTGTTAGAGATATTCACCTGGAGGTCATTTTGCACGGCTCCTCCTGTTTCCTCCTTGCACAAAGGCATAGGCAGTGGTCCTGAAGCTGGGTTGTTGCCCTCCTCCACATTTCCTGATGTAGTGGCCTGTCTTCTGCTCTGGACACTATAGACAGCAAACCTAGCCACAGCTCACGTTGATGTGCCATCCTGGATGAGCTGCACCACCTGAGGCACTTGTGTGAGTTATAGACCCAGTCTCATGCTACCACTGGTGTGATAGCATTGCTAGCATTCAAGTGTGACCAAAACATCAGTCAGGAATCAGAGGAACTGAGAAGTGGTCTGTGGTCACCAGTTGCAAAACCACAAACACCACTGGGGATCTCTTACTAAATGACTATAATTCAGCATGTGAGCTTGATTGTCAATCAGTGTTGCTTCCCAAGTTTGATTTCACGGAAGTGTCATCGCCCTGGAGATACAATGTGTGGTTTAAGTGGTCCCT
The DNA here is from genome assembly GCF_043380555.1 of Nothobranchius furzeri. NCBI lineage: Eukaryota > Metazoa > Chordata > Actinopteri > Cyprinodontiformes > Nothobranchiidae > Nothobranchius > Nothobranchius furzeri. Next base: position 38,555,788 of record NC_091745.1, on the reverse strand, counting down.
TTATTTTTTAGCAGTGGTTTTTTTCTGTAGTCTGAAAAGCAAGTTTTCTAACTACTATGAAAACTAGAAGAGCATCTTTATTTTGCCCATCATAAAAAATGTACTCAGGGATCTCAGGTCAGGAAAACAAAACTTTTATTTCCCTTCAAAAAACATCCAAATGTAGCTTCAACATACAAGGGCCAAAGAACAAATCCCCAGTTTAAATAACGCCTGAAACCACTTAAAAACAGCTAAGGATTTGAACCCCTTAAACAAATATAAAGTAGTGATGACAAACTGAGGAATGGGAAAGCTGAGGCTAATCCAGCACAACACGACATCGCTCTACAAGCCAGTCCCTGAAGACAGATGAAAAAAACTAAAAAAAAAAGAGGAATGTTTAAAATGAGTGAAAAAGATTCAGGTAATGACTCTTAATTTATTGCTAAGAAGAGACAAAACATCACGACACGTTCAGTGTATAGTCACGCCTGTGGCAGAGGCTGGATGAATAGCAGGAATCACGATCTTCCTAACAAATTGTAAAGTGATGTATTCTTATATTTTGTTTTGTGTCACAGGTCAGGAGGACACAACACTCGTGAGCCTTGTTTGTGTCCCATCAGTGCGATGTTTAGTTATTGCGACTACATTGTGCTTCCTTTGTCGTTTTTCTGTTTCATCGTTTCAGACCATGTCAAGCTTTAAATGTTTGTTTAGGTCTTTATTTCCATCTCTGATCCACAGGGGGTCAGCAAGCTGCAAACGGGCAGCCCTTTATGAGCGTTGTTGGTTCAGGGTCGGTTCTGTCTGGGCGCTGAGAGCCGAGAACATCGCTGGTTCCGTTTTAAAGCACCTCATTTCACCACTTCCATGCCCTTTACCTTCGTGTTTGTCGCTACAGCCAGCCTGCCCTGAGATTTCCAACTCCATCGGCTCCGTTTTAACTGCCAGGAGAGGAGCGTTCGACTCTGCAGCTGCAGGAGACTCGCACTTCTTAGACAAATCCAACGGAACTTCTGAATCCTCTAGAAAGCCTGTTAGCAGTTCAAAGGGGGAGTTTAGTGGAACTCCAACAGTAGCATTCGCCCCTAGCAGTTCGCTAGTGGAGGCCTGAGGCAGAGCCTGCACCGCGGTGAGCGGTAGAGACTGCTGGACGGCAGACGGGAGTGGTAATTCACCATTTGGACAGACAGGAACAAACAAAACAAGATTGACGGCAGGAGGCGACTTTTCATCCAGAGTTAGAGTCCATAACCCGTCTGATGACGAGGAACAAGCAGACATGCCATCTGTTCGAGACCCGGGGCTGCAGGAATCCCTGCCAGGTGCAGCAGGGCTGGTTGAAACAGGATCAGAAACAGTGACTGTGTCGGAGGAGCTCGTTGACTCTGGTCTAGGCGTTATTGGGAGGGTTTTCTTCGGTGGAGGGTTCTTGAAGGCTCTGCGCTTCTTCGGAACAGAAACAGCGACTGTGTCGGAGGAGCTCGTTGACTCCGGTTTAGGCTCTGTTGGGAGGATTTTCTGCACCGGAGAGTTCTTGGGGGCTTGGCGCTTCTTCGGAACACTCTGAAACGACAAAGAAAAGTTAGACCTACTACTAAAACACAACTAAATGCGACAGACAGAACACTAGTGGTAAATATGCCCGACTCAATTTAGTAAGTGTCAGTATTAATTAAATGTAAAGAAAATGTAATTTGGCTGAACTATGCTTTAAATCTAATGTGTACATTTACGGGCACCGGTTTGTGTAAACAGCTGAGGAGGAACCCGGACACTGAAATGTAAATGCTGATGTTCATCTGAGCACTTTGTGTACTAAAACCTAAAGGTGATCGGGGGAGTAAAGAATCTGGTTGTTCAGTTAAGATGAGTCAATATTTAAAACTGCTTTAGCAAATTTACAGAACAAGCTAGGTTTTAAATGTAAACGCTGTCACAGAGCCCTCAACCCTGCCCTCGGGTATCTTCCCTGGGACGCTTCTATCAGAACCAGAACCCTGCATTCCAAGAGGAAACGAGATGGAGTTAAACACCAGTCGCTGTTTTCTAGGTCCAAACGTCTTTTGTTGTATGCGACTTAAAATGGTGTTTTTGTATTTTGGGACTCTGGTAGTTTGTCCCAAAGTTGAAGTGATAGCAGCCGGCTGTTTCTCCTTCTCTGATATTGGGCGGAGAACCTCTCACACCGATGGTGTTCTGTTGATATGTGAGTGTGTAATGAATGGAGGACCCTGTGAAGTAAGGAATTGCTGCAGATCGGCGAGACCGACAACTAGATGGTCCGATGGTTGCTTTCAACCCGAAACGTGATGTAGGTGGAGGTTCTGGGACAAATGCGAGTGAACCATTCTTCTTTTTTTTTTTTTAGCTCCACAATATATTTATAGCTATACTACGAAAGAATGATGTTAAGAGACAGAAAACTTTGCTTTAAGCTAATTTGTTATCCAAATTTGCCATTGTAGCTTTAAAAGGCAAACTTTGAACAGATGCAGATAAATTTAAAACAAAAAATAAAAACATTGTAAATAAAAGGGACCAGTTGAATCAAAATGGCCAGATGAACAAAGTGTGTGTATTTAGTGCGGCATCTATTTGATCTTTTGCAACGCTGCTTCCAAAGTTCCACGAACAAACGAACAAACAAACAAACAAACAAACATTCTGTTTCTGTTGACTCAAGCCAACGTCCTGCACTTACCTCAGACTGAGGCGTCTTCCCGCAGGTTTTCAGGTGGCTGTCATAGTTTTGCTGGTAGGGGAAGCCCAGCCCACAGCGCTGACAGAAGCAGGGTGACTGGCCAGCATGACCCCCCATGTGGGACATCAACAGCAGGGCTGAGCGAAACCCCTTCCCACACTCAGCACACTTCAGCACCCTCTGGTGAGCGCCGGCGTGCTTCTTCAGCTCCTCTGAGGTTTCAAATCTCTGGCCGCACTCCAGACATCGGATCTCGTTGGGTTTCTGATGGAGCTCCTGGTTGCCCCAGCAGCCCGTGTCCTTTTTGTGCTGCTGGAAGTCCTCCTGGCTCAGAAACTCCCTCAGACACGCCACGCAGTGGATGCGTTCGGGCTCACACTTGTGCTGGCGATAGAGCTTGGCCAGCCGGAAGTGGCAGCGGCAGCGTAAGCAGGTGTACGGCAGCAGGCCCAGGTGGGAGAAGCTGTGCTTCAACAGAGCGTTCTTCTCGGCGAATGTCTGCGAGCAGTCCGTGCACTTAAAAGTGCGCAGGCACCGCTTCTTGTGGCGAGCCAGGGACTTCTCAGAGCGGAAGCTGCGTTCGCACTGCTCACATGCTAAACGCATGCACTCACGTAACAGCACATGGTTTTGGCAGTCTTTCAGGCTGGTAAACACCCGCTTGCACAAGTCACACTCATAGAACACATCCTCCTGGTGGGCTCTGGACAGGTGATGCGTCAGCTGCTCCTGTGAGCTGAACTGCAGCAGACAGATGCGACACCAGACCCGCTTGACCTTGACCTTGGCGTGAGTGCGAAGGTGGACTCGGTAGTTGTAGGTCTGACAGAAACGCTTCCCACATTCGGCGCAGCAGTAAGGGCGTGTCCCTGTGTGCATGTTCATGTGGTCCTGGAGCTTGAACTTGGAGGACAGATGGAGATCACAGACGCTGCACTGGTAGTCACCTGAAATACTCGGTTCTGGAGAGAAAAAGAGGAAGGAGAGACAGTTGATGAGTAGAACATTATTTATCAACATATTTTTAATACATTTGCAGCGGCCTATAGAAGGTATAAATGCTTTGCAAGTCACTCTCTAGGGGAAAAAACTCTGGTGCGCCTGCATCAGGAACTAGAAGTGAGCCAGATCAGAGTGGAGCTTCAGACAGCACGACTTCGAGTTTTATTTCCTGATATTTGAACATTTTGCCTCTGATTGGATGACAGCAACATGACTCCACCACTGACTACACAAATAACACAAGCCTAGAGACGTTCTCAGCGGTCTCCTGGACATTAAACCAACAGCAGTCTTCCGTGTCGTGAGTCGAGATGGGTGATTCCATGAATGTTAAGTGACAGCATGAAGTAGATCTGTCAGGCTTTCAAATCTTAAGAGTTTCACCCTCTATTTTCTCTCAGAAGCTAATGCAAGAGATAAGTGTAGGAGACTATTTTCATGTTCAGCCTGCATGAAAAACTCAAGAGTGACCCATTATATTCAGAAATAATCATTAAATTAGCATATGAATTATATATAATTTATACACTCCTTTAAATTTAATAGGTTAACATTTTTGCCTGCTGATTTCTGATCTTAATGGTCAACTTCACTGAAAAAACATTTTTAATGATTATTTCTGAATATAATGGGTCACTCTTGAGTTTTTCATGCAGGCTGAACATGAAAATAATTTATATATAAATCAAATAATAAATATTAGTGATACACCAACATGACATTTTTGGGCTGATACCGACATTAATATCACTGTTATGGCCGATGACTGATATTTGTTCATAGCAATATACTAACATTAATGTTTCTAAAATCAACACATTTTGTATACAATGAAAATTATTAAAGCTTAATTAACATTCTTTTGCACACACACACACACACACACACACACACACACACACACACACACACACACACACACACACACACACACTTATGCTTCTGAGATGATTACAATCACTGTCAAATGAGTAAATAAATACACATCTCCCCCACCCTCTGAAACAGATAAACAAATAGAAACAAGACGGAAAAAATATCGGTTGTTGATATCGGCCCAGTTTTATTAATCGGACCGATACCGATATGCTAAAAAAAATGACTCATCGGCCGATACAGATATTGATAGATTGTGCATTCTTAATATATATAAAATAAGGGGTGGGACTAGATTAAAAATTTATCTAAATAATTAAAGGCTTTGTAATTAATTAATCTTGATTAATTGCATTTTAATCATTCAAGATATTTAGCCTCAAAGCAATTTTTTACCCAAAAATAATGAGGCAGAGAATCAAACAATAGACATTATTATTACTATAAACTCAAGCTCTTAGTCTGTAAAAATGCTTTATCCAATATTTTAATTATTGAAAATGCTTGGGAGAGAATCACATGAAGCTCTACGTTTGGCCTATGAAAAACTTTAACAACACAACTCTTTAGTCGGTCTTCCTAAGAAACAATTTCTTTAATATCAAATCAATTTAAATTTGGTTAAATTCCTCATATGTGAGATTTTCTAATGCTAACATCCAAAAACTCCAATGAGTAAATGACACTAAAGAGCAGGATATTGGTCTTAAAGACACTTTTAATCATTGCAGGTCTGGACATCGATGTGGGACAGCAACCATCGAAATGTCTCGTCTTCCATCTAGCTGGTCTGACTTTTGAAGAACTGATTGTGTTCACAGAAACGGTTTAAATCAGAAACACATCAGATGTGGATGTTGCTCCACTGTGGTGAACCGATCAGATCCAGAACACCACACACTAACATGGTTAGAACAGAGCTTCTAATCTAAAAACTTCAAGGATGTTCTTGTAATCAAAAAGCTGATGAAATCATCTCAGCCTTACAGATACAGCTGGTGTTATTTTATCAAACCTAATATTATAAATGTTTGTTGATACTAAATTTTACTCTAATCTGTTCAGGATGTTCAGCTTTTAGAAGTATTGTTCCTTAGAAATAATTATGTGTTTTATGTTCTGAATTGTCCTTAAGAAGAAAATATTTGCATCATTATTTATTCACCTAAATGTGTTCAGATTAGTAAAAGTTTAGTAAAAGTTAATAGCTTAAGTAGCTCAATATACAAAATGAGGATTTATTCTACAATCCCAAAAACAGAACCATTCACTTCAGTTCACTGCATTTATTTGACCCTTTCTCTAAAGACACAGGAGTTGCACCAAACACCAACTGTGAAGTCTTACCGTTGCTGAGCTCTTCCTCATCCTCCTCATCTTCCTCCTCATCGTCACATATCTCAGAAACATCACTGTCATCTGACTCATCCTCCATGCCCCTCTGCACCTGTGCGGACTGCTTCCGTGTGTCCTCTCCTGCTCTCCGTCCATCAGTAACCAGCTCAGGAGGTCCTGATATTGTCCTGCTGATGTTCTCGTCACCATCCTGACTTCCCGAACGACTCATCCGTCTGCTGGATGATGTCTGGGTTTGATGGGGGTGTAAGGGTTTCTTTGCTGCCCCTGCTTCCTGTCCATGTCTCACCTGTCGTCTCCGCTCGTGAGGGTCTGACATTGAAGGAGGACAGGTGGAGGCTGACTTATCTGATACTCCGTGTCCAGATGAATTTTCTGTAGGCGGGATGTCTGGAAATCCCAGTTCAGTCAGCTGGATGTAGTATCCACAGCGGGCATAACTGATGAGATGGACATGAGACTAATTAAACAACCTACGGAGGAAAACAAGAATTTAAACAATGTATAAATCACCTAACCTTAAGGTGACACCAACAGTGTAAATAACAACACACACTGTTCTCCTACTTGTGGCTGTTTAATCTTGATTTCATAGAGAAGAAAATATCATGTGGCAAACCCCAAACCACACCGCTCCCGCTGGCTCTTCGCTCACCTGGCAGGAGGTGGTTGGCGGGGTTTTACACCCTTAATGTTTGCTTTAATTATCTCATGAACAAAAACATTAATGCGTAGCACAAAAGCAGATAAATACTTACAAACGCGGCTAAGCGAAACACAAGCAATCAGACGAGGACATTGGATTCCTTCAAAAACTGAGATCGATTTTCTAACAAGATAACAAAGGGAAACAAATGAAGCATCGGGAGGATTGAGCGTCTCTGTTGGCTCAGAGCGCCCCTAACGCACCGGGGTGGTACTACAGCTAAAATCAACAGCTCTTTAAAACGGTTCCCTCTGTTGTCCTGTTTTGAAACATTTTTGTTCTTGAATATATAAATCCTAGGATTTAAAACTGTATATAAACCCACTAAACATTTAATATCGAGTATGGTTATAAGTGAGGTTACTCATTTCATTTGCAGCGAGCCCAAGTCACGCCCATCTACTTCCGGACCATGCGTCCCCGGAAAAAAGAAAAAAAATCAACGGGGCTAAAAGAGCTATTTTTAAATCCGCTTTGCCTTACGCCCTGGATCGCACATAGGTTGTACTTCATTTTAAATGAAAAGTAATGTTTTTTGACCACGCCAGTCACGTAGAGATTTGTCAGCTTGTAAAAGCTCGTAATTAGCATGACTACACACCAGTCCATATCTGTCCGTTGTTTTGCATTTTCTGTACTTAAGTTTTGATCGGTAGAGCTATAATGTGACTTCATCTATATTCCTTTTGCTATGAGAGCTCATTTATGGGACAATAAAGGTTTATTCTAGTAAAACTTTAAAAATGTGAAGATCTTCTCATGGTTCATCAACAATCATGCTAATAACAGCGTAATAAAAAAGTATTGCGTTTATATTTTGAACGTATTTTAAATTTAAAGGACATCCTCATTTATTTCATTGCAGTAAAGTCAAAATAACATCAGTTTAATTTGTCTTATGTCATGTTGTGCTCATATGGTAACAAAAAAGAAACTTTGTTCAGCAGCCTCCTCAAGGAAGGCATGATTTATTACATGTCCGCAGTGGGAAGAGAAACAATCTAGGAAGTGGAATACATATTATAGTTTCTAAAGGAACTCCGATGCTTTAAAGAGTCTTTATAGAAATGCTAAAATGTCAAATATGACCTGAACAGAAATACAAAAATAAAGAAGTAATTTTTAGCAAAGAAAAAAAAATTCTGAATTATTGTGGATATTTTCTGCCCACAAGCCAACTCCTCCACATTAAATCTGGAGTATTTGGCCCAAATACATTTTTTTTTTACATTTCACTAAGCAGAACTAAAAACTTTCTTGTTGAAATTTAATTTAGAAAGTAAGATAAAATGATGGTATTAATTGTAGAACAGAAACTGTACATAACACGTTTCTTTTGACAAACAGCCTAAATATTTCAACATAGTATCTCTACAAGGCATCTAGTTTGTTCAGTGTGTTCGTGTCCAATCTGTTACAGGACTAAATGAAACCACAAAGATAGCGAATCAACTCAAAACACCAAATAATATAATCACACATAATTCACACTAAAAACTCAAAACATTAAAAAAAAAATTGAATCAAGACCGTTTTTACAAATAATCTACGTCTTGTAATTGAAGGGATTGACAGTCTTTGTCCAAAATGTGTTCTCATGATCAAACTTGGCTTTAAACTCGACTACCTGCTAAAATTCGATTTTCAGAAGTGTCTGGAACATCATTTGACTGAGAAATCTTCCAACGTTAAAAGAAAAACAAAAGGAAAAACTTGTGATTAAAAATATTAAAAAGCTCAAACTTTCTGCAGTGTCCTCACATCCTAATTATCTTTTTGCATTTTCTGGTTTTTCCTCCGGGTGACCTTTCTGGTGAGCTTTCAAGGTGCGCTCACGGCCAAAGCTCTTCCCACAGGTCGGACAGGAGAAGCGACCGGTGGCGTGAGCGCGAGACATGTGGGCATCCAGCTGCTCAGGACGAGCGAAGCTCTCTTCACATTCCTCACAGGGATGGGCTTTCCGTGGGGTGTGTTTCTCCTTCTTGTGAGCACGGAGCTGAACCAAGCCGGGAAACGTGAGGTCACAGTCGGGACAGGGGTGCTGACGAGGAGGAGTGGCCTCTGCTTTAGGTTTCTTCTCTTTCCCTTGACCTGCAGCATCGTCCTCTGCACTCTTTGTCTCATCAGTTTCTGATTTGGGGGCTGCTTTAGGAGGACGGCCGCGCTTTGCTACTCCAGTTGCTTTCCCCTTTTCCTCCGCTGGAGTTGCTGCTGACTCTGACGCGCTGCTAGCAGTCACGGTTTCTTCTGCCTCATCCTTTTTCCGTTTCCCCTTCTTATCTCCTGCTGCTGGCTCCTCGGCTTTAGCAGGTCGCCCACGCTTCTTGACTGGCGAAGTGCTGCCGTTGCACTGCTGCCCATCCGGGTAATTCTCCTGGTGCTCCAGCAGCTCTGCTACAGCCTCAAACCCCTGCCCGCACTTCTTACAGTGATGGGTTTTTGGAACTTCCTCCACCTGTCCCACGGTGTCTTCTGGGCGCGAATGCTGGGTGAGGCGATGAGCCCGCAGCAGTCCCGGACTACGGAAGACTGCATTGCAATCTTTACACACCAGCTGTCTCTCTGGACATACCTGTCTCCTGTGGGTTGTGAGCTGCGTAAAAAATAATAAACACCCCACTCAGACTCAAACAGATTGTAAGGGTATGGCTGTTTTATTAAGTTAAAATATTCTCACCTCAGAAAACGTTTTGAAGCTCTCCTTGCAGTGAACACATTTAAAGGGCTTGTCGTCCTTGCTGTGTGTCGGCTGGTGCTGTGTTAGTTCCTCTGATGAATGAAATGTGCGATCACACACGTAGCATGTAAACAGCGTGTTTCCCTGTTTGGATGGAGCATAGAAACACAAATGAAAGAAAAACAAAAATAACAGAGATCTAAATTATTTACAAAGTTTATTTTAACCCAAAAGTGGACTACAAACTTTCATTCATATCAACGATTTTAATTGGATGCGTACAAATTGGTAATCTGTACCTTCGGTTTTGTGGGCTTGAGGTGGACATACTACAGCATATTTTAATTTTTAAGAAACAATTTTTTTATATTAAAAATATATATCAATATAAGTCTGCAGGCTGACTAAAATGGCTCGGTAGTAAACTCATTATGACTCGATCACATGATCGGAAATCAAGCCCAATCACGTGGGCTCCAAAGGATCGAAATCAGGTGGAAAAGATTGGATTTAACCTCATAAATAACAAACATGATCTTCTAAATTCATCCTAAATTAAGAGATTTTCAAACAGAATAATAAAGGCTTAGTTTTGGTTTCCGCAAGTTCCTCTACATCAACATTTCACACTATTTATGGTAGACAGGGAACTCACGACATCGTAACATGTATCCGTTAGCTAGAAGGCTAACACAGAGCTAACGTGTCTCCTGAGGGCAGGGGTTAAAGTGTCTGAAGGTGGGTGTTATAATAAACGAAACAGCAGAGGCAGTACAACAGTCACTTGTAATGTGTGCATATTGGGCATTTGAAGTGGTGGAAAATACAGAGCTGCATAATACATGGCCATCAAGACTATTCCCTTCAGACATCGTCAAAGCAGTTAACTGGTCTCCATTAAGTCCCAGTTTGCCCCCGACCATCCCAGGTCACTGTGGAAACTTGGACAAAAGCTTTTTCAAATATGAGCAACTGTGCTACTTTTAATAAGGGAGTCTGCATCAGCGGACACTCAAAATCAAATGAGTCAGACTCTTCAGGAGCAAAAATATTTGACCAGAACATCCCTAATATTCTTCCTTATAAATGCTGCTTTAGAATCAAGAAGTGGATACCGGTTCATTTAGTGGCTGCCAGATAAGCCCTAATAATTAAAATTAAGGTAGTGAGGTTTTACAGCAGGTTTTCACTACTCTCCTCTCAGCGGGCCAATAGGGCTGCAACTAACGACTATTTTAATAGTTGACTAGTCATCGACTATTGAAACAATTAGTCGACTGATTGGATAATTATTAAATTTATCTTAAATTTAGCATGAGATTGATTTAATTATGTGAAAAATGATAATAAACACAAGTAGGGCTGAAACGATTCCTCGAGTACCTCGAATAACTCGAGTACAAAAAATCCTCGAGTCAAAGTCTCTGCCTCAAGGCTTCGTTTAATTCATGTTTTATTAATTCATGGCTTTGCAATCGCCCCGGGTCATGTTTCACCCGGACCGAAATAAGTGACGCACATACACACTGCACTGAATGCACACGTGAGTAGCGAATGTAACGTAACTTTCTCTTAAGCCACAGCGGACAACGTGGACCCCGGTGGAGTGCGAAAAAGACAGAAAATGCCAAAGGTGTGGGACCAAGGCGGAAAACGTAGTCCAGTGTAAATACTGTAAAATGGATTTAGCCTACCACAACACCACATCCTCCATGCTGCAGCACCTGACCAGGAAACATCCACATGTAAATGTCACTTCTGCAAGCGGACTCGGAGCCTCTACAAGATAATGCATTTTAGCCTGTATTTCTATATATTCTGCGGACACTGTGCGACTTTTTCATTTGTAGCACTCAGTTTCAGCTCACACTGTACATCTGGTAGCAACACGTCGGACTTAAAATGTGCTAAAAATAGTTTTTACAACACGTCAGACTTTTTACTGTGTTGTTATTGATGTCTGTTGTCCCTTGGGATTGCTGCTGGAGGACACGGGTATTTATGAGTGACGGAGGAAAACGAAAGAAAGTAAATAAATGTTTTGTGATCAGTATAATTTGACATAACCACGGCAAACATGCTTTCTCGACAATCCTTGTCAGTGTGAGAGAAAAAAAAGTGTAGAAATTAAAACGGACGTGTGTTAATAGGGAAACAGCTGGCGAGCCATGTTTGCACATGCGCCGTGAGCGGTTCTGGTGCTGTTTGGGCCGCAGCTGCTCGCATTTGTTTACTGTAAAGTTGAAGTGCTGAAGTTTTGAAAACTAATTTTGAATAAAACTTGAAGAATAACTGGCAATTGCATGCTCATTTTAAGAGGTCTTTCATATTTTATAACATGCTATTTGATATAGTGGTTTACAAACGCAAAAGGGGAATTTATTAGAGTACTCGATTACAAAAATATTCGATAGCTGCAGCCCTAAACACAAGAAAGATGGGTACTTCAATGGAAAATGCATATTTTATTGAACTTTGCTGCTGACTCATACTAACAGTAAATAAAATGCCCTGTCTAACACCAATTAGGCACAGTGCCCAGTCAGTATAGACATAAATGCATAAATAAAATTAAAATACTTTTGTCAGGCACAGTCGGGCCTAACATTAAATCTCTCGTTTAAAAAATGTACATCCAAAACAAAACGTATTGGCTCTTGTGTTATTTCAATCTTACCAAGGTGAGTCAGACTGTTTCATTCAACTGTCCGACGTGCTTTCTCTTTAAGTGTTCATGCATCACTGAGGTGCTGCCGTGATCCGCAAGGACTGCTTTGAAAATAATGCAGGCCATCTTTTTATTCGCCAAATCCAGGCTAGAATGCTCCCAAACTTTTGATGTTTTGGTACGCGCAGCTAAAGTTAAAGTCCCATTAGTTGTGTCACACACACAGGTGTGTGTGCGAAATTTGTTCTCCGCATTTGACCCATCCCCTGGGGGAGCGGTGAGCTGCAGACACAGCCGAGCTCGGGAACCATTTGGTGGTTTAACCTCCCAATCCAACCCCTTAATGCTGAGTGTCAAGCAGGGAGGCATTGGGTCCCATTTTTTCAAAGTCCTTGGTATGACCCGACCAGGAATCGAACCGTTATATCCCAGTCTCAGGGCGGACACTCTACCACTAGGCCACTGAGCTAGCTGCTGTGTTGGACGCCGCCATTTCTGTTAGTTACACTCAGTCACCAGTGAAGCTACTGCGCAAGTGCGACTCTCTGCAGAGATTATAATGAAGCAAGATGCCTCACTTGGTTGGAAAAAACACGTCTGGCGACAACGTCGACAATTTCTATTGTCGATATTTGTCGACAACGTCGATGAATCGTTGCAACCCTATGGGCTAAACATCAAAACATGTGTGATTCATTGAACATCTTAGGTGTGTTCTTGCTGTGTCGTATTTTTAATTCCATGCTGTAGTTCTTTTTTAAAACACAGAACAGTTTTGTTACCTGTTTTCCTGCAACGTTTCGTTTGCGGCTGCAAACTTCCTCAGGCTGACGCTGATCAGCAGCCGCAAACAAAACGTTGCAGGAAAACAGGTAACAAAACTGTTCTGTTTTAAAAAAGAACTACAGCATAGAATGTGTGATTCATTCTACACTAGGTAGGAAAATTATGATCTTATTAATCTTATAGGGCATTGATTAGCTCACTAGTTAAAGAGACTGTTGGGTTTTTTAAAATACTTTAGTTTGGACACAATAATCTAGGAAGTGCAAATCTTTAAATCTGTTCAACTTGATTAAACCTGCAGCCCAAAGATGTGTGCACAGTTTGACAGAATGACTGAATTAATTCTTACAGGCTAAATGTTACAGACCCCTGCTGGGCTCTGTAACATCCCATTTCACAAACACACTATTTTCTCTTTACTTCTGAGGGATGTGCACTTTCGCCCTTCAGCAGGGTTCTATAATTTCTGGAAAACAACAGTTTACTACAGTATTTAATTTAATAAACTTAATTAGGACTGGGCATCGTTTAATTTTGAACGATTCCGATTCCAATTCCTGGTTTTGATTCTGGTTCCAATCGATTCCCGATTCAGATTCTTTCAAGACGTGACATGTTTTAAATGAGCCAGCTAACCACAGGTCCTACTTGATGAAATAATCTTAACTTCAACATGAATTTTAATTCTATGAACAAAAACATCACCATCTAGACAAAAACATGTTTTGGAGACAAAAAGAAAAAGACTTGCAGCACAACCAGTGTGTTTGTTTCTGACCAAAACCAAAGTCTGGAAGAAGCCTCTGGGATGAGAGGCTAAATGTCTCCAACATATCCAGAAACGTCCAGCTGTTTTCAGCTAAAACTCTCAGGATGATCATGTCCAGGATGACTGAGAACTACGCCTCCATGCTGCAGCAGCATTCAGTCACAAACAGGAAGTAAAACTTAAATGCAGCTGCTGTCAGTAACAATCTGAACAGATTTAGTTCAAAAAGGAAATTAAAATGTTCACAACTTTGTGTGTGATTTATTATTATAATTATTTATTGTGGCAGAAACTGGTGTGGTCCACCACAGAGAAAGTTGCTCTAGCATGATGACTTTAATTATTCTACAGGTTATTGTTCAGCCTTCTGACGCTCACTCACTCACACACACACACACACACACACACACACACACACACACACACACACACACACACACACACACACACACACACACACGAGTGTTGGTGAGCGGCTGCGTCTGACTGCTGACGCTCCGTGTGTGTTTTTATTTCTGCAGTGAGACAAACTCACCTCACACCGTCCAGAGTTTGTTCTGTAAAGCTTCTATTAAATCCACCGTGTTGACATATTTTAAAAACTTTCCTCTATGCTGCAGGAATTCAAGTTTACATTACGGAATAGAAGTTCGACAGACGCATTTGTTTATATTTGGCCGCTGCGTGCCGGGTGGGGGATTCGGTGCTGCACACAGACAGCTGGTGTGATCAGCTCTGAAATGCGTTGATCACAATTTGCAAATCACGTTTATTTTTCCACAGAGATTGGCTGCGGATTCCTCTTCCGTCAGCATACCAGGAATCAAAACTAGGAATCAAAATAAAAACTGAACGATTCCGGGAAACACTAACAGTTGGAACCGGTTCCAATCGATGCTCGATGCCCAACCCTACTTAATATAGTGTGAGTTTTCAGACCACATGTGAAACACTTAATTCACAGAAGAGCAGCCCAAGATTTACAGGAAGATTTTTGGGCTCCTTAATAATATTGAATGTTTTGTTGAAGGGAAACTTTTTCAGTATATTTTTGTAAAAAAATAAAATAAAATTTTTAATTGCTAAGTCCTCCATATAATTAAACACATTTTACATAATAAAAATGTTGTTAAATGTGTACTAGAAACAACTTGATGAGTAAACCTGTCAAACATTTCTAACTTCAATATAGACCAAAAATAACACAGATTATGATTTTTTCCAATAATTCAGTTGTTTGGTGCATGAAAAAAAGAAAATATCTGTTCTTTACAATAAAATGCCTGTACAATTTATGACAGGAAATAGCTGCGTTTAAGAAAATAAAGTAGCTTGGACAAAATAAATAAATGGAAAAACTGAGCTCATAAAATCAGCTATTAACTAAGAAATTCACCTGCTGAAGCTGTTGTTTGTACTCTTCCCGGTGGCTCTTCTTCATGTGCCTCTCCTTTGCTTTGGCGTTGCAGAATGTGATGAAGCACTGGAAACACTGCAGGTTCTCATGCTGGTCTGAGGGGTAACAAGACGTGGTTATGGTTAGGCTAATTTATGAGATGCGGTTCAAGTCATTAGTAATGAATTCCTTACAGGGTTGAACAGTGGTTGTCGGAGGTCCATTCAGAATGAGGGGTTTGTACGGCTCTGCTGGCTTTTCGGGGGGAGCTTGTGGAGGTGGATCAGGCAATCCCCGTCCCATCACTATCTCCTCTACATTCAAAATCTCAGAATCCATCTTGTGATGCTGTCTGTTCTGCTACAAGATGAACTCGTTCCTAAATAAGGTACGAAAAGACAAACAATCGATAAACAAAGGATTAAATAAACAAAAAACACCTGCCTGCTTAACAGCGGGAAACACAACCTAATCCTAGTAACAAATAATTTACAATTGACAATAATCTAACAAATACGTTACGTTAAATTGATGTGGATAACTACAGCAAACAAACAACTTTGATTAGCTTCTCATGTGTATGACTCAAGGTTTGATTACAAATTTAACCTGGACATTCACTCAAGTTTTGCATCAAGCTAGCGTTCACCATAAGGCCGCTGGTTAAGCTAACTAGCTGCATGCAAGCATATTAGTGCCCGATATAAAAAAAACTGTAAGAGACTTTAACATATGTAACTATTAAAATTAAAAATGTTATTTATCAGCTACAATCGCTTTAAAATCTTGTGTTTACATGTGGTTAACGCTTATAACAAAGTGCCAGGCTAGTGGAGCGGGTTAGCTAGCTAACTAGTTAGCGCAAACAACACTCGTCATTCAACAAGCCCCGCAGGCTTCGTGCCTTCTCACACGCTAAGTTTAATCTAGCCATTAAGGACGTATACGCATTTATTTTAAATAAAACTGACGCACAAACGGAATCCTTTAGAAACTCATTGCAGTGAATACAATGAGACAAACAAAAATACAAGAAGCCGTTACCTCTACACGCTCTTTGAAGGTAGTTTGACTGTGTAGACTCTAGACGTACAACAAATAGACAGTGCATATCCGATGTGTCTTCTGTGATCGGTCCTGTTAAAATGGCTGCTCGGAGTGTGTTGTTCGAATTTGTTTTTGACAAACGTTCAACAATCTTCAACAACCAAATACAGTTATGCTAAAGTTTTCAGTCATTCATGAAAAAAATACATTTCTATCAGAAATAACCTCTATCAAAATCAACTCAAACGGTTTTCTTACGATTAGCCTATGGAAAAAAGGCGTTTTGTATAATATGGGTTTTGTTAGTATATCATTTTAAACATAATTAAAGATGGCAGATAAAAGACTGCTTTTTGGACCGCAGTTTCAGCTTCTGTAAATTGCAACTCTATGGCCGATCCGTCACGTGACCCAAAACAACTCAAATGCAGATTTACGGCGATAATATGAAACTGAAAATATTTACAACTCAATAAATTTTAAACTTGTATAACGCAAAAATATTTTAAAATAATTCTTACATGTTAATTTGGTTTGACATAGGATTTTAGAATTGTGTAATAAATTACATTAATATATAGTTATAGAATGTTTAAATCCTTTTTGTCAGTATTTTATTTTTTTACATTTACATGATGCAAGCGCACACATGTAGATGGTTAAAACACATTGCTGCTAATTACATTCATCATTTTCTTAGTGCAATTACTTCTAAAGAAACAAAACAATGTCTTCCTCCTAATGTTTTTATTCTCTTCTGAAATCAAAATAAATAATGTTGCAAAATTTGATCAAGTCAAAATAAATGTAAAAATCAACACGAATGATTTACAGCACAGTGCATGGCTCATCATTGCAGATTTCCTTCTGAGAATATACATTGAGGAACATAAGTATTTGAACACCTTGTGATTTTGCAAGTTCTCCCACTTATGGGCCATTCCCATCTGTACCGGGTCGGCCCGGGCCGGGTAGCCCCAGTCAGCCCCAGCCTGGCCCGGTTGATTCCACACATCCTTGTCTTAAGCCCATGTGCTCTAATGGAAGGTGTGAATTTGCTGTCAGCAGTGGGTGTGTTGGCCCTGGTCGGCCTGAAGCAGACCCCCTCGAGAAGAGGGCTGAGAATGAGCCTTATGGGCCATTCCCATCAGTACCGGGTCGGCCCGGGCCGGGTAGCGTAAGTTGTTTACATATCTGGGTGGCCTGGTATTTTTCCGGGCCAACCAAGGCTCATTCTCAGCCCTCTTCTCGAGGGGGTCTGCTTCAGGCCGACCAGGGCCAACACACCCACTGCTGACAGCAAATTCACACCTTCCATTAGAGCAAGCCTCTGATTGGTGGGTAGAATCAGCCCACATGGGCTTAAGACAAGGATGTGTGGAATCAACCGGGCCAGGCCGGGGCCGACTGGGGCTACCCGGCCCGGGCCGACCCTGTACAGATGGGAATGGCCCATTAGTTGGCCCGGAAAAATACCAGGCCACCCAGATATGTAAACAACCTACGCTACCTGGCCCGGGCCAACCCGGTACAGATGGGAATGGCCCAATAGAAATCATTCTGTCTCTCACAGTGGGAATGCACCTACTATGTGAATTTCAGACCCCTCCATGATTTCTAAGTGGGAGAAGTTGCAAAATCGCAAGGTGTTCAAATACTTTTGTTCCTCACTGTATACGTTTACAGTTGACTTTAAAAAGCCACCCCATCAAGATCATTTATCTTAAGCTGCATCACAGTTATACAAAGGAATGACACTGTCAGTGATGGGCATCATGGAGAAGGTCTAAGGACAGAGGAATTGGGTTAAGATACACATATTCTAAATTTGCAATCAAAACATTCTAAAGTACAATGTAAAGACAGTGTTACTACTCTTTTCCCAAGGTCCCTTGACTGTGAAAATTCAAAAAGCAGTTGTGGTTACGCGAGATACAAAGAAAGACGCAACACTTAAGGCAGAGTACTCGCGACATTCTCTGACAGTCTCCAAAACGGCACTTGCCCCCTTCCCCCTCACTGAGTTGCTCGGGCCAGTGGCCAGAACTGTCATACCGTGTGGCTGCATCAGGCAAAGGACTCTCCTCCACCAGGACTGGATTGGGAGTTTCACATGCTTTATGAGACTTCTCTGATGGAGGCTGAGGGGGGACTGAGTCATGAGTGTCCGAAGAGCTGGAGTGGATTAGAGCCTTGGACACCTCCAGCCTGAAAGCCATGAAGGTCAAAGCTGCGGAAGCTGCTCTGTGGTTCTGTCGGTACAGGAGCCAGGAGTTCACTAAAGCTGCATCTGTGAGGTACCACAGCACCGCCAGGGGCCAGCAGGTTGGAGAAGAAGCCGTCAGAGGAGTGGAGTAAAGACCTTGCAAATTCCTGCTGAGGCGAGCTAACGTCTGAGCCTTTTCAAAGCTGTTGATGAGAGCAGCCATGTTCCTGTGTTCATTCCCAGCAGTGGAAAGTAAGAAGCCACAGTGAGATCTGCGCAACATCAACTTCCCATTAGAGCTCACAAACTCATCCCCGATTTGTCCTCGTGGCCCTCCCACCTTGCCTGCTCCATGAACCCCAGCAGCTAGAAGGCGCTCCAGCATAGATGGAGTTGAGAGCTCCTGCTTACAAAGGAAAATCATGCTGCCTCTAGGCACCATTTTTTCTACTGCATCTTCTTTGTCTGAGAGATCCACTTTGAGATCCACGTGTGTGAGAAATCCTCCAAGCCCAGTTAAAGTAGTGCACTGAAGAGATGGACTGTTACCGTGAATCTTCCCCATGAGAGGAAGCGAGTACTGGTCAACAGCGTAATCACCTTGCCTTCTGAGCCACTGGCATCCTGCGTTAAAACGACACAGTAAAGGCTGAACTTTCCATAAAGGATCCCTCTGCTTTTGTAAACGGTTCGAGATGTCGCCTTCATGCTGCCCATCTTGACTCTGAGAAGTAACACTTTGATCACTCAAGCATGTTTTCCCATGCTGTTGACTTTTAGGACAACTGCTGGTTAGATCATCTCTCGGAGATGTTAGCTTTAACATGCGAGACAGATCAAGGAATCGGGTCAAAGACATGGCTTCAGAGATTAGCAGCACCTTAGTCGGGTCATCCCAGTAGAGCCTTGGACTGGGAAACTGAAAACAAACGACAGACCAAATGATTCATACATTTTGTGGTTTTGCCTCCAACTGCAAACCATGAAATAATGTAAGAAGTCAAACAAGCCCAGAAACAAACCTTCAAAGTTCCCATGGCAATGTGAATTCCAACAAAGCATGCAACCTCTCTGTATGTGACTGGATTCAGGATATTGGGTAGTTTATTGGTGGATGCAGCAATTTTAACCCAAGTGTCCCAACCAAAGTATTGATAGAAGTAGTCAATGGGTTCTCTTGTTCTGTTTTCAGCACTTGGAGATTGTTGCTGGTCCGCGGAAGTTGGTAAACTATGACAAAAAAAAATTAAGAATGCTTCATTCTTCAGCTGCTTTTATCATCCTGAACAACTTTGTATAGAAACAACTAACGAGATCCAGCATCATTCATGCAAAATATGACAGAGCTATTGAGTTTTAATTGGACACTTAATAAATATCATTTCTGGTCAAGAGTTAAAAGCAAGAAAAAGTTTCACTATACTTTGTAGATATTTGATTTGGATGTTCGCTGCTCATTTGGTTCTGGTTGAAGAAGTCCAAAATTTCTGCTTCCTGGTCGAGCTGCGGCTCTGATAATTCAAACCCATTCGTGTCTTCATCATCAGAGTTCTGGAGGAGGAAGTCCCAAAGTTCTGGTGGAGACTGCCCATCAGAGTCTGATGCAGCTGAAAGATCAGTAAACATCTTTATTGGAATAATTTTAAAATGTTACTCAGATAGTTACAAACTGTGAAAACAAACCTTGTCCTTCAGTAACGTCCCCTGATCCTGGATCAGACAGGGGACCTCCGACTATGGTTTCCTGACTACTGTTTGGTGGAGATGGTCTTTTTTCATCTGTTTCATCATAATCAATGTTAACACAGAGATTTACTCCTATTATCTTTATCACAGAGATAGCTAAGGCAGCTAGATACTCACATGGTTCACAATCTGCAGTTTGATTCAAGTTACTGGACCGATCTGGGGTAGAGCTCCCTCTGCTGGCCCGAAAAGAACCCAGCAGGACTTCCCTCTCCTCCTCCTTCACTGGAAAGAAGATGCACTGGTTGGAGTTCAACTCCGGGGTGAGACGGCAGCTGCTTGTGGTTTCCATGCTCTCGATCACTGAAAAACAATTCCAAACCCACAACTCATCTTCTAGAAGAAATCATCAACATAGTGTAGGGCTGCTCCATTATGGCAAAAATAATAATCACGATTATGGTGACTGAAATTGAGATCTCGATTATTTAAGACGGTTTTTCAATTAATGTTGATTTTATTGCTCAGGGTACAATCAGGACAAAAATAAATAAGAAACAAGATGATCACTAAAGTAACTCCTCCTAGTAAAAAAAAGACCAATATACTCAGTCTATGACCCAAGGGCTATAGACCTTGGTTTAACTCATTTAAGTCTAACCAGTACATACCCAAATACCAACATCTTGCAGATACTGACAGCAAGAATTATGCAGTGGCATTTATAACAAATAAACGCAAATAAATTGATGATCACAACATTTTGCATAATATGTATTTAGTCTTGTCAAGGCGCAGTAGGAGAGAGCACTAGCACCCTGTCCTCAGAGAGATTAGTTATTATTTATCAGCGTGAGGAACTTATTTCTATTTCTACCTTATTTATAAACTATTTATTTACAGGTCCATCGGTTAATGTAATAATTGTCCCAACCACAGCTGCACCCCCCACCCCCCAACCCGGTCTCTGCAATCGGGGCTAGCTGAACGTGTGTTTAGCATGCCGCACGCGCACATTTAGCCGTTTTTAGCGGCTCGGGAGCCCACAGGTGCGGTGTGTGTCACTCACTCTGGTTAATCCAACAGGAAGCCGGCTCTGAGAGCCGTTTCTATAGCGACTGATACATCACTACATCATTCCCTTTCCTAATGTCCTGAAGGACGGTCCGGAGCGCAGGCGGAGTGTTTAGCTAACCTGCAGGAAATGTCAACGACAGTTATCCAGAAAGTAGCTAAGGGTTACCAGAGATGTTTCTCAGGTGTTCGCTAGGTACTTTTAAGATTTAAAAAGTCAAGAAGGGGGTCTGAAAAGTTGTTAGAAATAGCAACAAAGTCGCTAAGTTGGCAACACTGTGAGGAGCGCTTCATTTGCATCTCGGGGCAGCGCAAGTGGGAGGAGCAAATAATCGGCTTGTTTTTATAATCGTTCAAAACTCAGATTGTAATTGGGATTAAAATTTGATTAACTGAGCAGCCCTAACATAGTGTACACTTTCCACATCATTACCAACACTTTTAATGTTTCTCTTAGATATGTAAACATTTTTATCTCAAGGAGAAGGAGATGCATTTATACATCATTTAGTTTTGAATTAAAAGGGAAAACTCAAAAGGAAATTCCAGCCTCTGAATCTAAAACCGCTGTCTGTTTTATGTTAAGGAAAAATCATGGAAAAATAATGCAGGCTCTTTGAAACTTACATGGAACATCTGCGTTCTCATTTCCAGCGGGTTCCAGGTTCCATCTCATGTGTCTGCCGCCCTGAGGACAGTTCAGCAGGGATCGGCTTTCCTCTTTCACCAGAACACTTCTTATGGATCGGTGATGCTCTGGTTGGACAATGTTGCTCTGTAGATTTTGACAGGTGGGCATAACCAGAAAGGGCTGCAAGTTGCTCTCTTCAACTTTGATGTCTGGATCTTCAAGAACCTGTACCTCGTTCTCAGCAAAGCTGTCAGAAGTCTGGGAAAGAAAGAAGCGTTTCAATATTCCCAATATAAAATTCTGTTAGGTGACCTTTTTTAAAAGGGTAAAAAGCATCATCTTACACGTCTTTGGTCGCTCCTTTCTGTCATTAAACACATGCCCTTGTCAGAAGCTCCTTGTTGCCTTGATGTAAGAAACCTCTCCAAGATGTTTCCAGGAGACTGGTCACTCTCCCTCTCGTGTTCCTCTCCTTTCATCACCTCATCAACACTAGTGCTAAGAGACTCCAGCTCAAACACAACAGGCTTTTCAGGAAACTCTTCTATTCTAACAGGAGTATAAGGCAAAGATGGAACAGGAGTAGATTTCAAGGCATTAAGGTTACTGTTCTGCGTCCCCATCCCAGAGTTAGCCGTTTCTAAATCTGAGGAAGGACAATGCTTTTCAAAGACTACCTGACAATCATCCTGTTCATTCTCTGATTCCACATCTCTGGGTTTATCTTCAGCTGAACTTGTGTTTGATGTCCCGTCTCTTCTTTGATGACCTCTGGTAGAAACTCCCTGTCCTACCTCCTTTTTCTTCTGGACCAATGTTTCTTCCTCCTCTTCTTTAACCTCTACTTCACGAGTGGAACATGACACTGTTTGAGAGGTCAGACAACTTTCTGGTGTTTCATGATTAACTTGCCCAGGATGTTCAGCTGGACTGCTGTCTTCATTTGATTCATTTTGGTTGACCCCTTCTGGATGAGAAACAGGATCATCTCTCTCATTTTGCTCCCCAACAGTGACTAAATCTACCTCTAGAAGTAAATCCTCCTTAACATCTTCCTCTGTGGTACCCTGCATTTCAAATTCTGAGATGAGGTTCTCAGCAGAATTGTCTTCTTGTTTGTCTCTACCTGATCCCAAAGGTTCTCCTGTTTTTGAACCTTTTGTGTGAATGGAAGCAGAAAAAGGGGTTTCAGGTGTAGGATTTGGTTGAGTGTCCTTACTTTTAATTTCATTGAATGGTGACTGAACTTCCAGGCGTAGATGAGACTGATCATTCATCCCAATTTTACCCCCACTCCCATCTTCATAGGTAGCCATTTCAGTATCTGTAGGAGGAACTGGTAAAGATGGTGATGGGATTAAAGCTGGAAAGGAAACGCTTCGCTCTCTATCCTCCAATGCCGTTTCAGGCTCAGTATCCCAGTCCGTAGGAGCACTCATCACCCTGACAATCTTATCGTGGCCTTGAGGAAGCTGGTACAGATCTAGTGTGGAGACACCCTCAAATATGTTCCCGTTGGTGTAAGTGAGACGGGGACTTTCTACAATATGTGCAGAGGTCTTGTGCTTCTGAAATGACGAAACTTCACTAAAACTTTCCCCACAGTCTTTACACTCTAAGGCACGCTTGGAAGTGATCACCCCTTCAGTCTCCACATTTGAGGATGACTTGCGCTTTCTGGTGGTCTTTGGCTTGGTTGGTACAGTCTGAGGCTGATTGGAAACCTTTTTTGATGACAGCAGGGAAAGTGCCTTCTGGTTCTTCTTGGATCGTCCTCCTTTTTTCTTACCTTCTGCAGTAAAGTTATCTGAGGGCTTTTTTGCACGAGACACTTTTTGGGAGCTTTGAGGTGACGTTTCTGGGGTCTGGCTTGATGCCTTTGAAGGATCTAACTTATAGACTTTGAGTTGGGGCTGCTTGTGACCTTTTAGTAAAAGCAGAGAGTCTTGATTCACATTTGATCCAGGTTCCTCTGATTTTCCTACTTGTTCTTTTGCAAGGTTTTTCTTTCCCTTTCCAGTCTTTTTGCTCTTGGGCTGATCTTTTCGCAGGAGTTTTACTTGTTTTTTCTTTTTAAACATCGGTGAGGACACAGTTTTGTGTTCACTTGTGTTTGCTGTACTTTCCTTAGCTACTTTCTGCTTTTTCATTTTATTCTTACTTGGACTGTCTTTGATTTGTTGTGCCTGTTGAGCCGGACTTGAAGATTTTACTTCCCTTCCTGTTAACACATTCCCTTCCTTCTTCTCCTTTTTCCCCGTTGCTTTCTTTTTCTGGGTTTGTACTTTCTTCTTTGAGAGTTTCTTTGGTGATGTTTTAACTTTTGTCAAATCTTGTTGTATTGGCTGATTTTGTGGTGGTGTCTTCGGTTTCTTGCTTTTCTTGTCCTTGTTTTGTGGACCAAATTTAACAACTATATGAGACTTTTTTGGTCTTTGGCGTTTGGCAGGTTTAGCATCAAACTGATAGTCATCATTGTATATGGAGCTAACTAAGTCGTGCATGTACCCTTGGAAAAAAAATGTCCTGGCAGGCTTTCTTTTCCGTACTTTCACCAACTCTTGAGCTGACATCACATTTATGGGTAACTCTGTGTTCTGAGGAGCCTCTTTAGTCTCCGATTCCAGTAGTTCACCTTCTTTAGCAGATGGGTCTTTTTCTTCTGATTGATTCTTGCTTTTCACAGGCAATTTTTCCAAAAGATGCTGTTTTTCACAATCCTGTGACTTCTTATCCTGCTCAGGCCCTTGATCTATACCTACTACTTCCATATGTGAATCTTCTTTGATAGTTTCAGATTTACTTGGAACTTGTACGTATGGTAAGCTCAAGCAAGAAGAAAGCTCTTTTTGCTCAGAGTGTTGAAACGTCTTTTCTAAATCATCAGTGGGCATACATGATGGGGCCGTCAGGATGGTCTCAAGCTCATCTACTGCAGACTGACATGCAGTCTGATCAGGAGGGCCTTGGTCAGCATTGAGCACAAAAGTTGAGGTTGTTATCTCACTTTGTGGTTTAGTTTGGAACTGTTCTGGTTCCTCGGTCAGCATCAAAGCAGGGGTGAGCTCTAAAATGACAGTTTGCTCAAGGTTTTGATTGAGATCATCTACTTCATTCTGACACACTATGGGTTCAGCATGAGTAGTAGTCTCAGGTTGTTTGGGGATCTGGTGTAACACTTCACCCTGAGGTCTCTCAGTTTGCTCAGTCTCAACGAGTGTGAGTTCTATATTTTCACCAACTGTTAAATGAGAGCCCAGATCTGAAAAGGAAGGATTTTCTAGGTGCCCATCTGGAGTAATAGGTTCCAGGATGATCGTTTGCTCCATTGGGTCAACTGAAGGGTCCAGGTCTGCTCTGTTGGACTCGGTCTCTTTCAGTCCAATAAAATCTATCTGTGGTGGACTGAGGTTTAAATTAGCCAATTCTGCTGGTTCTGATGGATGATGTATTTCCAGTGGAGGGGCATGTGGGGGGACCTGTCCCAAAATAACAACTTGATTTACTTTCTGCACATTTCCCAATGATTCAATGAGTTTTCGAATCTGCTCCGTGTCAATGTTGGCATCAACTTTTTGCAGAAGTCCATTGGGCTCTACTTGGAGCATTGACGGTTGAGAAATAGATATTGGCGTTATAATGGGTGCACCGTGCTTCAACCGTTGCTCATCTACGAAGGCTGGAAGTTTGTGTATATTTGTTACGTGCAGGTTCCGTGTCTTGGAAGTCTTGAAAACCTTCCTGCAGTGAGGGCATGGATAGATTGCTGTGGAAGTATCAAAAGATAAAAAAGGTGGGGATGTTATGAACAATTTAAAGGTGTAAATTCTGTAAGACGATGAATTAAAAATAATTAATTATTTTTCTTGATACAGGAAGACATTCAGGCTAAACATTAGCAGATACCCCATCATTCTAGGGCTTTGCTTTAAGTCATGAGATACTGCTGGTGTTTACCATCTTAGTTTCACAAATAAACGAGCTCACACTCAGTTATTTATCAGCTCTCAAACCAAAAAAGCCTAAATTAAGAACATTTTTATTATTACATTATTTTTTTCAAACAATTTGATAAACAGGGAGAGGCCTTTTCTTGAGGGGTGAAATTTTTTAACCCTATTTCATGCATACAGTAACAGTAATAACTAGAGGATATGTTGTCCTGTCCAGATATGAATAAATAAATAGTAGTTGTCATTTTTCTCACCATCGCTTTTCTTTTTTTGTGCTTTGGGTCGAACCTCTGCGCTAGTTTCTTCAGCTCCCTCTGGTAAGTGTGACACCATGTGCTGCTGCAGAGCTTTACCCATGACAAACCTCTTTCCACACTCCTTGCAAACATACGGCTTGTCTCCTGTGTGCTTGCGCTGGTGATACTTCAATAGGGTCAGTGTTTTGCAGGTCTTACCACATTCAGTGCAGGCATAACCATCCTCACCAAAATGAACCTTCTTGTGAACTGTGAGTTCTGACAACTTCTTGAAGGACAGACTGCAGATAGGACATTTAAAGGGTTTCTTCTCTGTGTGGGCCTTCTGGTGGACCATGAGCTCTGTGGAGTTTGGGAAATGGCGGTCACAAACATAACAGGCAAAAAAAGAATTCCTCAGTATGCATTGTTCATATTCTGCTGGGTGGCTCAGCTTCAGGTGGCGCTCTTTGCTCTTGTGGTCACTGAAGATGATGTGGCACTCAATACACTGCAAGGACAGCTGAGCTGCTGCAGGAGAACAAGACAAGAGTGGGAGTGGAGAAGTTTTACAAAGATTTTTGCGGGATAACAAAAACTGTTTGACTTTTTTCTTTGCAGAGGAAAATAGAAAGCTAAAATCCTTTACAAATCGGTGTATTTTGGTATTATTATTCCCCACAGCTGTTTGGAATGAGAATTGTAAGATTCAAGATTAACAACTAAAACTGAGATTTCACATGCCTTCTTACTTAAAGAGCAAGTCACCTCCTACCAGAGTATTACTCCACTCACACTACCTGTTTGAAAAATGCAACAAATGCTGTTGCCTAGCAGACCGAGAAGGCGGAGCCGCTAACAAATACACACATGCAGGCTCAACGACATTGTGACATCATATGGTACCAGCTAACATTCTAGGGTACCTCTTAGCCAATAGCGATGGCAGATTTAAATTCAACTGCAGTGCAGATTTTTTACCTGACAACGGCACAACACTGACAGTTTTAGGCAGGAAATTTAAATTTTAACTCAAATGCACTAAAGTGCAAAACTACTAACTACATGTGTCTGCAGCATGATCAGACACTCATTTATATAGTTTATCAGAAAAAAAAAAGAGTTGATTTAGGGGTGACTTGCTCTTGGGTGTCCTGAAAGGCGCTTTGAAATAAAATGTATTATTATTTAAATTCCTGGTTTAAGAATAGTATCAGTGAATTGTAATTATAACCAGTCATTTCACAGTGTCAAATACTCACATGTGAGAGGCATAACCAGCGGCTTAGACATGTCCATCTTCAGAGGATCCACCATGGCCTTCTTAGAAAGAACAAATTTTTTACCCTGACCAACACCTTTATCCGGCTTCTTCATTAGTTGCCTATCATCACACCCAGGGTTTGTTTTGACATTGGGTCCTGGTTCTGTTGGTGCATCCAGCTTTGAGGTTGTGTCCCTGGACTCAGCCTGGGACTTTACTCCAGGCTCACCTTCCACTGGTGGAATGACCCCCATGCCAGTAGGTGGCTCAGCTGTTCGGCTTGTTTCTGGTGTTGCTTTGGTTTCAGCAGTGGCATATGGTCTTTTCTCCTCCTGTGGATCTGGTTCACTCTGCACAGGCTCAGCCTCGGTGTCCTGCAATTTTTCTGTGGCTGATGTGACTGGAGGGTTTGTCTCAGGGTGCTCCTGGAGTAGATTCTGCATGGTTCTTTGCTTCACGGGCTTTCACCGGTTTCAGCAAAATCTACACAAACACACATTACATAGTTTTACTTGGCAGAAATACAAATAGCAAAGGCGTGCATTTTAAACATTTTAAAGGCAGTAAAAAGCAGCCATCTACAATACGAGGTCTGGGACAGTGCTTAACATTTGAATGACAATAGCTAGAGGGATGGGCAGCTGCTGAAGGCTGGTTTAATTTTGACATATCAGAATCCTACAAAGCTATATTTTAATGTTTTTTTTAACCGTTTTACTAAATCCGTAAAAGAAATCCACAGAAAACAACTGCCTGGTTAGCTTAATTCACTATTTGGCTTAAAATCAGGGCGCAAATCTCCGCATTTCTGATCTGTTTCGACGCAAACAATGCGACATATCTTTCCAGTTAGCGACTGTTTCTACAGAGACGCAGAGGAGTGTATGAAGAAGTGAGAGGGAGCAGATAAGAGAAAAAACGGTTACCTGGCTCGACTAGTCCGCCCAAACATCTACGCGTCGCGTTGTTCTCACAAAGCCATCACGGAGACGCTGCAGACTCAGTGACGTCACGTTTGACAAAAGAAACGCGCAAGAGATCTTGGGATTTGTATTTTTATCAACATCCTGACCAAAAATGGAATTTTTTCACAATTACTCTAATAAAATACGACTTAAACATAAACAAATTAGCAAATGCTAGATAAATGTACTTGCGGATAAAAACTGATTAAAAAAATATAAACTACAATAATTTACTACTTAAAAGGAAATCTCTCTTACAGATTTCTTCTGTTTCCATTTGCTTGCAATGACAGTCAGATTAACATAATCTTACAAAATACAAAAGTTTTTTAATATGGAAAAAGTTATACTTTTTATATTGCACATATACTTGTAGAGGTTGTAAAAGTAATTTCATTTCCTTTTTTTATCAAATGATGAAATACAAACTAAAAAAAATAATGAAAAATATTTTAATTGTTATTTCATTTTACAAGCAGAAAGATTTCATTTAGTTTTGGACATCTATTTTCCCACCATCTTCTCCTAGGGTTTTAACACACTTCACAAAAAAATAAAATAAAATAAAATAAAAATAAACATTATACCTCACAGCACATAATTTTGATATCTATTGAGCTTAAAAAAATAAACAAGCTTACAGAACAGTGTTACAATAAAGACAAACATGATCTTTTATTCAAAGCTAAAATTCTGAAAAACAGATAACTTGGCTTTTCTGAGAAGAAACTTTCCTCAGGATTTCTCCTCCTGTGGGAACGGCACTTCCCCTGTGGCATGTTTTATATAATGCAAGTGTAACTCTGTAATTTCATCAAAGCCCATATCACACTCAATGCATTCCCATTCCATGTACTTGTGCTCTCTGAGGGCCTTCTTGCCCAGCTCCCACCCTTCCGGTGACTGCGTGGATTCTGAACATGGATCAGTCCAGCCAGGAGAACTGAAAAATTTTAAGCAATGCACAGGCTCGCCACAATCTGACTCCTCAGAGTATTCAAGTTCTCCACATTTACCATCTTCTAATGAGCTCTCACCCGCACTCGACTGTGGTTCTTTCACTTTTTTGATTTCTTCTGTTTTTAAACCCACTTCTCCCTCATCTGGCTCTTTTTTAATTTCTGCACTCCCAAAATTTTGAATGCTTGCGTCAGAGGCAGAGATCTTTAGAGGTTTTTTTCTGACGTGCCACATCTGGTGCGCATTGTATCTTCGAACATTTCGGAAAATCTTGGCACAGTACTTGCACTGATAGGTTTTGAGGCGAACCTTTGGGCTCGTGGGTTCATCGGCACTCCTGTCATCGCCGTCTTGCCTCAGACTGTGGTTCTGCAGGTGTTTGTCTAGCGCCACTTCATCCAAAAAGCCTCGAGCGCAGCTCAAACACCAAAAACGCTTCAGATTATGGAGCTCAACGTGATCTGTCCACGACTTTACAGATGTGAAGCTTTTGTTACACTGATTACACCTGGCCAACATTGAATCAGCCACCCTACGTGACCTGTGAACTTTCAGGTGACTGATGAGCCGTGTTCGCCTGATAAATGACATTCCGCAATCTGGACACTCATAACTACGCAAGCCGGCATCATTCCCAGAATGTCTCCCGTCATCTTTTGGGGATGGCTTATCGTGCAGCTTTAGGTGTTTCTGGTATGAAACCAGGTACATGTATGACTTCCCACAAACCTGGCAGGTGTGACCCTGTCGAGATTTTTTCTGCATTAAGTCTACTGGAAGATCTTGTGCTGACTCTGGAGGCTCTGTTTGGGCCGAACTGCTTGTGTCCTCCCCGCCTGCCACACCGCTCATAGCTTCCTCTAGGTTTTCTTCTGCTGCAGGCCTCCTGCCATCTCCCAGCTGGGCTTCCTCCTCTTCCAGAGCATGCTGGTGTAGGTGAGTCGCATAGGCATCCAAGTCGGTACACATCAGTCCACAGTCCTTACATGTAATAATGGAGTTGAAGGCTACAAAGAAAAACAAAAAACAGGTATCTGATAAGCATTTTATTAAAAAAAAAAAAAAACTGTCACATTGTGATTGCATTTTAATTTAAAGACATTTCTATTCAAATGAAACGATAATGCTTCAAAATTTAAGATTTATAAACAAACTCTGGCGCAAATATGAGAAGCTGGAATAGTTGGATCATTTTTAAGTCTGAAACCAAAAAAAGTTCAACTCATAAATATGAATCAGAAACAATTGAACCCCAAGACAAAAGTTACATTAAAATATTCGTATTTCCTGACTGGCATCAAAGCTGTATGTGCCGTTCCCAAAGGCATTTTATTAGACATCAACAATGTCTAATAAAAACAAGATTCAAAATTAAATGTTGCCACTGAAATCATATTAGTTATTTTTCTTTGAAGTTCACCAAACCTGTACTTGTGATAGTTTAATTTAAAGTCTGCAACTCCAATAATTATATTTTACAGGACATAAAAATGTTTTACGTTATGCTATGAATTAATATTACATTATTTGCAATAAAATTGGAGACACTGTAAAAAACGATCTCAACAAACATATAAAGATTCAACTCAAAAATTGTAAACCGGAGGCTAAATTAATGACTTGACCCATTAAAACACATTTTAAAGGATTTTTATCTGTTTCTGAAAGCAGTTAAACAAGAAGTCAAATGACATGTTGGTCATCGGAAAGAAAACAACAAATATTTCATCTCATCAACAGTCTACAATAGGAACATAAACACTAATTTAGTTGCCACAACAAATAAATACAAAAGGTGTAGAACACTATAAAGTAAAACAAGAGCTTACCAACCAGTTAATGCAAAACAACTTTTACTTCAAGTTTCTATGCAACGAACGATCAGTGTGTTTAGTACGTGCATCATATCAACATATTTAACATTCTGTAGATCATATACAGTAGTAGTCTCTGCCAACACAGTCCTCAGCAATAATAAATAACGTGCATTTTTAAAGTGGAAACATTCTTTTCATCAATGGTTTGTAATCTTTTTATTATTTGATAAAATAATCTGATCTCCCAAGGGCTTAAAAAGCGGATCTTCATTCATTCAAACAGATCAAACGGTGGCTCAGATCCGTCATTTAGAACTGATTCACCGATAGGTTAGAATTTATTATTCACACAGATTCTGGTCCAGTGTCATGTCAGAAAACATGAAAACAACTATATTTTCTCTAAACTCACTACATATGGCAATACGAATTAAATAAAAAGTAAAAAGGTCATCTGACGAGATAGCAGCAGGGGTGTCACTCTGGCCTCAGATACAATCGTTCCTGTGGATGACCAAAGAACTGAAAGAGTTTTAGTAAAATGAGCAGCAGATTGAGACGATGCTTTTGTATTTTTGGGAATTTGTTGATCGAAGAAAGGCTTAGGCCGTGATGCTGGCACTAATGCTCGCTCTGTGACTGGCTGGATGAACTAAGGGGAGGTTGGTTTGTGGTAATACATGAGTTGGGGGAGTTGGGTTTAAAAGGCTTTGAGATCAAAGCAGCACTGAGCCTGAAGCGCACCTCGTTGGGAAGACGACAGCGCACCTCATCATGCCAAGTGAGGTGCTGCTGAAGCTGAATCTCCGTCCAAAAGCCGTGGCAGCATAGGGCACAGCAGTGAGGCCGGCTTTTCGCCTTTTTCTTATGGTATGCCAGCTGCTTCTCTGTTTGGAAAGCTTTGCCGCATTTGTCGCACTTGAACAGGTATTTGGGTGGGTGCTCAGACACGCGGCTGAGAGGAGGAGGAGCCTCTGCTGTGGCATCAGGAGTTTTAATCTCCAGTTTAGACTCTTGCTTGAGCACTGAACAGACTTTCTTATGGTCAAGGAACATAGCTGTAGAGCTGCACTGCTTTCCACAGTCCAGGCAGGAGATGTGCTTCACAGGTTGGGGGTCAACATCGATGTTCTTCTGTCCTTGGTCAACAGAGCTGTTTTTATCAGTGACAGAATCCTCAGTCTTGTTAACTTCACTGCTAGAGTCAGAGGGCTCTGTTTCCACAGTTAGAACAGGCTGGGTTTCGCTGTTTGAATGGGCCTGCCATTTATGAGCACGCAGTCCTCTGAGTTTTGCGAAAGTCATGAAGCAGAGGGGGCACACATGACCTTGGGACTTCACAGCCGTTGACAAGACTTTGTTTCCACTGAGGCTACTAGCATCAATGTATCCTGGGTTGTAATCAGAAGCCAGATGTGAAACGTTCTCAAAAGTCTCGTTACAGATTGGACTCGAGGACTGCTCTGGTGTGCCGTTTCTCTTAACACTTGAGTGGGATCCTGGCTCAGGTTCGGTTTGACACTGGGGGTTAAAGATTTGGTGACGCTGGAGAACGCGGTGGTTGAAAAACACTTTTTCACATTTCTTGCACTGAAAAGATCTTTCCTCAGTTTTGTAACCAGACGATTTTAAGTCCTCTTCCTTAATGGAGGACAGTGAACACTTCTTTTCTCTGTGCCATCGCCTGTGGGAGCCAAGGGCTGATTTGGTCATGAACTGCCTCCCGCAATCAGAGCAGTGAATCTGTCCTTTACCGGCCTCCTCTTTTTTAGCCTCCTCAATCATCAGAGGTAGACCAATATTTGATTTTGCCACAGATTTAACACCTTCAACATGAATTCTTTTGTGTAAATTCAAAGCTCCCGCTGCAGCAAAGCTTTTGTCACATGTTTTGCATTTGTATTTCAAATGCAATGATTTTGGACTTTTAATGCAACTATCTTTGTGCTCATCCTCATTCTTTACATCTGTCTGTTCATTTATTTGGTCTGAAGGTCCAGCCCTCACACCAGCCTCATGGTCTTTTTTAATGCAAAGTTTCTGGTGAACTCTTAGGGACAACTTGTTGTTAAAATGTGCAAGGCATGTTGGGCACTGCAGATCTTTTGCATTTGCTGTGGACTGTGGAGAGTTCCTGGACTCGTAACCATGGCTCTTCATGTGAAACTGCAGCGCTTTGCCCCGTGAAAACAGCTTCCCACAGTCGGGACAACTGTACGTGTTTTTCTTCAACTGCTCCACCTGATGCTGAAAAGACTTGACCGGTGGAGGGAGCAGCTGGTCACTGTGAACAACCTCATGTCTAAGGAGGCTGGAAAAAAGGCGGAACGACCGGTTGCAGATTTCACATTTGTGATTTCCATTTTCATGTTTGCGCATGTGCAACGTCATGATCCCTTTGTGGCGGAACTTTCTGCCACACACCGGACATGCAACTTTAACGCCGGAGCGCGAGCGCCCATTAGCAACGTGCAAAGATCCCGATAGGCCCTTTCTGAGCCTCAAATCATTGCACTCCACCTGATTTTGCTTGTGATGTGAATAAGCCCCTAAAGACCAGAAACCCTTTCCACACGGTTCACAATGATAGATCTTTGGGCCTAGCAGGGTTTTCTTTGGATTATATTCTTTCTTACTGACGGAAATATTTTCTGTCGTCTGAGAAGTGCAGGTTGTCAAATGGGTAAGCAAGCTGGCTGCATGCAGGAAAGACATCATGCATTCTGGACACTTTAGTTCTTTTGCTTTGGGATGATGCAACTGATGTGAGACTAAAGCAGACAAATGAGGGAAAACATCACCACACTCATTGCAGGTAAATGTTTTCTTTTGTAAACCATCAGCCTGTTTGTACAAATGATTGCTTGAACTTGGATCATCATTAATTTGTACTTCATTATAACTAGTTTCACATGTGTAAACTGCCACTGACTGACCTTGAGCTTGCTGTCGCCTCATGCGAATGCCATGCCACATTCTGTGAACGCGCAGAGATGCGGGATTGTTAAACCAACGGTAGCAATCTGGACAGTCGTGTCTTTCCTCTGGACCTTTGTTCCCATCTTCACTCTTCATCATGGAGCACTGCTTGCCAGATTGGTCCAAGTCAATCTGTACTATTTTCAAGTCCATTCTTGGTATTGACCTGGGACTATCGGGGTTAGTTTCATTGTCTGAGTAATCTGTAACATCCTGATCTGATTCACACAGCAGCTCAAGATCAGGCTTTGCATCTTCAGATCCCTCATCTTCAGACTCACTGTCACTGGCACTGATCACCTGAACATTAAAGTCTCCAGGTTCATAGCTCTCCACGTCTTCATAAGCCTCATTTACATCCAGTTCTTCCACCACACAAGTGGCTGGAACACATTCAGACTTCACTTTAACTTCCAGAGAAGCCCCAGAATGCTCCATCTCTTTGCATCCACTTTCTTGAAGTAGCAAAGTCGAGTCTGTCTGGTCACTCTTCTCCGTTTCTCTGAAGGCATTTGTATGCTGCAGCTGATGAGAGTGAAGAGCTGAAGCCCTGGAAAACTTCAGTCCACAGGGTTTGCATTCAAACGCCTTCTTCTGGACCTGACACACCTGATGATGGAAAGACTTGGCTGGGGTTGTGTCGCTGTGAGCTGTGCGCATGTGTCTGTAGTAGAAAGTTAAAGTCTTGAACACTTTTCCACATTCCTCGCACGGGAACCTCTTGGTTGAGTTGGTGGGATTAGAATGGCTTCGCTGATGACTAAAAAGGGCAATATGGCTGTTGAAACCCTTCTTGCACTCACTGCAGTAAAATTCATTAGAATTCTTTTTTGCTTTTTGCTTAGTTTTTTCTTGAGCACACTGACAGTTGTGACTGAATCGCTGATGAGTTTTTAGGCGAGACACTGTAGAAAAAGCTTTTCCACATATGCACTTAAAACTCTTTTCCAAATCATCTTCTGGATGACTTTCACTGGACTTTGTTTCCACTTCTGATTCTCCAGTTTTAAGCAAGTCTTCACAACTCTTGCTCTTTGACTTTACCAGCTTTTCTTCATGGCAACGTCTATGGGCATCCAGAGCTGAAGCACGAGAATAATTTCTTCCACATGATTCACATTGAAAGGATTTTTTTTTTAATTGTTCAAGATTATGAAAAAGTGATTTAGAGGGCTGTTTGTGTGCGCGTACATGGTTAAGAAGATGTCCAATGCTGGTGTAAGATTTCCCACAATCTGAGCATTTATAGTTCTGCTGCCTTTTCAGTCCAGAATTAACAAACTCGGAGTTCTGAGCCATTTGATTGTGGTTCTTCATGTGCAAGTGCAGTTCGCTCATCTCAATAAAAGACAACGAACAAAGGGTACAGAAATAAGTTGTTTCATCGTCTTTTTCTGCAGCAGGTTGACCATCTGACTGGTTGTCCGAGTACATGTTTTGTTGATGGTGATTATGTTGCTCCTCGCAGAATGCTTCCTCACTGAAGGCTGCTCCATAATCGCGACAGCAGAAAACCCCAACCCCTAGAAATAGAAATGGAAAAATAGGAGGTCAAAGAGACTCCTGCTTCTAAAAAAAGATAGAAAAAAAGAAAAGGTCACAGATCACAAGTTTACAATGAATCTTTATTTTTAAAACTTCACAAACGAACCACAATAAAA
This sequence comes from Nothobranchius furzeri, assembly GCF_043380555.1. Taxonomy (NCBI): domain Eukaryota; kingdom Metazoa; phylum Chordata; class Actinopteri; order Cyprinodontiformes; family Nothobranchiidae; genus Nothobranchius; species Nothobranchius furzeri. The sequence goes on along the minus strand of NC_091745.1, from coordinate 38,520,384 downwards.
TAAAACAAAAACAAAGAACTGCACAGGGCTAACACGTAGCTAAATTGCTTGATATTTTCAAACCATAGAAAAAAAGTTTAATGAAAGGAATGTTACTTAACTGATGAGTCGTTTGTGTACGCAAACAATGATTTTATACAAATCAAATGAAGACAGTTGCTACAGATGTCATAAACCAGCTCAGCAAAAGTTTATTAACAGTATTAAAGCTGCAATCTCAAATCGGCTAAACAAGCTAGCTTAAAACATTTTTTTCATGTCTCTGTTCTAACATAATATAGCTAGAACTATATTGAGGAGAAAAAAAATGAAGTGGTTCTCTCGTATTTGACTAAAAACCTCAGCCAATAACACAGCTTGGTCCGAAACAAACTATTGGATAATACGGTCTGCCTCACAGAAATGCCAAACTTCCCTGGGTCATCCACTCTTGATGCGCTCAAGCATTTAAAACCAGAGCACCACTGGTGTGAGAGGTTCTCTGCTCAGTAATATCACAGAAGGAGAAACAGCCTCCTGCTACCACTTCCAATTTAGGACAACCTACTAGAGTCCCAAAAGGAAAAACACCATTTGTGGTCGAAGAAAACAAAACACGTTTGGACCTAGAAAACTGTGCCAGGTGTTTTGCGCCCTCTCGTTTACACTGGTAACGCACGGTTTCCGGTAACCAGCGGACGTGGCCCAGGGGTGAGAGCCAATAGGAACAGTTCCGTGATCGTGTTTAAAAGCTAGCACGTTTTGCAGATTTGCTATTGCAGCTGTAAGTATGGTTAAAAGCAGGTTTGCTGTAGTTTTATTACCTATTAACAAAATATAACCCATATATTTCTATTTTTAAACAGCAAATCATTTGTTAGCTGCTTCTCTAAGGATTTTCTACTGACTCCACTTTTGTCCAGTGCTCACATTAACAGTTATATAGTATCCGATAAAGGCTCTTTATTAGTTTCCTATGGATCATTAGCCACCAACCAAATACATTTTAGGACCTTTGGCAGTCAAACGCTGCCTCACTGAGATGTAAAAAATAAAGTGACCTTTTGCTTTATTTATCAACTCCACATTAAAAGCTCCCGTCATGAATTATATCACCCAAAAAATACATCCTTTCCTATGTAGTACCATTACTCTGATCGATTACTGAAACACAATCAACATTGATCAAATTAAATTGATAGTCAATGTAAATGTTAGTCAAATTGTTTTAGATGGTTGAATCAGGACTGAGCACATCTCAACTTGAGCAATAAGTCAAGCTTTTTGAAAATCTGTTAACTAAAGCTTTTGATGCCGATTGTCTTGTTTTTTATTTTTTACTATTTATACCCAATTATTTTCAGAGGGCTGTTTTGATTTTAGAACAGTTGTGAAAACATTTATGGAGCCTCTAAAACCCAGGGGCTCAAACTGTATCATGGCAATACACAGCATTAAAACTAAGCAAGGTTGCAACATTAGGAAAATACCTCCAGAAAAGACTTGGAATAAGAATTCAATCCAAGACAAACCTTAACCCTGCTCAAACACCCATAACATTACATTTGGTTTAACAATGAGGTCAACATGTCGTCTTTAACCATGTGAATTTTAACAAATGTAGGCAAGTTTAACTTAAATCTACTAAATGCGTCTTTTCAACATGCATATGCTCTTGTTTTCGAGATTCATTTGAACAAGACAAAAATGTTAGTTAACTTAATGAGGAGGTTTGCCATATGTGGACACTTCATTTTGATCGTTAGTGTTGGTAAGTATCAGTAAATTTTAGAAGTTACATACGTTCATGCTCCAATGTGCTGATTAATAAATGATCAGATGTGTGTGAACGCTTCAGTGCTGCGCCGGGCTAATGTGGAGTTTGTGGATGCCTACCCTCAGCGTAGTCCTCTGTGGATGGATTGTTACGGAAACCCTTATCATCGCCGTGCTCTCTAACCGTTGCAGCAGAAGATCCTTCCATCTTGGCGTGGTTACTTGCTAGTCTGTGTTAGCCTCACTCTCGCAGGACAGCTCCACTGCTGTTTTAATTCACCTTCGCGTATGGATATATAGCCGTCTGAGACGGTGCGAATAAAGTAGAACACAAATAAGCGCCTGTTAATCCAATCTACTGGTGCGTAAACATGTATAACTCAAACACATATGCTATTGCGCGCACCGATGGACAAAACAATTAACTACATATCACATGCGCAGTAGACCCATTGACGTCGAGGCGGAAGTTTGCTCTTCTTCTGTTGCGTTTTTTGGGTTGTCTTTCTACATTCAACTTCCTCAGTAGAAATGAATGCTAATGGGGGCGAATGGAGACCCATCTAAAATGGCGGCCGGCCGCTACGGCAGCTCCAACGGACAGCGCCAGTCCACGAGGCGTCTATGTATGTATGTATATATGTCTGGTGTAACAACTGTGTAATGTTTCTGGAAGTATGCACCAAGTTTCAGGTTCTTCACAAAAGATGTTTATTGTGTTCCTTCTCCAGCTGTACATCATCATCTCATCAACGCTCACCTCTACCCTTAAATAGATTATCTAATACTGTCCCCTTGTGGGCAGAGCCACCATAGGTATCACTACAAACTGGTGTACGATCCAATTGAAAACAGATCACGTGGGATTACTAGTGACTTTTCTAGCCTATCTAATAGGATTTTATATTAAAAATTTGTTTTATTTATCTTGGGCTGCCACCTTACTGTGGTGGAGGGGTTTGAGTTTCCAATCAATCAATCAATCAATCAATCAATCAATCAATCAATCAATCAATCAATCAATCAATCAATCAATCAATCAATCAATCAATCAATCAATCGTAGTATCTGCTTTAAATAATTCATCTGTATATAAGAGACTATCTTACAATATCATACAATTTTATAATAACTGCAGCTTAAAAAGAATCATCCTTATTCATTTTGAGCCTCAAAGAAGAAATGCCACCTTAGAGGTTGTGGAGCGACAGCTGTAATCAAATCACATCAAATCAGATTTTCTTTAAAAAGCGCTTTTCAAGCAAAGTGCAACTCAAAGTGCTTTACAGAATTAAAATGACCCCAAATTCCCATAACTGTTTAAAAACATCAACAGACATATGCACACACACGCACGCACGCACGCACGCACGCACGCGCGCGCGCACGCACGCACGCACGCACACACACACACACACACACACACACACACACACACACACACACACACACACACACACACTAACGTCAGTACAAATTTATATTCGGCTGAGTCCAGATGAGCCAAGTAAGGTAAGACAAGGAAACACCATCAGAGTTGCCGTCTGCCCCGGCAGCATCAGGTCTTTTACACAGCAACTACGTCAGAGCGCTCAGAGGAGGGAGAGCATAGACCTCCACCTCCACTCAAACACCTGTAGAGCGCCCAGGAAGCAACAGTAAACCACCACCCCTGGGGCAGAGGGCCCCTACAGAGAAAACACTGGATTAAAATGAGTAACAATATGAAAATAAAAGAGTTAATATGAATGACAAAAGTAAGAAAATAATTAACAAAATAATGTGGACAGTAAAATAATAATATTAAATAATGAAAACAATGCTAAAATATAATCATATACAGCATGCAAAGTAAGCAATTAAATATAATCATGTAAAACGAGAAATAAAACTATAATAAATAATTAGATAAAAGCTAACCTAAATAGGTGGGTCTTCAGCCTGGACTTAAAAACATGAACGTTCTCTGCAGCCCTGAGGTCCTCTGGCAGCTCGTTCCAGAGGAGGGCCGTAAAACTGGAAAGACGACTCGCCGTGAGTGTGTGTCCTGACTTTAGGGATGGCCAGGAGACACCTGCCAGAGGAGCGCAGAGGCCGTGAGGGTTCATATGATAAAAGCAGTTCTGAGAGATAAAAAAGGCCCCAGACCAGTAAGACATTGAGTAAGACAGTGAGCGGAGAACATGCTTTGGTTGGCCACTAGAATATTTCAGCTCAACCAGCAGCTCAGTAATGCGCACACGGCGAGTTTTTACCCCCTGTGAGGCGGAAAATATCAACTGGTCAGATATTCACCTCAGCGTCTCGTGATGCGGAAAACTCAGTGAAAATCAGGCGCACATGGCGAGGTATCTGCTGAGCAAGCGGTCATTCGAGGCCGTTTGCTCAGCAGATGGCCCTCATGTGTGGCAGGCTTTAAGGCACTGAGAAAAATCAACAATCACTGCAAAGAATTCAGGCAGCTTTCATTAGCGTAACGCTGGCACACACTGAAGCCATCTCACTTTATTCGTAAATGAGAGCACAAAGCAACAGAATGAACAGGAGTAGGGCTGGGCGATATGGCCTAAAATCAATATCACCATATATTGAAGATCTCACCTCGATAACGATAAGTAGACGATAACTACAGGAATGCGCAGCAACAATATTTGTCCACTAGATGGGGCTGTCTCATGTATTACATTGACAAAAATTTTACATGACTCAAGGTGCTACAGCTTCTTAAAGGGACATAAATGTGGCCAACTTACACATTTTTTCATTTTTTCATTATCAAATTTATTGACATGGGAAAAATTATCTGGATGAGAGACAAGAACTTGGATAACGATAAATCTCTGACATGTTGCCCAGCCCTAAACAGGAGTCTATCAGACTGCATTTATTGTTATTTACATGACAATCTACTGAAATAAAAATGGCCACAGTCAGAGTTTTAGTTCAAATGTGATTAGTGTATGATCTCCCTTTTATTTTTGTAAGGATGATACCAATGAGCCGGACCTCAGGGATGCAGCAGTTGTCCTCCTGACAACCATCACCGATGATGCAGAGAGTCCAGTTACGTACGACCCAGTGAGAATCTGTTATCCTAGAGGGTGATGTGATTGTCAACCTCTCCAGGCTTCCTGATGCCTTCCTGGTAATGTTCGGCCTCATCTATGCCTTACACCTAGATTATCCGAAGGGACTGACCAACACATTTGAGTTCACGCAGAAAATCTTACTTGGTCTTGATGAGTCTAAACTGTCACCCACGCTGCAGAGTCAAAAATGACCTGATGTTACATGTGTAACTCAAAATCTGAAAGAGTGGTGGATTCAGATGGCTCACTCTGTTAGAGCACTGTCCACATCCACAATGTAATTTACTATTTGTCTGCTCTTTAATTGTTGATGTTAAAGTAACACACCACCGTTTGGGCAAATATGTTCATTTTCCACTTCTCCTTGAGTTAACCCTCCCACTGTCCTAATGGGTAGGACCCCGCGAGGAAAGTTGACCATTGAGCAGGGTTGATGGTTCATCCTTTGGGTCCACGTGACAGGGGTGAGGAGTGAGCACCACCTCACCCCTGTCACGTGGACCTCAAGGGATAAACCATCAACCCTGCTCAATGGTCAACTTTCCTCGCGGGGTCACCCATAAAGACAGTGGGAGGAACAGTTGAGTTTTACCTTTTCTCTGTTCGTCCAGCCGTTCTGAGTCTGGCAACTCTCATTTGAGGCTTTAGTTTAGCGTGAATAATTGAATCGGATTAGCCCATTAGCATCTAACGCTAATAGGCTAATCCGATTCAATACTCAACTGGTTTTCTGCCAAATGGCATAAAGTACTCACTGTCTTACTTGATAGTGGTTAGTGTAATTCATATTTTGTTAATGTTGAATTGATGTGCATCCTGATGTTGCTTTAAACCACCTACTCAAAGAAACACTACACACTGCTGTTGTCCAGTTTTCAAAAGTGTGCGTTTGTAATTGTGTCACGCCCTGTCCTGTCTACTCTTAGGTTTTGTCTGTTCTCCGTTAATTGCTCCCACCTGCCTCTTGTTTCCCAATCACCATAGCTCCCGCTCCTCTTGTATTTAAACCCCTTCTGTTCTGTGTTCCCTGTCGTGTCATTGTTTCAGTGTTCCAGCGTGTGTTTCTAATAAACCTTTGTGAAACAGACTCACCTGTTCGCCTTGTTCCTCCCCGCGTTTGGATCCTCATCTGATGACCGCTCCACTCACCAGGCACGCACGTTCGTGACAGAATGACACGACCCCCTGAAGGGTCCAGCGGGGAGATCCTCCCATGGAAGTATTTATTCCAGTTCTTCTCCGCCGACTATCGACCGGCTTCTCCTTCCCCAGCTCCAGCTCCGCCTCGCCGCAGACGGCGTCCCCGACCTTCTGCCTCGGCGTTCCTCGCCGCCCTTCCGGAACCGGACGGGACGTTGGAGGGAGAGATGCTCCGGGATCGCTCCAGCTTCGAGGGCACGAGGCTGGCTTTCTGCTCCCCCGGGGTTGGTCCACGGCGTGGGGAGAGACGCCGGAATCCACCGCAGCCCTGCGCTTCAGGACGGAGCTGCGAGCCCACCGCTGGCCGTGCTTGGCGAGCCAGTTCGGACACGCCCCCGGTCAGACCAGCTGTCCCGGCTCCGGCCGAATCGGCGTCTGCAGGAGGAGGAGCTGCGCTCGCAGCCCTGTGGGCGGAGCACGCCAGTCTACAGGTTGAAACAGCCCAGGTTCGTCAGACCATCGAACTCCAAGTCCTCCAGCTAGATGATCTGCTCGCTGAACTCCGCGGGCTCCAGCTGGACGATCTGCTCGCTGGGCTCCAGCTGGACCACCTGCTCGCTGAGCTCCAGCTGGACGAACTGTTCGCGGCTCCGGCTGAACCAGCTGTCCCGCCTCCGGTCCACTCGGCTCCTCTGTCATCTGTGGGAGGTGGAGCCACACCCACAGTCCAGCCAACTGAACTGGCCAGTCAACGGGCTGAGCTGGTCCGGCTTCAACAGAGCGCCCATTCTAATCAGCTCCGACTCGACGCTCTGCGCTCCCTGTCTTCAGCACTAGCACTGCTCGTTCACTCAAGGCCTGTTCCAGGGGGGGTCCAGAAGCAGATGGTGCAGGCCCAGAAGCAGACGTTACCAGCCCAGAGGTCAGCGGTTCGGGGACCGGCGGTCCAGAAGCCAGAGGCCCAGAAGCAGACAATGCGGGCCCAGAAGCAGACGGTACCAGCCCAGAAGCAGATGGGTCCGGTGCAGGCCCAGAAGCAGACGTTACCAGCCCAGAGATCGGCGGATCGGGGACCGGCGGTCCAGAAGCCAGAGGACCAGAAGCGGATGAAAGTCAACACCGCCTCCATTCCAAGGGTCGACGCCTCCATTCCAAGGGTCGACGCCTCCATTCCAAGGGTCGACGCCTCCATTCCAAGGGTCGACGCCTCCATTCCAAGGGTCGACGCCTCCATTCCAAGGGTCGACGCCTCCACTCCTGAAGTCGGCTCGTCCGATGACGTCGCCGCCTCCACTCCTGAAGTCGGCTCGTCCGATGACGTCGCCGCCTCCACTCCTGAAGTCGGCTCGTCCGATGACGTCGCCGCCTCCACTCCTGAAGTCGGCTCGTCCGATGACGTCGCCGCCTCCACTCCTGAAGTCGGCTCGTCCGATGACGTCGCCGCCTCCACTCCTGAAGTCGGCTCGTCCGATGACGTCGCCGCCTCCACTCCTGAAGTCGGCTCGTCCGATGACGTCGCGTCTGGTCTGACGTCTCCTCCGTGTCCGGTTCTGATGGTGACTCTGAAGTACGCTCCGGTCCAGCCTGCAGGGACTTTGTCGCCGGTCCTGCCTGTGTCCCCGGCCCAGCCTGCAGGGCTCCTCTACCGCAGGCGCCGCCCTCCCAGGGCCCGTCGCCTCCTCTTCTGCCCCAGGCGCAGGCCCCCAAGGGTCCGTCCCCATCTCCTCATCTGCCCCTGGCACAGGCCTCCAAGGGCCTGTCCTCGCCTCCTCATCTGCCCCAGGCGCCGGCCTCCAAGGGACTGTCGCCTCCTCATCTGCCCCAGACGCAGGCCCCCTAGGGTTCGTCCTCGTCTCCTCATCTGCCCCAGGCGCCGGCCTCCAAGGGCCCGTCGCCTCCTCATCTGCAGCAGGCGCCGACCTCCAAGGGCCCGTCGCCTCCTCATCTGCAGCAGGCGCAGGCCTCCTGACTCTGCTGATCCCTGCCGCCTCTCCTGTGGTCCCTCGGTTCCTCTGGGCCCTCCCTCCGGGTCCCTCTCCTCCCGCCCTGCTCCTTGTTCCTGTGGGCGTCTGGGATCCGCCCTTTGAGGGGGGGGTACTGTCACGCCCTGTCCTGTCTACTCTTAGGTTTTGTCTGTTCTCCGTTAATTGCTCCCACCTGCCTCTTGTTTCCCAATCACCATAGCTCCCGCTCCTCTTGTATTTAAACCCCTTCTGTTCTGTGTTCCCTGTCGTGTCATTGTTTCAGTGTTCCAGCGTGTGACTCTAATAAATCAATGTTAGAAGTTCTCACCTGCCTGCCTGTTTTCCTCCCCGCGTGTGGATCCTTGCCTCACCTCAGCTCACCTCGCCACACGCTCGTGACAAATTGTTTCTTTCAAATTTTGTTTTATTTTCTGTTTGAGTTGGCTTAATCAGTAACTTTAATTTGATCATAATTTGAAAATATATTTAATATAAACTCCAAATATTTAAGTTTATTTATGTTCTGATATACTCAAATATCTGAGTTTATAAACTCAGAAAATATGAGGCAACTGATTGCCTTACATTTTTTGAGTTCTGCCTACTTATTCAGTGTATGAACTGTAAAGATTTTGGGGTGTTCACCTAACAGTTCAAGTGTTCATTTTTTTGCTTTGTGTGTTCACAGGGCATGCTCAGTTGAAGTTTCCATCTCTGCGCGTTCAAGATGTAAGAAAAATAATACGAAAGAAATGCAACAATGAAAACTTCAAAAAGGCATCAACAACCAAGCAAGTGGATCCATAAAATTGACTGATTTTTTTAAAGGCATTTTTAAAAAGTCTTTCAAAATGGACAGAATTAACGTGTTAAACATGTTCAGAACAGTTTGCGTTCTCATCTTTGATTAATCCTGGTAAACAGGTCTGTTTTTGTTCTGTTCTAATTCTCTCAGTTTAATAAATTTAAACAAAATGACTTAGCTATTTTATTTACTTTTTTTCTCTGCATAAAGACGAAGTATCAGTAAATAGTGGAACTTAAATGTATTGGTAGTAAGCAAATAGCAGATGTTAAATGTTACTTGCAGTATGTGTTTATAGAAAAAATAGAGATACTAAAATGTACTAAAAGAATACTACGTCAAGTTTACTGTAAAGTGTACTTTCAAAACTGTAAGTATACTCAATTATATAAGAAGTACACTACAAGTAAACATATATTATTACTTTAAGTATAATTTTAAGTATACAATCAAAGAGAAAAGTATACTCAATTATTTCAGAAGTACACTGCAAGTAAACTTATAATGTTACTTAAAGTTTATTTTTAAGTATACTTTCAAGGGCAAAAGTTTACTCAATTTTATTAGAAGTAAACTTATACTGTTACTTTTAAGTATACTTTCAAGGAGAAAGGTATACTCAATTATATCTGAAGTACTCTATAAGTAAACTTATATTGTTACTTAAAGTATAGTATGCATTCAAGAAGAAAAGTATACTCAATTGTATGAAAAGTAAACTTATATTGTTACTTTAAGTATACTTTCAAGGATAAAAGTATACTTAATTATATCAGAAGTACACTCCAAGTACACTTGTGATGTTACTTTAAGTATACTTTCAAAGAGAAAAGTATACTCAATTATATCAGAAGTACACTACAAATAAACTTAAATTATTACTGTGAAGTATACTTGTAGTATACTTCAAGTATACATTTAGTGGCCCAATTTAGACCCAAGGAGTATACTTCTAAGTAAACTTTAAGAACAAGTATGCAAATAAACTTATGCACACTTAAGTATACTTGAAATTAGATACTTAAAGTATACTTCTTTTTCGTAAGGGTTTCAGAAACTGTAAAGTTTTTGCAATGCTATACTAATGTTACTGCAAAGTAATATTAACCTTAAGATAACGTTCCAGAATCATTATGCTGATGTTCAAGCGTTGTTTTGCTAACCTTAAGATAACGTTCCAGATACATTATGCCGATGTTCCAGCAATGTTTTGCTAACCTTGAGATAACGTTTCAGAAACATTAATCTACTGTTCCATTATTGTTTTGCCAACCTTATGATAACATTCCAGAAACATTATGCTGATGTTCAAGCGTTGTTTTGCTAACCTTAAGATAACGTTCCAGATACATTATGCCGATGTTCCAGCAATGTTTTGCTAACCTTAAGATAACGTTCCAGAAACATTTTTCTAGCCTTTAGATAATGTTCCGGTAATGTCAGGCGAACGTTTTAGCAATGTTTTGCTAATGTTGCAACAATGTTTTTCCAAACATTAACAAAATGTTCTGGTAACATTGTAGCAAGTTTGCAGCCATGTTATGAAAATATTCCGGGAACGTTATGCTAATAATCAAATAACGTTTTGTCACGAACTCATCCCGCTGACTTCTGTCCCATCATTCCTTCCACCAAAGTGGCGGCTGACGTCATCACGCCGACACTACTTAAGGAAGTGCCGGCGTTTCATTCATCACTCAGTCATCGTTCTCACCAGACTTTGTATCGAGTCTCCAGGCTTACCAGCACTCTAACCCTCCATCCAAACCCTCAGGAGATAACCACGCTGGTTATTTCCTTCACTTCGCGTCTGGGCAACAGATCCTCTCAGTCACGCTTCAGATCTGCCAACGAACCTGACAGGATGACTGAGACCCAAGTTGACCCAGCGGAGTTTGCGCGTCTGCGTGTTGAAGTGGCTCAACAGCGCGCAACCTTGGATCAGCATACGGCAGAAATGAACCAGCTCCGTGCCGTAGCTGATCGCCAAGCCACAAAAATTGAGTCTCTCACCGAGCTAGTTCTCCAGCTGTCCACCGCTCTGCAACGACAGACCACAGCCGTCACCAACAGGATGGAACCACGCCTCAGCCTTCCAGAGAAGTGGGACGGATCCAGAGGATCCCCGGAGGGCATGCTGGCGACCCTGGCCATGACTTTCAAGTGCCAGCCGGCTCGCTACCCCACATCCTGCTCTCGTGTTGCCCTACTGACCTCACTGCTGAGGGGTCGAGCAGGTGAATGGGCGGCGGCTCTTTACAATCAGAAATCTCCTGCCTGCAATGACTATGAGACTTTTGTAAAGGAGATGAAAAAGACTTTTGTGCACCCCAGCAGCGAGGTCTCGGACGAGACTCGGCTGCTTCAGCTCCGTCAGGGCTCCCAGACGGCGGGTCAGTACACCTCTCGCTTCCGGACGACAGCCGCTCGGTTGAGGTGGGATGACGCCCTAAAGGCCATTTACCTGGAGGGATTGTCACCGAGAATCCGGGAGGGCATGATCGGGCACGAGGCCCCAACCTCCCTGGACCTGGCAGTGGATCTGGCTCTCCAACTGGACCGCTGCATCCTGAACCGGCCGAGCACCATGTCAGCCCCCGTACACACCAGGACGTCACCCCGCCGGCCGGCTCACCAACCGATGGAGGAGCCAATGCAGCTTGGACATCTTCCCCCTGAGGAACGGGCACGGCGCTATCAGGAGGGAAGATGCGCTTACTGTGGGGATTTGGGTCACCATCGTGGCACATGCCCAAAACGACCGGGAAACGGTCCCTCCGGGTCGGAGTAGGGGCTGTCCCGCCCGGAGTCTCCACTTTTCCGGCTCCACACCAAACCACTCTCCCGGTCTCCCTCCACCTAGACCAAGGCCCGACCAGACTGGAGGCACTTTTAGACACTGGGGCTGCGGAGTGTTTTATCGATCACGGACTGGTTACTCGGCTCAAGGTACCCCTCACCGCCCTCGACTGACCCATTCCCGTGACCTCTGTGGACGGCCGGGCCATCATGCCGTACCCTCTCACCCACCGAACCCAGGGTCTCCACATGACTATTGACCAACACCTGGAGACCCTCCACTTCCTGGTCATCCAGGCGCCAGCTACACCTCTCATCCTGGGTCATTCCTGGTTCTGCCGCCATGAGCCTCACATCTCCTGGTCCACCAGTAAGGTCCTGGCCTGGGGCACGGGTTGCCATAACCACTGGGGCTCCCCTGCACCTCGGACTGGAGCAGCCCCTCCCACAGACGTAGACCTGACACTCGTCCTTCCTCAATACCACGACCTCGCTCAGGTCTTCGCTAAAGAACCCACTACCAGGTTACCTCCTCATCGACCCTACGACCTGGAGATCAGGCTCCAGCCCGGCAAACCCCCCCAGCCCCCGCCCCCCCCCCCCCCCCCCCCCCCGGGGTCGCCTGTTCTCCCTCTCTCTGGCGGAGACCCGGGCAATGGACAATTATATAAATGATGCCCTCCAGAAGGGATTCATCCGTCCCTCAACATTCCCCGGGGCCGCGGGGTTTTTCTTTGTAAAGAAGAAGGAGGGAGATCTCCGGCCCTGTATAGCCTATCGAGGGTTAAATAAAATAACGATCCGGGACCGTCACCCTCTCCCTCTCATGGGCACCGCTCTGGACGCCATCACACAAGCCGCTGTGTTTACTAAACTGGATCTGCGCAGCGCTTACAACCTCATCCGTATTAAGGAGGGTGAGGAGTGGAAGACCGCCTTTATCACGCCCACTGGCCACTATGAATATCTGGTGATGCCTTTTGGCCTCTGCAACAGCCCCGCCGTCTTCCAGCGGTTCATTACAGATGTGCTGAGAGACATGTTGGGCCGCTGGGTCTTTGTTTATCTAGATGACATCCTCATCTACTCCCGCACGGCCGAAGAGCACACCTGGCATGTTCGAGCTGTTCTGTCCCGCCTCCTGGACCATGGACTTTACTGCAAACTGGAGAAGTGTGTGTTTCACCAGGAGTCCACCTCCTTCCTGGGTTTTACCATCTCCTCCCGGGGCCTGAAGATGGACCCCCAGAAGGTTCAGGCAGTAGCTCTGTGGCCTCTACCCACGACCCTGAAGCAGCTGCAAAGCTTCCTGGGTTTCTCGAATGCAACTTCACTTCCCTCGCAGCGCCACTGACCTCACTCACCAAAACCACCAATCAGCCTCACCCTTTTCGCCTTACTCCAGAGGCTGTCCGTGCTTTCCATGAGCTGGTCGGACGTTTCACTAACGAACCCATCCTCCTCCACCCGGATCAGACTCGGCCCTTCGTCGTGGAGGTGGACGCCTCTGATGTGGGAGCGGGGGCCGTTCTCTCGCAACGGGGTCCAGACTCTAAGCTCCACCCATGTGCCTACTTCTCCCGGAATTTTCCCCCACACAGCAGAACAATGGGGTCGGCGACAGAGAGCTGCTGGCTATAAAATGGGTGCTGGAGGAATGGAGGCAGTGGTTCCTGAGGACCACCGATCCCTTTCTGATCTGGACCGACCACCAGAATCTCATTCATCTTCAGTCTGCCCGCCAACTCAACCCTCGTCAGGCTCGGTGGGCCCTCTTTTTCGAGCCGTACCACTTCCATATCGCCTACCGGCCCGGCTCCAAGAACCTCAAGGCGGACGCTCTCTCTCGGCGTTTCGCACCAGATGCTGGCCCCCCGGAGCCTCGGACCATTCTACCGACTCAACGCTTCCTGGCCTCCCTCCAATGGCCGTTGGAGCAGTCCATACGGGCAGCACTTCCTGGCGATCCGGCGCCGCCGGAGACCCCACCGAACCGTCTCTACGTTCCCGCCTCCTGCCGACAAGAGGCACTCACGTGGGGGCATTGTTCACGGCTCGCGGGACATCAAGGACAAGCCCGTACCCTCCAGTTCCTCCGTCGGGCTCTCTGGTGGCCGTCCGCGAGTTCACTGCGGCATGTGATGTGTGTGTTCGCTCCAAGTCCTCCAACCGACCCGGCGCTGGAGAGTTACGGCCTCTCCCTGTGCCCAAGCGGCCGTGGTCACACATCGGGCTGGATTTTGTCACAGGCTGGCGGGGGTCGACCACCTGGACACCATATTGACTATCACGGACCGTTTCTCCAAGGCCGTGCACTTAGTGGCCCTGGCCAGCCTCCCCACTGCCAAGAGGACGGCCGAACTGCTCCTAGAACAGGTGGTGCGGCTCCACGGTTTCCCTCAGGACGTGGTTTCCGACAGAGGACCCCAGTTCGTCTCACGCTTCTGGAAAGCGTTCTGTCGCCTGGTCGGTGCTTCCACCAGCCTGTCCTCTGGGTACCACCCACAGACAAACGGTCAGACGGAGAGAGCTAACCAGCAGCTTGGACGCTACCTGCGCTACTTCGCTTCGTCCCAGCCGACCACCTGGCCCCGCTTTCTCCTGTGGGCGGAGCTGTTACACAACCTCCAGACCTCCTCCGCCATGAGTCTGTCTCCCTTCGAGACCTGTTACGGGTACCAGCCTCCTCTGTTTGACCATCAGGTGCCTGAGGTGGAGGTCCCTGCTGCCCAGGCGCTGGTCCGCCGCTGTCGGCTCGCCTGGATCCGGGCCCGTGCGGCCATCACCCGGGCCAACACGGAGTATGCCCGTCAGCATCGCCGCCGCCACCGGCCTGGCCCCGTCTTCCGGTCTGGCGACCAGGTGTGGCTCTCCTCCGCTAACCTGAGGATGCCGGCTGGCTCCCGGAAGCTCACTCCTCGCTTCCTGGGTCCGTTCCCTGTCCTCAGGGTCATCAATCCAGTCACCTACCGTCTGCGCCTCCCGGCTACTCTCCGGATCCACCCGGTCTTTCACGTCTCCCAGCTGAAGCTGGTGGTCTCCTCTCCTTTCCACTCTCCGCCGGCTCGGGTACCTCCGCCCCGCGGGGTTGAGGCGGATCGCACCTACACGGTCCGCAGGATTCTGGACGCTCGCCGCCGGGGACGAGGTTGGCAGTACCTCGTGGACTGGGAGGGGTACAGGCCTGAGGAACGCTCTTGGGAGCCCACGAGCTCGTTTGTCGACCCTACCCCGCTGACTGACTTCTGGGCCCGCCATCCTGGGACTTCGGGAGCCGTCCCTAGAGGGGGGGGGGGGGGGGGTCCTGTCACGAACTCATCCCACTGACTTCTGTCCCATCATTCCTGCCACCAACGTGGCGGCTGACGTCATCACGCCGACACTACTTAAGGAAGTGCCGGCGTTTCATTCATCACTCAGTCATCGTTCTCACCAGACTTTGTATCGAGTCTCCAGGCTTACCAGCCCTCTAACCCTCCATCCAAACCCTCAGGAGATAACCACGCTGGTGGTTTTATTATGTGAAGTGCCTTGAGACGACTCTTGTCGTGATTTGGCGCTATATAAATAAACTTGAATCGAATTGAATTGAATTATTTCCTTCACTCCGCATCTGGGCAACAGATCCTCTCAGTCACGCTTCAGATCTGCCAACGAACCTGACACGTTTCAGTAACCTTATGCTAACTTTCCAGTAATGTTATGCTATTGTTCTGTTAATGTCATGCTAACCGTAAAATAACATTCAAACAACTTTAAGCAAACATTTCCAGCAATGTTTTTGTAACGTTAACACACCATTCCAGTAACATTAAAAAAACTGGACATTTCTACGTTTTTACAACATTCAAAATAAACATTCCCATAACGTTCTTACAACAATTTTTTGTTAGCTGGGAAGGAGCCAATCTTTTGAACGGCTCTTTGAGGTAAATGACCGACAAATGAATGGCTCCCATGAAAGAGCCGGAAATCCCATCACTAATTGGCAAGTGCATTGTGTGTTGAGTGGTAGTCGAAGGCAGCGACCTTGGCGGTCTGATTCTCAGCTACAAAAGCTAGCTTTTGGTACGTGGAATGTCATCTCTTTGGTGGGCAAAGAGCCAGAGTTGGTGAGTGAGTTTGAGAGGCTAGATACAGTTGGATTCACAGCAACGCATGGCTCTGTCCCCGGAACCAGTTTCCTCAAGGGGGTTGGTGTCATGTTCTGTGTCCCCTTGGTCCCCAGCCCCCTCCTGCTCTCCCTCAGGTTCTCGTCATGTGTCTTCTTGTGTTCCCCGGCTCCCTCTAGGCTTTCCTCATGTTTTCCTCCTAGTCACTCCTGTGTAATTCCCATTTGTTTTGCATTAGTCCTCCTCACCCCTCTAGTTAACAGTTGTTTATTTCTGCACTTAGTTCTAGGTTTAGTTATTTATTGTTTTTATAGGTTATGTTATCTTACCCTCTGCTTGGTTTTGCCTTCCCATTTAGTAAATTGATTTCACCTGTCCTCCCTCTAGGCCTCACTCCTTACACCTGTCACCTGTTCCCCTGATTGCTTCCCTCTGTGTTAAAAGCCTGTCTTGTCCTTCAGTGTTTGTTGGGTCATTGTCGTATGTAGGGCTGCAACTATCGAATATGTTTGTAATCGAGTACTCTATCGAATCTTTTATCGATTAATCGAGTACTCTAATACACAGTGTCTGCAAAATATATAGAAATACAGGCTAAAATGCATTATCTTGTAGAGGCTCAGAGTCCGCTTGCAGAAGTGACATTTACATGTGGATGTTTCCTGGTCAGGTTGGTGTTGTGGTAGGCTAAATCCATTTTATAGTATTTACACTGGACTACATTTTCCGCCTTGGTCCCACACCTTTGACATTTTCTGTCTTTTTCGCACTCCACCGGGGTCCACGTTGTCCGCCATGGCTTAAGGGAACGTTAAGTTACATTCGCTACTCGCGTGTGCATTCAGTGCAGTGTGTATGTGTGTCACGTATTTCGGTCTGGGTGAAACATGACCCCAGGCGATGGCAAAGCCATGAATTAATCAAACATGAATTAAACGAAGCCTCAAGGCAGAGAATTTGACCCGAGGACTTTTTGGACTTGAATTATTTGAGGTACTCGAGAAATCGTTTCAGCCCTAGTCGTATGTGTTGCATTGTTCCTTCCCCTCTCGATTCTCTCCGAGTCTGTGCTCATGTGTGAGCTTTTGTTTGGTTTTGAACATTCAGTGAGTTTTTTTGAGATTTCATCTTATTTTCTGTGCTTTGGATTTTGGCATATCCTCCTTTAATAAAGGAATTATTTTCTTTAAACTACTCCTGCCTTGAGTCGTTCTGGTGTTCTGCGTTTTTGGGTTCAACCTCCTACACTCAACGTGACAGCTGGATTTTCTACCACTCTGGAGCTGCTCCCACTGAGAGGTGCCGAGCAGGGGTGGGCGTACTTGTCTCACCCCATCTTGGGGCCTGTATGTTGGGGTTTACCTCAGTGAACGAGAGGGAAGCCTCCCTCTGCCTATGTGTGGGGGGGGGGGGACAGGTCCTGACTTTGGTTTGTGCTTATGCACCAAACTGCAGCTCAGACTACCCACCCTTTTTGGAGTCCTTGGAGTGGGTGCTGGAGAGCACTCCTTCAAGTGACTCTCTCATTCTACTGGGGGACTTTAACGCTCATGTGGGCAACAACAGTGAGACCTGGAGAAGTGTGGTTGGGAGTGTGGCAAGGTGGATAAACGAGGGCCCGGGCGGGATTCGATCCCCAGGCTCCCGGGTGAGAGTCATACGCTCTAACCATTCAGCCAAAGGGACATCCCCTTGGCCAAGTAGCCAGGGCGCATGATCAATTGGGACATTGTGACAGGACACTCACACTGTCACAGGAGGAATGGCTCCCCCTTATCTGAATCTGAGCAGTGTTTTGTTACTGGACTTCTATGCACATCATCGATTGTCCATAACGAACACCATGTTCAAGCATAAAGATGTCCATATGCGCACTTGGCACCAGGATACCTTAGGCCGCAGTTTGATGAACAACTTTGTTGTTGTTTCATTTGATCTGCGGACGCATTTTTTAGACACTCGGGTGAAGAGAGGGATGGAGTAGTCAACTGACCACTACCTGGTGGTAAGTTGGCTTTGATGGTTGGGGAGGAAGCCAGTCAGACCTGGCATGCCTAAACACATTGTGAGGGTCTGGTGGGAACTTCTGGCAGAGTCTGCTGTCAGAAGGGGCTTCAGTACCCACCTCCGACAGAATTTCGAACACGTCCTGAGGTAAGCGGGGGACATTGAGTCCAAGTAGGCCATATTCCGTTCCTCCCTTTTAGAGGCAGCTGACTGGAGCTGCGGCTGCAGGTTTGTCGATGCCTGTTGAGGTGGCAACCCACTGGTAGACACCAGCAATTAGGGATGCTGTCAAGCTGAAGAAAGAGTCCTGTCGGGTCTTTTTGGCCAGTGTGACTCTGTGAGCCTAGAGCCCCACGACTGTTGTTAATTTAGGTACGGAGAGTGATCACGCTAGATCAAACAATGGGCTGAGACAATGTCTTCCTCCAAACTTGAGAGTTTATTTACACACAATGCATAAAACACATTCTTCTATGTAAAAAAAGGAACAATACAGTTAAAAACCGCGGAGGGGACAAATGACACCTGCTGCTGGAGGAGGGAGGAAAAACAACCAGGGCTGTGTAACATGCATTTACTTAATACACACGGCAATCATCATGCAAACAAGAAAAAGAATAAAAACATGCACTATTATCCACACCAACTGGTAATACGGTTGAGCCTTCTCACGTATGCGGCCCTCCATAGCCAACATTCTAGTCGTCACAGACCCCCTTTCTAAAAATGACTCACAATGAAAACAGTAGGAGTTTCATAAAAGGAAAAATAACTTCATAACAAAATAATCAACTGAACAAAAACAGCAGTGCCCGCACTTTCTGTTAAAAGGAAGGAAATAATTATTAAACTGCCGATTTCCTTCCTTTTCAATTAATCAGCATACGCTTACCTGTTATTCAGTTCAATTCTATTCAAAGATACTTTATTAATCCCAGAAGGAAATTAGAGTTTCTGTACACACAATTCTGAGGCCTAGTCCACACGTAGCCGTTTAAAAAAAAAAACGAATATCCGCCCCTCCAAAAACTTGCATCCACACCACCTCGTTTTAAAAAAAAAAATCTGTCCACACGTACCCAGATAAATACGTTGTTAAGGACATGCCAGACCTGTAGGCGGCAGTACTTCCCCCGTTCTTAACCTCGTCCTTCGTCTGTGGTCTTCCGCAAGGAGCAGTAATTCTGCTTGCAAAAACAAACAAGCAAAAAGCGCTTGGACAATTGATAAAGCAAGCGCAGCTCTGAGGGCATCCATGCTGTCGGCTAGCGTAAACACAGGTCGCACACGTGATGTCAGCATTTTTTTGTCGCGGAAAGTGACGTTGCGGACCTTAAAACTCCGGTTTTGTCTGTCCACACGCAGACACCCAAAACGGAGAAAACGCAGATCTTCACTTTGGCCGGAGTTTTTAAAAAGATCCGTTTTCGTGTGAAAAAACTCTGTTTTCGTGTGGATGACAGGCCAAAACGTAGAAAAATATGTACGTTTTGGCAGATCCCCGGCTACGTGTGGACAGGGCCTGAGATCAGACATACATACATAGGCATAGACACATGACAAGAATTGGTGACTGTGGTCATTCGCAACCCTGAGTCATGCTACCTTAATAGAGATCAGAGGGTTTACATGAGGATTGGGTCAGGTGGAGGAAAAAAAGGCACTTCAGAGTTACCCTCCACAGGGAGGGCAGCTTTGCTATGCAAAAAACACCTCAGACAGAAATGCAACAGACTTCAGACATTACACAACATAAGTGTCCACTAGGTGGGGAGGTAGAGTTGGGGACTCTCCACATGTCAGTGCATGCAGCCGCGATAAGCAGCGCTCGTCACCTCAGTCTGGACAGGGAAGGGAGGTCGTTGGGTTTAGAGGGCAGAGTGACTCCTGGAACAATTCAGCGGCCTTCACAGCTTACAGTCCTGCCCAGGCTGGGATAGGGAGACAGAGTTGCCATGGCGACGGCAGCATTCCACATATCTTCTGGGGGTGGGGGGGGGGGGGGGTATTCATTTCAGCTTCACAGGCTCAAGGGCACCAGATTCAGATAAGAACTTATTTTGGGGCCAGACAGAGATAATTTCCTCTCTGTCTTAAAGTTCCGTTGATCTGCAACCCCTCTGAATCCAATAATGGCGTAATTAATCTATCCCAATCCGTGCTGATTCGTCCACTCGCTCCTTGATCGCATCTATCTTTTGTGCCAATGCATAAATCTCAGCCAAAGTTCCAAGCTTACAACTCATCTCGACAATTATATGAGTTTGTGCATTCACAGCACGGTATAACCCATCCCTGAGCTCGGGGAAAGAGCCAATATTCCTCAACAGCTCGTTAATTTTCCAGTAAGCCAGGTAACCGCTCAGGCCAAAAATCAGGAAACCTGACACCAACACCACGAATATCCAGACGTCTTCAGAATCCTCTACAGACAGTTGAGATAAGCAAATCAGGTTCCACTGTTTCCAGGAGTCCATGATATGTCCAGCTGGCTCTGTCCCAGAGGGGCATCCGGGAGCCCCTTCTCCTGTTCTCATCGTTGAAAAAATGTTGTCAATCGCGTTAAGAGACCAACTGACCAGGTCCATTTTAGTAATTTCAGTTTCCAGTTTTCCAGAAAAAATGCAGAAGCGCCGTACACCCAGAGACAGACCAAGAGCCTTGGGATAAGATAGGGAGGAGAGGAGGAAAAACGCGTCTGTACTCTCCAAGAGCCGGAAGCAGATAGGGCACATCCACACCACTGATCCTACAGTGCATTTACACACACACACACACACACACACACACACACACACACACACACACACACACACACACACACACACACACACACACACACACACACACACACACACACACACACACACACACACACACACACACACACACACACACACACACACACACACCAATTAAAATAATGCTGACAGCGTGGACTAGCAGGTGATGGTTTATGTATTTAAATGATGATCAGACTGCTGTAAAATGTAATCTCCATCCACATCCAGACAGAAATATCCTCTGTTCTTTCTCTGTTTGCTCTGCTCTTGTCTGGGCTGATGTAGCTGACGGTGCGCGCGGCGCGCCTAACTAGCGGCTGGTGCACATTTTACGCATTTGGAGAGATGGGCTGGAAGCTTTGCTTTTACTGGAAGATGGTCCACTTAACGCACGGGTGTAGACTACATATTAATGACAAATGAATGAAAATTAAACTGGGAGTTTTTACTTCATATTTTAGAAATTAAATGACGGGGGAACATTTATGACGTCTTTTTAAACTAAATTTTCTAGCGCGACCTGCCTGCTTCACTAAGACACTGCTTATTAAGGTCCGTCCAAAATTACCGTGGCCCACCCAAAAATTTAAACCTGGTGCCGCGCCAGTTATAAACCTCTGCAAATTGTTGTTCTTCACTTTATCAAACTCAGACTTTGTACAGCTAATGTCAAGATGTAAAATTACAGTTTTTCTCAGTCGCTTTGGTGCGTTTCTCAGATCAGAATTAAAATTCTCATAACTATTAGTTCAACCTCCACAACATTTAGTCTTTTGTGCACATCATAATAGCAATTTCTCCTTTCTCTGAACAAACTGCAAATGATTTTGGACATGTATCAGTTGCTTTCATACATTTCTCTGCTGTTTTTTGACATTTCCATTTGCTTGTGTCATGTCAGGCAAAATTAATTATACTTATGGATGCTGAATAGTCGTTCTCAATAAAACTAATAGTCTTACTTTCATTGCTTGAGTCATTACACACAAAATTGTTGAACTAGTTATCAAATGTCAAATATCAGTCATCTGTCAAGCAAATTCTATACCTTTCTTCATCATTTTATTCTGGAAATGTCTCCTAAATTGAACAATTGATCACAGGTGAATTTCATCTGTCACTCATGAGGAGGTGTAATCCAATAGAGGAGTTTTTCTCTGCCTGGAGGTGGAAAGTTTACAGTACTGTATGACCAACATCCACATAAGCAAATGGCCCTGCTAGCAGCCATGGATGCAGCATGTGACAACATCACAGCAGAGTCCTGCAGAGGATGGATTCGCCACTCCAGGAGATACTTTCCTCGCTGCATTGCGAGGGATGACATCCGTTGTGATGTAGATGAAAATATGTGGCCAGACAAACAGGAACGTCTGGATGTGCCAGAATGATTTACTGTACCTGTATGTTACAGTACTGTGCAATACTGTATGTACTGTTATACATGTACTGTATATTGTTCACATTTGTGCACAGCTCTACCAAAAGGGTGATTTTTTGTTTACATGTATTCTACAGTAAACAAGTGACTGTAGCATACTTTTCTTTTGCACAATGCTGTAGAATTACAAACACTTCTATACAGTAAAAATGTAAAACGTACGTATTCAGTGTCTCAGTTACTCCCAAAACTCCCATAACATCTACAGTAACTTTACTGCACATTTCAAATGGCTGTACAAGTAGGGCATAGTACTGTCTTGAGCATTTTCTGGTGTCACCAAATATTCTTGCAATGGAAAACACTGAAATTATAAACCGTCATAGTGAAAACATGACAAAGCCATTTGACTATCTTGTTCATAAAGATGGTGTCAAGACATTTCATTTTGATGGCACTGACAGTTTCATTGACATGAATACTTGCTTTTGAGGAATGGATTATCAATTTTGAGCATGTGACGTGCTTTTGCAGGCTATCCACTAGGTTTTGCAGTATGCACTAATTGTTTTGAGAAATGAACTAACTGCTGTGCAAATGTTAATAGTGTTCTGAGAAACGCACCAAAGCGACTGAGAAAAACTGTATTAATTCAGTCGAGCTCTTCCGTCCCTCCCTCTCCTGCTCTCCTGGAAACCCGACATCAGCTGTCAGAAGCGGGAGGTGAAGAAGGAGATGAGGCAACCAGAGTGAGTGTGACGTAAAGAAACCAGACTGGTGTGGAGGTGAACAAAACAGAAGGAAAAGTGTGGGTGTTGAATCTCCCACGGGTGCGACGCCCATGCGAGCGACCGGTACCGGCTGCTGTCATGTTGTGAGCAGCGCTCTGCAGTCTGAGGGTAGGCCCCACCCACAACGCTGCAGCCGCTGTGGCTCCCAGTGTTTTCTTTACTGTGGGAAATGGGTAATAATGGCTCTTTGATGGGAACAGGTTGCCGACCCCTGGTATAAGATCTGAGCTGGTAAAACAAAAATCCTCATCAGCAGGCTTTTTTGAAAGTGGGGGGGACACAGCTGCCAATCACAAATTTTGCCGGGGACATGTCCCTGGCGTCCCCGGTTAAAATGACGCCTATGCACTGAGGGCTCCTGTGAGGGGCAGTCCTGAAGTTTGGGGTAGCAGGTCCTTTGATACAGGCTGTTTGTTCCATGTATGAATGGTGTCAGAGCTTGGTCCACATTGCCAGCAGTAAGTTGAGCTTGTTTCCGGTGAGAGTTGGACTCAGCCTTTTATCGCTGATTCTGTTCATAACTTTTATGGACAGGATAGGCACAGCCAAGGTGGGATCAGTTTTGGTGGCCCAAGGATCAGGTCTCTGCTTCTAGCAGATGATGTGATCCTGTTGGCTTCATCAGACATTGATCTCCAGCTTTCAATGGAGCGGGTCACAGCTTGCTTTTATGAACGACTTTTGGAAATACAGTGCTGTTTTGTTTATTGTTAGCAGAAGATGCAGATTTCCCATTCTTTTGAGGAAAAAAACTTTGTTTAGAAGAATTTATATGAAAGTATTTCTTCCAAAAACTTATTTTACCGTTATTAATCCAGATTAATCTTTTACTTCAAATCCTCCTCCTTCTCTTTCACAATATTATAATTCCTAAAAATGTTACCAAAAACTTAAGATTTTTATAAAGCTTCATTAAGACAAGGAGGCTAAAATATTCTATTCTTAAAGGCTAAATGAAAACAAAGTGCAGTTACAACATACAGCCACCGGAGGGCAGCAACTTCCC
Organism: Nothobranchius furzeri; assembly: GCF_043380555.1. NCBI lineage: Eukaryota > Metazoa > Chordata > Actinopteri > Cyprinodontiformes > Nothobranchiidae > Nothobranchius > Nothobranchius furzeri. The sequence continues at coordinate 38,496,752 of NC_091745.1, read as the reverse complement.
GTCTTCCCTTAATTGCTTGCAGCTGTATGAAAGCTAGTGCTTTTCTGTTTATCGCCAGCAGAGGGCGCATATGTTTGGACGAAATTAGCTAAAGTCTTTTTACTAAGGAAGTCTTTAACCTTTATTAATCCAGATTCATCATCTCATTTAAATCTTCGTCTTTTTCCTCCCCATTATTCATATTCCAAAAGGTTTACTTTTATAAACTGCTGTTGGAAATGTTGTGCTTTTGTGCTGTTTTGTTTATTGCCAGCAAAAAGCGCATATTTCACATTCTTTCATGGAAACAAAACCTTGTTAGGAAGAAATTAGATACATCGTTTCTTCTAGGAAATATTTTACCTTTATTAATCAAGTTTCATCTTCTCTTTCAAATCCTTCTCCTTCATAATGTTATACTTCCTAAAATGTTTACAAAAGAGATTAAAAAAATTTCAAAGCTTAATTAAGACATGAGGCTAAAGTATTTGTTCTGCAGCTAAAATGAAAAAAAACAAAAAACAAAAACAAAGCAGTTACACAACGCAGCCACCGAAAGGCAGCATTTACCCATCTTCCCTTCATTGACTGATGTTGGAAATGTAGTGCTGTTATGTGTATCGCCAGCATAGGGTGGAAATGTTCCAATATAAAAAAAAATTAATTTTGTTCAGAAGAATTTAGATGAAAGTGTTTCTTCCCAGAATATATTTTACCTTTATTAATCCAGTTTTAGCTTATCCTCCTTCTCCTTCATAATATTATAATTCCTAAAATGTTTACTAAAAAAATTAAGATTTTTTAAAGCTTCATTAAGACAAGGATGCTAAAATATTCTATTCTTTATGGCTAAAATGAAACAACGTGCAGTTACAATATACAGCCACCGGAGGGCAGCATCTTCCCATGTTCCTTTTATTTCTAACTGCTGTTGGAAAGCTAGTGCTGTTCCAGCAGAGGGCGCAGATTTCCCATTCTTTCAAGGAAACAAAACATTTTAAGGAAGAAATTAGATATTGTTTCTACTAAGGAAGTCTTACCTTTAATAATCCAGATTCACCTCCTTCAATCCTCCTCCTTCTCATTCATATTATAATTCCCAAAATGTTTACCAAAAAGATTAACATTTTTTAAAGCTTCATTAAGACTTGGAGGCTAAAATGTTCTATTCTTAATGGCTAAAATGAAAACAAAGTGCAGTTACAACATTGTGCTGTTCTGTTTATTGCCAGCAAAAAACGCAGATTTCCTATTCTTTCAAATAAACAACAGTGTTTGGAAGAAATTAGATAAATTGTTTCTACTAAGGAAATCTTTTAGCTGCACTGATGGGCTTGCCTCGGTTGCACTCAAACATAGTAGTTTGACGAAAGCTCTTCCCCTGCGTAACACTTGGCCCAGCATCTTCCAAATTAGCTAAGGGATGCTTAGCGTTTAGGTGGTACATGAGACTGGAAGAACTTCTACAGTAAACAAATTCCGCATTGCACAAGGTGCAAACAACCTTAGTCTTGTCAAGGTTTCCATTAGGAAGCTTCTTGAAAAGAAATTTTCCCTGGAGCAAACCCAGCGGCTTCATAGGTGCATCCATGTCGGCGCGTCACGTTTGAAGATTCCTCTGGCATTAAAGATGTTCTCTTTCGCGTGTATACATCCGCACCACGCTTCCGCGCCTTATATGTAGATGATACGCGCCGAATATACATCCGCGCCAACCAGGTATCCATCTGCGCAATGTGAAAGTCATCATAGCTTACTTAGTATAGACCTAGATCCCAACCCAACTTTGAGAATAGATTAACGGCGTCATTTTTTTTTATCGCGCAATAAGAGTCTGGCTTTACCGCAGCACGTTCACGCCGATAACGGCCCACCCCTAATATCTATCTATCTATCTATCTATCTATCTATCTATCTATCTATCTATCTATCTATCTATCTATCTATCTATCTATCTATCTATCTATCTATCTATCTATCTATCTATCTATCTATCTATCTATCTATCTATCTATCTATCTATCTATCTATCTATCTATCTATCTATCTATCTATCTATCTATCTATCTATCTATCTATCTATCTATCTATCTATCTATCTATCTATATTTATATATATATATATTTATTTATGTACTTTATATATATATATATATAAATATATATATATATATATAAATATATATAAATATATGTATATATATATATTTAGTACATATATATAGTGCATATATTAAGTACATATGTATGTACTTAATATATATATAATATATATAGTGCATATATTAAGTACATATATATATGTACTTAATATATGTATATATATAGTGCATATATTAAGTACATATATATATGTACTTAATATATGCACTATATATATATATAGTACATAGCCTGGCAAGCCAGTCTAAATAAATGTATTATTTAGTCTGGCCACGCTCCATTGACGGCTCTCGGTTGTGGGGCGGGTTCTACCGTTGTCTTTCAAATGATCTCCACATTCCACTGGACAAAGATGTGACATACTCTTGTTTCACTCTGTTGCATCATCCCACCCACCAGGCATATAAAGTGCCCTGATTGGCCCACAAAGCGGATAAAGCTCTGTGATTTGTTCACTAAGCAGATAGAGCACTATGATTGGCCCACCATTATGGACCAATCACAGCTCTTTATGTGTTTGAAACCCCTCTAGAGAGCTGTGATTGGCTAGCCAGAGTCCTGGTAGGAGCTGCGGAGGTTCCAATGGAGCATGCCTAGGCCATTCTTTGCAAAGCAAGAATTTGGTCTAGTTCACTAGGCTATATAGTACATATATATAGTACATATATTAAGTACATATATATGTACTTAATTAAACTTAAAAAAAACGTAACTACACAACAAGTTCAGAACTGTTTCCTTCTTTAAGATTAGATCTTGTTCAAACCGCGTATCTTTAAAACCACAGAAAGTAATTCACTTCTAAATAAAAGGGAACAGCGTCTTCAGATCAGAGCGCTTCTGTTTTCTCCCAGACCACAATATAGCATAGTTCCCACGCTGGTTTAAACGGACACGATTGGGTTATTTCTAGTGATCAGCACACCGCTTTGCTCCATTCAAACAAAAATCTGTCAGATAATTAACAGATAAAGACAAAACATGCTTTTATAAAAAGGAAAAAGTCAAAAGAATTCACTGTAAGCTTATTACACAACAGCTCTAATGTTTTGGATAACATGGTGCCTTTATACATGCCAGTAGCAATTTATACAGTCAAAAAAAAGCATAAAATGCAATTATGAAATAAAAAAACACGTCATGGACTAATTATAACAGCTGACACTGGCTAAGTTAGACCATTTGGGCCTGTGTGAACAGTGTCATGTGCTTAAATTCTCCTTATCCTGTTATTGGTGAAGATGAATTTGGGAGATTAACCTACTGTGAGCAACACATTTATTCTGCAGAAAAAGCACGTAAACACAGAGTCCACAGCGTCATTTTTATGGTGTGCAGGAAATGCAAGTGCAGATTGTATGTTAGGGTTATAATTTAGGGTAAAACTGCAGCAGCATGAGTTCTTGCCTTTTTTATGCCACGCAGAACAAAAAGTGTAAGAAAATACTTTAGATGAAAATATCAACAGTAACATTTAGACTGTACAGTTAAAGTCTTTGTGTGTTTTTCACACCTGAACATCAGAGAAGGACTTGTCCTTGCTTTGTATGGTGATCATTGAGTTTGTGTAGGTGTAGGAGCGAGACACTTCCTCCTGGAAGGCGTTCTCCAACACCTTCAGGATGGATTTACGGACTTTATCCTTGAAGTCTTGGCCCATGAACACATACAGCAGTGGGTTCATGCAGCTGTTGAGGAAGGCCAGGCTTGTTGCAATGGGGACTCCGATCATCACTATGTGGTTGAGAGTTTCATTGGTGTAATTTGTCATGTGACTGACCAACTCAATCAGACTCAAGCAAGGGCGTCAGTTTGTTTTCAGAATTGCTGGGGACAATAACCATACACTTGGGTGGGGTTTAAAAATTGCTGGGGACAATAAAGTAGGCTAGCACAGGGGTCGGCACCCCGCGAGTCTGGAGCCGCATGCGGCTCTTCCATCCATCTGATGCGGCTCTCTGTCTGTAAAATAATGAATGGATATTTAAATAAAATGCTTTATATTTTACTGCATTAATTTTACATCTGTATGCCAATTCTAAATATAAAGATTGTCTGCGTAAACCTGAACAGGTCCAACCCGGTCTTACTGTGAGACCGGGTTGGCGCGTCACGCTTGTGCGTAATCATAGGCACTTTCTGAGCTGAAGAGGATGTGAGATTCTGGGATTCTCCTCAGACAGGCTCCTGGATGTGTCGCCACATTGGAGACGGGAACAAGCACTATTCAGCCAAAGTTTCATAATCAGGGAACATTTTCTAAGTGACAAGTCTCTCTGAGAGACCGGGTTTGGAAAACACTCGCTTCAGTGGGAGGAACCTTCCGCATGCGCTCTGGTTCTCTGGGTGGCTCTGGGGTTAATCAAGTTTAATTGTTTCTCGTTGCAACAATCTTCACAGGAAGGCAAAACAGTTAAACGGCAGGTTACATATATTTCCATTTGACTGTTTATTTTGACAGATGAACTCAAGGATGTTGCTTGGTTTGAAAGAATCACCCCGACGCACACTGATGCGCATGGATGAGCTGACATTTTAATCGTTAACGCACATCGCGGAGGTAAAATATTCCCATCAGAACATCAGAGCTTTATACTGGACACTGTGTTCAGCGCGGCTCAGAGCGCCCACGGTGGACAGTGGGATGAAGATCTGGGGTTCGCAGCGCAGTGCAGAACGGCGCATGCGATAAGATTTCCTCCCACTGAAACAGTCTGGAAACCCGGTCTCTCTGAGGGATGTGTCACTTGGAAAAATGTTCTTTTTATGAAATTATGAAACTTTGGCTGAACAGCGCTTGTTTCCGTCTCTAATATGGAGACGCATGACGCGTAGAGACATTTGATCACGCACAAAGTTTATGTGGAGCAGAAGCGGTCGGGCCACGGCAGGTGAAACGTTCCTAGCCTACATGAAGTGTAACTGTTTAATTGTAACATTAATATGTTACTGGACACGCTGGTCTGGTTGGTTAGACCAGTGTTTGAAGTGGAACACACACACACACACACACACACACACACACACACACACACACACACACACACACACACACACACACACACACACACACACACACACCAATTAAAATAATGCTGATAGCGTGGACTAGAAGACAGGTGATGGTTTACATGTTTAAATGATGATCAGGCTGCTGTAAAATGTAATCTCCATCCACATCCAGACACAATTATCCTCTATTCTTTCTCTATTTGCTCTGCTCTTGTCTGGGCCGATCAGCTGATGGTGCTCGCCACGCGCCTAACTAGCGGCTGATGCACATTTTACGCATTTGGAGAGGTGGGCTGGATGCTTTGCGTTTACTGGAAGATGGTCCACTTAACGCACGGGTGTAGACTACATATTAATGACAAATGAATGTAAATTAAATTGTGAGTTTTTACTTCATATTTTATAAATAAAAAGGACGGGGGAACACATTTATGACGTCTTTTTAAACGAAATTTTCTAGCGCGACCTGCCTGCTTCACTTAAGTCACTGCTTATTAAGGTCCGTCCAAAATTACTGTGGGAAATGGGTAATAATGGCTCTTTGATGGGAACAGGTTGCCGACCCATAAGATCTGAGCTGGTAAAACAAAAATCCTCATCAGCAGGCGTTTTTGAAAGTGGGGGGGACACAGCTGCCAATCACAAATTTTGCCGGGGACATGTCCCCGGCGTCCCCGGTTAAAATGACGCCTATGGACTCAAGATGTGAAAAGGAGCCCAGCAGAGGAAGAAAGTGATGATGATGGCAGCGATTATCTTAAAGGGACGACTTGACTTGTTGGCCAGGGTGCGGTTTCTCCTGAGTCGGTGGATGATGATGGCGTAACAGGAGACGATGATGCTGAATGGGATGACAAACCCCAGCAGGAAGCGGGTGTGGATCATGGCTTGATGGCGAACGAGTTGTAGCTGAAGCTCAGATTCGGCTTCGGAGTCATTGGAGAGAGCAAAGTTGTTGAAGCAGTGAATTATGTCCTCGTTGTAATCTGCTGGTGCGGTATCTCTGAACACAAAATACGGAGCACTCAGAACCAAAGCCAGAGCCCAAACACACAGACTCACATAGGAAGCCTTGCGGACGTTTCTGTGATTCTGGGCCCAGACGGGCCACACCACAGACACACACCTGTCCACACTGATCACCACCAGGATGTAGACACTAGCAAACATGTTCAGGAAGCTAATGGTGCTGTTCAGCTTGCACATTAACCTCCCAAACAGCCAGTGAAAATCCATAGCTGTGTATGTCACACTCAGAGGCAGGAATGCCGTGAAGAGGAAATCAGCCACAGCAAGGTTGAGGAACCAGACCGTGATGACGGTTTTCTTCATCTTGAAGCCTGTGACCCAGATGACCACTCCATTCCCGAGTACTCCGAGGACAAAGGCCAAGGAGTAAACAATCAGAGACATGATGTTGAGAGACTGTCTCAGCTCAGTGTGGTCATCTTTGAGGCCAGCATCATCTGTGTAGTCATCAAACCAAGAGCCATTGTTCCCTGTTTCATCAGTTGAATCAATGTGGTAGGAAGAAGTGGTCATGAGCTCCATAATTCCTGCAAACATGCAAAAAAGAACATATAACTAAGGCCATTTTCCCTCACATAAGGTACATATTATTCAATATAATATATTCTTTTCATTCCATATATGCTTGTTGGTAAAATCATCAGACACAATGGTATAAACCTCACTGTTATGCAGACGTTACTCAGTCATATTTTCGCCTTGCCTGCCAGACTCCTCTGTTTAATTCTGCACAGAGAAAGGGTCTGGGAACTCTCCTATTCAAATAGCCCCACCCCCTGAGAATTGTCACCGAGCTATGGCGTTTAAAGCGTGCCACAACCCGTGCACGCGCATTGGGTCCACAGCGCGCGTGTGAACGGGACTCGCGAGCGAAAATATACATGGCGAGAGGTCATTTGTGCACTGAGAGGGAGCAAACTGTGTCTGTGAGCGCACAAGGATGTGCACAAGTGACAAACCTGCGTGCGCGCGTTGTCAACGAGCACACGGCAGAGGAAAACGTGCGCGCGGCAGCCTCTGTGCGCGCTCGGCAGCCTCTCTGCGCGCTCGGTTTCTGACTCCTGCTCGCTCGGCTGTAAGGGCTTTTGGCACTCTGGAGGCGTGGCCTGTGGCAGATCTTGTCTGTCCTCTGATTGGTTAGTTCACCCCGCACTTTACCCTCTATCTATATAAAAAAGTCAGATGTTCAGTTGTTGCTGGCATAGCTTAGCTGGGAGAGCGGGTGACTCTCGCCCCGGAGGATCCAGGTTCGAGTCCGGGCAAGGAAAATGTAGTGGACGTCATGTTAGTTTTTCTTAATTTCAGGTATTTTACAGTTGTGACCGTTCAACTGTCATTAAACGTCCGAATGTTTTCTGGGCAGTGTTTTAAAAAGTGCACATAAGCTAGATGGTTTTAACCATATAAAATTACATTTTTTGTGATACTGGAAAAATACATACTGAAATAAAACTACTGACTGAAAACTTTATGACTGTGGTTGTACAATATATGACTCACTAATACACTGCAAACTCCCTTAGAGTGGGGCTTCCAGAGAGAGAGAGAGAGAGAGAGAGAAGTTCTTGCCTCATTAATGAATTGTTTATTTTTTTCAGTATTTAATTGACAAATTATCCTTTCAAATAATTAATTGATGAGTTACATAATTGTCCATTTAGAATTGTTGAATGGACTGAGTCAAGTTTGGTGCACTTTATATATTTCAAAACATGTTTTTTTTTATTTTAATGATGCATATAAATAATTTAAATGTTAATTTAATGAAATATTTCTATTTTTTCATTACCTCACCCTTGTTTTGACAAAAACGGGACCTTGCTGGATAATATCATGGAGAAACTATTTGTTCACAGTACATGGCTCAGTGAGGATCTGTGTAAAAGAGGAGATACTCAGAAATCTGTCTGCAGATTGTTACAACCCAGACTGGAAGTGGTGGGCTGTAATAAGAAAGGAGACCAAACAGAGGAGTTGGGGGTTCAACATCTGATTTATTTAACAAAAGTAAGGATTTACTAAAGCAAGTTAGTGAACAGAAAATGGCCATCTCAAGGTTTTACTCGGATGTCCCTCAGCAGGGTGCAGCACTGTTGAAGGTCATCTGAATGAAAGCTTGATATGCAGTTTCTTTATGAAATGGACAATTATGTAACTCATCAATTAATTATTTGAAAGGATAATTTGTCATTTAAATACTGAAAAAAATAAACAATTCATTAATGAGGCAAGAACTTCTCTCTCTCTCTCTCTCTCTCTCTCTCTCTCTCTCTCTCTCTCTCTCTCTCTCTCTCTCTCTCTCTGGAAGCCCCACTCTAAGGGAGTTTGCAGTGTATTAGTGAGTCATATATTGTACAACCACAGTCATAAAGTTTTCAATCAGTAGTTTTATTTCAGTATGTATTTTTCCAGTATCACAAAAAATGTAATTTTATATGGTTAAAACCATCTAGCTTATGTGCACTTTTTAAAACACTGCCCAGCAAACATTCGGACGTTTAATGACAGTTGAACGGTCACAACTGTAAAATACCTGAAATTAAGAAAAATTAACATGACATCTACTACATTTTCCTTGCCCAGACTCGAACCTGGATCCTCCGGGGCGAGAGTCACCCGCTCTCCCAGCTGAGCTATGCCAGCAACTACTGAACATCAGACTTTTTTATATAGAGGGTAAAGTGCGGGGTGAACTAACCAATCAGAGGACAGACAAGATCTGCCACAGGCCACGCCTCCAGAGTGCCAAAAGCCCTTACAGCCGAGCGAGCAGGAGTCAGAAACCGAGCGCGCAGAGAGGCTGCCGAGCGCGCACAGAGGCTGCCGCGCGCGCACGTTTTCCTCTGCCGTGTGCTCGTTGACAACGCGCGCACGCAGGTTTGTCGCTTGTGCACATCCTTGTGCGCTCACAGACACAGTTTGCTCCCTCTCAGTGCACAAATGACCTCTCGCCATGTATATTTTCGCTCGCGAGTCCCGTTCACACGCGCGCGAGTCCCGTTCACACGCGCGCTGTGGACCCAATGCGCGTGCACGGGTTGTGACACGGGTATGACGCGATACCGAGCCAATCAGCACTGAGTAGCGTACGTCACACACCACAATGCCGAGTTTGCCATAAACATGGCGACTGAAGCGGAGTTCGCTGCAGCTCTTTTCTCTGTTCTAAATGACTTGGACACGTCTTTAAAACCACAACAAGTAGAAGTGCTAAAAGCCTTTTTTCTAAAGAAAGATGTTTGCGCTGTCGCCATACGCCATTTTTGACTACAGCTAAAAAACTACAGCGTCGCAGACGTCACACACAGCGATGCTCAGTTTCTCATAAACAACGAAGACATGTTTTTGGCTTCCCGCCCTTTTTGGAGTTTTACTTTGGGCATTTATCCCTAATAAAGGACTTTACTTTTTTCTACAACTCCTGCCTCGTGTCATCCTGGTTACTGCATCTTGGGTCCTAACCTCCTCCTGGCTCACATCGTGACAACAGCGGCAGAGTTTGCTTTGGCTCTTTCCTCTGTTTTAAATGACTTGAATGTCTTTAAAACCACAACAAGTAGAAGCGCTAAAAACATTTCTTCTTCTAAAAAAAGATGTTTGCGCCGTTGCTAGACGTCTTTTTTTTACTTCAACTAAAAAACTATAGCGTTGCGTGGTACAATCAGCATTTCCGTCTTTTTTCTGATTGTTTATTTTTGAGCTGGCTAGTCCCGCCTCTCATGTCCCTCTCTGCCTTTGAGTAACCAGACAAACTCTGCACAGTTCTGATTGGCTCGGTGAGAATTCTCAGGGGGTGGGGTTATTTGAATAGGAGAGTTACCAGACTCTTTCTCTGTGTAGAATTAAACAGAAGAAGAGTGTGGCAGGCCAGGCTAGTAATATTTATCCATAAATCTCAATGAACCTAATCAGTTAAGTAGATTACGGGCTTGTCTTGAAGACATAAAAATCTGGATGACTCAACCATCAAGCTCCTCCATATCTGTGTGAACTTGTCCATTACTACAACCCGCCGTGTGCTCTCAGGTCCGAAGATAAGCTCCTCCTAGCTGTTCCAAATGCACGTTTAAAAAGCCGTGGAGAAAGGGCTTTCTCTGTCTGTGCACCGAAGCTGTGGAACGCATTACCACTGCTAGTGAGGCTAGCACCAACAGCTAGCATTTTTAAATCACACTTGAAAACTCACTACTTCAACCTAGCGTATACCACATAATTATGAACCTCAGTCACAACTGCATTGTTGAAAAATGGACTTTACAATATCAACTTCGGCATTATTCTGGTTCTTTTTAAAAATGTTTTTCTAATTTTTTATTCTCCCTGTGTTTTATTGATTTCTACCTGTTAGTTCTGGGAATTTTGTTGTATTTCCTTTTTATCTTTTATCTGTGTTCGACATGATTGTATAATTTTTTGCTGGTTTAATTAACTAACATTTTTAGTGTACAGCACCTTGTTTGGTTGTAATGCCTTACTGAATGCGCTTTATAAATAAAATTGGATTGGATTGGAACATTCTGCTGTTAAATACAGACAAGACTGAAGTTGTCATCTTTGAACCAGAACCTCTGAAAAGGAAACTTAGTCAATCACTTGTTTTGAACGGCATTAAATTAGCCTCCAAGAACAAAGTAAAGAACCTTGGTGTCATCTTTGACCAGGACATGTCATTCAAATCTCATGTTAAACAGGTTTGTAGGATTTTCTTCTTCTACCTCTGGAATATTGCTAAGATTAGAAGCATCCTTTCCACGATTGATGCTGAAAAACTTGTTCATGCATTTATTACCTTAAGACTGGATTACTGTAATTCATTACTATCAGGAAGTCCACAGAATGTAGTTAAAAGTCTTCAGCTTGTCCAAATTGCTGCGGCTAGAGTTCTGATGAGAATTAAAAAGAGAGATTATATCTCTCCTGTCTTAGCTTCCCTACATTGGCTGCCTGTTAAATTCAGAATAGAGTTTAAGATCCTCCTACTCACATATATAGCTCTAAACCCTCCCACTGTCTTCATGGGTGACCCAGCAAAGAAAGTTGACCATTGATCAGGATTGATGGTTTATCCCTTGAGGTCCCCGTGGCAAGGGTGAGGAGTCAGCACCACCTCAGGAGGGTTATCAATTGAGCCATCGCTAGGTAAACAAACAGGTATAAAGCCAGGAATGCTGAAAGGGGGTGTAAACATTTCAGCGGTGACTGAAATCAAATTAGAAATGAAGAGACAATACCCAGGGCTTTTTAAAGGTGTAGGAAAGCTTAACACAAAACAAATAAGCTTGTGCACTGATGATAAAGTGACACAGATGGCACTGCCCCTAAGACATGTTCCTTTTGACCTAAGAGAGGCAGTGGAAAAAAATCGCTACTTTTAGACATGGACATTATAGAAAAGGTTGAAGGGCCCACACCATGGGTTATTCCGGTGGTAGTTGAGTAGATGAGTTACTGCAAGGAATTAATGGATCAGTGATTTTCTGTTAATCTGATCGGAAGTGAGGATACCACCAAATGGAGCTATATCGAGGGAAATCCCCACTTTTCTCGTACTCACACGAACATACAGTCACAAGAGGCTTGTGTTTGGCGTGCTAGTTCATTATACCAACATGAGGTTGCAAGTACTCTTGCTGCATTAAGGGCATGAAAAATCTTTCAGATTATATCATCTGTTACATGAGCAGAAGTTTGACAGAGTGTGAGAGAAGATATTCACAGACGGAGAGAAAAGCCCTGCCACTTGTCTGGGCTTGTGAATGGTTTCATCCATATATTTACGAACAAAAAAGTTTGAGTTAGTCCGTTGTCAAAACTGTGTACCAGGTTGGAGAGATGGGTGTTGAGACTACAGCCATATGACTTTAAAGTGGTCCACATACCGGAAAAAGATACGTTGTCCAGGCTACTGAGGAGCGGTGATAACATGGTCATTCACAAGCATGAAGTAGAAGATTATGTCAGATTTGTGGCTAAGATGGCTACTCCAAGTGCAAGTAGACAAACTTTCTGCAGGAGATGAAAAACTCTGTGAGATGAGATATGCATTACAGAGCGGCCGCTATGAGAAATGTTTGACCTTTGCACAAATTTCCTCCAAGATAAGTGTCTTAGGACACCTAATTCTGAGAGAGACTAGACTCATTCTACCACAATCCTTAAGCGAGAGAGAGAGCCTTAGAGTTCACTTATGAAGGACATTTGGGCATCATAGCCACAAAACAACATCTGCAGAGCAAGGTGTGGTGGCCAGGGATGAGTGAAGAAGCAGAGACATATATTTAAATGTGTCATGGTTGCAAGTTAGTGTCACAGCCAGCTGCACCAGAGCCACTATAACCAACACCATTACCAGATGGTCCTTGGTAAGATGTTGCCACAGATCTATTAGTACAACTTCCAACTGGACATTTTATCCTGTTAGTTAAATACTATTACATTAGATATTATGAATATGAGATTCTCCACTCAACCACTGCTGACAGAATAATGGATGGAGTGTGTTTTCAGTCGACATGGGCAACCCATCACCATCAGGTCAGATTGTGGACCCCAGTTCATATCAACGTTAATGTTTTGTCTTCCATTGTCTTTTTTCCTAAATTTTTGCATCACGAGTCTTTTCATCAATCCCTAAAAGCCACAGTGAGAAAACAACAGAATGACCACACAATAACTAATGCAACACTGATAAATGACCTAAATAACAAAAATAGGATGATGCCTCCCTGTTTTATTTAGTAGTGGTAAAGTAGAAAGTTCCATAAATAACCTAATTGAAAAACAAATAAGGTTCCCTGTTGACAGAACAGAAACAACTCAAAGATTTCTTTCATTAAATGTAATTTTATCCATTGATCTGATTTAATTATCAGCAACATGGTTTCTATCACTATAGGAAAAAGACAAATTTAAAATGTTCTAATGACAACAACCTAACAACATACCTTTGTCAAAACCTTCTAGTTGTTCCGGGTTGATGAAGCGGGTTTTCCTGATCAGACTCTGAACGTGAACTTATCTAAGTGTGATAGCTGTCACTCACTTGATCAAGGCGGACTTAAAAGGTGCAACAGATTCCTGTAGCACAGACTTTTACTTCACTTCAGAAATGCTAAATTTAATGATTAGTTGAATATAAAACTTTATAACTGTAGCAATTGCAAAATAGCAATATTACTGTATATTTTTTGCTTCTCATTCATTGCAAAGTGGTTTCTAAATTAAGTCTAATTTTATCTTTTTTTGTCTAAAAAAACAACAACAAATCTTCTGAAAAGTAGCCTTACTTAAGATAAGGTACATCTCACTGTTTTGTTGGTACAGATTTCCTTGTTTTGAATTAAGAAATTTACCAATGGGGTAAGCCAAAGTTGCTTGGCTAGAATTCTTAAAAGAAGCAAAGGAATAAAATTTTTCATTAACCTTAAAAATAAGACAGCATTTCTAAAAATTAGGCTTTTTTGCTTGATTAGAAGTCAGTTTTTGCAGTGTTGTTTTACGGAATTATGAAATAAGTTTGTAAAGTCAATTATCTGTTTGGGTTCAGGTGTTTGCATTTTTATGATTTTCAAAATTATGAAGGAAAAGCATAAAGTCAAATTGCTCCACATATTAACACAACATGAAAGAGTGAATATTGACTAGAAAACAGGAACCCTAACAGCTTAATCTGTTCATAGACTGCAGTGGACAGTCTCCATCTCTTTCAGTAAATGTTATCTCTATGTTGTTTCTAGGAAGTGAAAAGACACATTTCTCTCTAGACATGAAGCTATATCTGCCTGAAATAATGATAATGGTTTTGTATGTGCCGTTTTATGTTAGCTTTTCATTTTAGTAAAACCGCAGATTACGAATTACAGATCTTTCAAGCCCTGTCAAAGCATGAAAATTCAAATAAAATAAAAAAATTCTTTAATAAACCCAGAGGGGAATTATCTTTTTACATTTGTTATTAAATGCAGAGACAGCGTGCCGTGTTTTATAAAACTTCTATAGAGCACACGAGACAGACCAGAACTATCTTAAAGCTCCTAGATCTGTTGGCTCTTCTGAACTAGGCGCAGGAACATCATTTATAATCTGGGGCCTCATTTATAAAACTTGGCATATAATTCTTACTGAAACTCAATTTAAAGGTAAACTAAGTAACTATCGTGAAGTTCTCAGACTCCAGGAGTTACTTTATAAACGTTTATTAACAGGCTCTCCACCATGACAGTTCTCCATCAACACTCTTCTAACCCAACTCTCCCATAATGCCTTGGTCAACAGTGCCCTCTTGTGGCTGGAGTTGAACCTCAAGTTAATCACATCACAGTAACTGTCATATTTTAAATAATTTTTTGAGCCAGTAGGTGCTAAAATTACTCTACATGTAGCCCTTCCATAGCGCTCGCTCCACCATGCCCAGCCTGGCCAGGTTGACTACACACACATCCTTCAAACAAAGAATTCTTATGAAAAAGTTAAAGGCTCCAGCTCTCAAATGAATGGGAGTGTGTTGTTGATTTTGATTAGATTTTTAACCTATGAGATGTGATTCTTAAACTGGTTGCCTGCCATTTGCTTAAAGTTGTGCTAAATAAAACGACCAAACTATATCAAGTAAAGTAGTTGATATTCCTTTTGTTCAAGTTCAAGTTCAAGTTTATTTATATAGCGCCAAATCACGACAAGAGTCGTCTCAAGGCACTTCACATAATAAATATTCCAATTCAGGACAGTTCATTAGGCCAATCAGAAATAATGTTTCCTATATAAGGAACCCAGCAAATTGCATCAAGTCACTGACTAGTGTCAGTGACTATACAGCAATCCTCATACTAAGCAAGCATGGAGCGACAGTGGAGAGGAAAACACCCTTTTAACAGGAAGAAACCTCCAGAGAATCCCGGCTCAGTATAAGCAGCCATCCTCCACGACTCACTGGGGATCGAGAAGACAGAGCAGACACACACACACACACACGCACGCACGCACGCACGCACGCACGCACGCACACTCACAAAGACTAGTAATGTGTCTATAGTTATATTGTGATGTCTTAGTAAATATTCTATTTGGTGAGAGATAAACTTTATTGTATTTATCCTAGTTGATCTATAATTAAACGGATAAACTAGTGGTAGCACATCCAACGTCAAGGAAAGCAAAAAGCCATTATCAGGAGAGGGAGAATGTTTTAGTGGTTAGCAGCAGTGTGCTAGTCGATGGCCCCCTCCATGAGGCCACCACAGCTCAGCAGAACGTCGTTGTAGCTTCTTCTGGGGAGAAAAACACTTAGAGAGAAAATAAAGTTAACAGCTGAAATTGCAGAAAATAGTACAGTTAAAGAGCAGACTGTAGAAGAAAGCAGTAGAGTGTGAAAAGTGGTCAGTGTGTCCTCCAGCAGTCTAAGCCTTAAGCAGCATAACTACAGAGATAACTCTGGATAATCTATCCTATTTAGATGGAGGCATGTTGGAGTCAGGGCAAGGGAGAGCCGTCTTTACCGACTGTACACTCCACCTCCCTGTACTCCCCCACTTGTCCAGATTTAGGCTAACATCAGATTTTATTTTATTTTATTTATTTATTTATTTTTTTACCGTGTCCTGTCTGGCTGTGAAGCAAGCAGAATTGATTTCTGAATGCTGGTGACAAGCCTTACAGATTTACTCTCAGGTGGAGCATCAAAGCGTCTGCTTTTAATGTCACGCCTGATACTTAAAACTTTATTGTTATTGTTGTTGAATGCTTTGTAATTCCAACCAGACACGGAGACAGAGGTGAAAGAGAAAGGAAAAGAAAAGGTGGGGAGAGAGAGAGAGAGAGGGGGGGGGGGGGGGTCCACAAAAATAAACAATGAACAAGAGTCTGCTTCTAGACCTGCAGAAAAAGACAAAAAAAGGGACACAACAACAATACAACAAGATCTAGCTATCACTGCGTCAACTTGATGAAAAAATATATAATCAACATTGCTTAACTAAAGAATCACGATAATAAATCACAGTGCATTAAGTGCCCACCATAGTCTTAAGACCTGTGTTTAACGTGCCCAAGCCCATACTTTTGAGAGCACCATGTGAGCACCTGTGTGTGTACACGCGCTTGTTTATTTAAGGTTTCTCTATAGGAGCGTCCAACAGAGAGTGTGAGGGACCACAGATCCGCCCCCCAAAGATGCGCAGGAGACGGGGGGAGCTCCAAGTCCCAGAGATCCAGGCGCTGCCCCAGAACACAGGAACCCCAAGGAGACTGCAACCAGAAAGGCCCCCGCCCCCCTCGAGAGGCACAGAGGATCGCCCCGGGGGGCCACAACCAGCAGCCGGCAGAGGCCCGGGAGACATCAGCGGCAAGCCCACAGGCCCGCCCGCAGCCTCCCACCCCTAGCCGGCCGAGCCCGGGACCCAGCGACCCGGGACCCAGGGGCGACCACCCCGGCTGGGGACCCAGCAGAACCCAGGGACCCAGACCCCACCAGGCAGCCACCGGGATCTATCAGGCAGATGCCAAAATCTTAAACCCCCAGACCCGGTTGCCACGAACACTCAGGCAGACCATGGCACAACCCCTCACACCAGGTGTGGCAGGGGGAGGGGGGACAAAGATCTATATCATCAAGAGAAGTTCCAGGAGAGGGGAGGAGTCAAAGGCCCCACCTGACATATACAGTCATACACAAACACAGTCACACACTCTCTCCCTCATACTCACACATGCACATACAACCCAAGACTTACAAAAATGCACGCCGGACACCCACTCATGCTCCCCATACACACCCTATTCACTCTGGTCCCGGTACTGCTGCACATTGGGTACAACCATCACCGGTAACCAGAGTTTGACCCCTTCTGCTTGGGTGCTGATGAGCAGGCTCGCCCGCCCAACGCTGAGCACAGCAACCCACCACCCCAGACCCCAAAAAGACGGCGAGATCTCCCTCCTAGCCTCCCGCCCCAGGAAGCCTAGCAACAACAGAGGTGGCTAAGACCCCTAGTCTCCCTCCGCCTGCTCCAATATAGTGTTGTGTGATCATGAGGTGTATTCCATGGCTGTGGTGAGTGGGCAGTGCGGGCATCATCCGGCCTATTTCAGCTGATGCCACCACACCACTCCACTTACACCCGCAGCCATCAGTGTCTAAGTGCGGTTTAAAATTGGAAGTGGGCACCGGCACCCGGGAGGAGGCTGAGATATCCCCCTGCCAAATGCCGTTGAATGTGCTCACTCCCAAGGCCCTAAGTGTGTGTTTGTGTGGAATGTCGTCAGTGGAAGTGTATAAGGTGCAAATAAAATTGGGGGGCAGGTTGCCAGGGGAATGCGGAAATGGGGTCCATACCCGCACTCCCTGACTTGCCCACCCCCCAAGGTCCTATGTGTATGCTTGTGTGATGATGTGAGGGAGCAGGAGGAGATAAATATGCGGGGATGGGGAGGAATGGCTGGTTGGGCTTAGCCCTCCAGGGAGCCAGCTCCCCTACTGGCCCCAATAGGCACCTCTGTTGTCAAACTGCCACCCAGGGCATGGAGACCCCAGCCCTATCCTGCCAGGGCCCAAAGCAGCAGCATTACAGAGCCTCACGGAGTCTGAGGGCACCAACCCAGCCCCACCCCAGCAGAATATCTATGCCCATCCCTGCATTTGCACAACTTCCAGAATATATAAGACATGGGACATCCAGGTAAGGTTGGGTCCTCCCCCTCCTGGACCTCCCCCTCCCTTGTGATGGAACAGCAGAGGATCCAAGGTCTACCTGAGGCCCCCGAACCCGGGCCAGGCACTGCTGCGTGTTCCTGCCTTCTTCCCGGCAGCATACATGTCAGGACCCGACCCCCAAGGCCCCGCCCAGATCCCCACACGGGGCCGGCCACCCCCAAACCCCGAGCCCCCAGGCCCCCACCCAGACCTGCCCAGGGGCATTGCAGCCGCCAGGCAGTGACCCATGACCGCCGCCAAGATCCCCAAGGGGCCCCACTCACAACTGCCAGTAGTCCACCCCCCGAGGCAACCCAAGCACCTCCAGAGGGGGGCAACGGCCCCCCAGTCCCAGACACCCCCCAGTGAACCCACCTCCAGGGAACATCCGGATACTCCAAACTCAGACCCCACACCCACCTAACATCAGATTTTAACCATAGGCCCTATAAAATAAAAATGTTTTAAGCCTATTCTTAAAAGTAGACAAAGTGTCTGCCTCACGGTCTAAAGCTGGGAGCTGGTTCCACAGGAGAGGAGCCTGATAACTAAAAGATCTGCCTCCCATCCTAATTTTAGATATTCTGGGAACCACCAGTAGACCTGCAGTCTGAGAGCGAAGTGCTCGGTTAGGAACGTATGGAACAATCAGATTCCTAATGTATGATGGACCTTGATTATTAAGAGCTTTATATGTGAGAAGAAGGATCTTGAAATCTATTCTGAATTTAACAGGTAGCCAATGTAGGGAAGCTAAGACAGGAGAGATATGATCTCTCTTTTTAATTCTCATCAGAACTCTAGCTGCAGCATTTTGGACAAGCTGAAAACTTTTAACTACATTCTGTAGACTTCCTGAGAGTAATGAATTACAGTAATCCAGTCTTGATGTAATAAATGCATGAACTAGTTTTTCAGCATCACTCCTGGAAAGTATGCTTCTAATCTTAGCAATATTCCGAAGGTGGAAAAAGGAAATCCTACAAACCTGATTAACCTGGGATTTGAATGACATGTCCTGGTCAAAGATGACACCAAGGTTCTTTACTTTGTCCTCAGAGACTAATGTAATGCCATTCAGGTCAGGCGATTGGCTAAGCAATTTCCTTTTCTGGATTTCTGGTCCAAAGATGAGAACTTCCGTCTTGTCTTGATTTAAAAGCAAGAAGTTTAGAGTCATCCATTTGTGTAGGTGTTGGGAAATAATTTTTCGGGTGTCACATACCCCCAAATCCCTTTGTACCTTTCTCAGTGGCCTAGTGGTAGAGTGTCCGCCCTGAGACTGGGAGATCAGGAGTTCGACTCCTGGTCGGGTCATACCAAAGTCTTTGAAAAAATGGGACCCAATGCCTCCCTGCTTGACAGTCAGTATTAAGGGGTTGGATTGGGGGGTTAAACCACCAAATAGTTCCCAAGCGCGGCTTGTCTGCAGCTCACCGCTCCCCCAGGGGATGGGTCAAATGCGGAGAATAAATTTCGCACACACACCTGTGTGTGTGACAACTAATGGGACTTTAACTTTTAACTTTAACTATCATCACCACAGTTCTTCTATCCATATATCTATCTTTTCCTTTGATCCAGTCCTTACACTACCCTCTGCATTTACTTGTCTGTCTGTCTGTCTTTTAATTTTTTTACGTTTTTATCTTTTTATGTCTTTAATCTATTTTATCTATCTTATCTGTCTATTCTTCCATTTTTATTTCATTTTTAATTTTACTTATATATATATATATATATATATATATATATATATATATATATATATATATATATATATTTATTTTTTAGAATTGTTGTTGTTTTTATTTCTTTATGGCTTCTATCAGTCATTGCAGCATCAGCCGTCTGCTTTTCTGTGCTAAAGTCCTAACAAATCCATCCATATCCAGGCCTGTTATGGCCTTCTCGTGAGCCAGAATGACTGAATTTCTTTTTCTCTCATGTAGCGTAGTACGGCGGGACGGGGTAAGAACACGAAACAAGGTGTAGAAAGAGCTCTCGCATGATGCTGCTGATATTCCAATCACAACGGAGGTTACATACATGCGATGGAGCTGAGGAAAGGCATTCTTATACCCGTGTAGATATGTTCAAATGGTGGAGAAGTCTACAAACTCTTCACTGTTATCATCATCAGTCTTTTTAAATTCTTTCTCCAACATTATTTTTGCAACAAGAATCTCATTGGAAAGTTTGTCACTTCCTGTCATTTTCTGCAGATGACTTAACATGTCAGGATCCAGAAGAGACGGAGACTGAGGTTGAAGGCAGTCAACGGCTTTCATGAGATCAGGATTGCTTTTGGAGAATCTTGTCTCCATCTCTACAACAACTAGGTCCAAAATGTTGAGAAGAGCTCTCTTCAGAGCCTGGCTAGGAGATGTGGAGTCTTCTGCGTGGCACACAGTGGACATTACAACACTACCTGTTAGCAGTGAGCTTGTTTCTTTGTCTTTTAGCAGCTGGTGCAGGTGTGCTGGTTAATGCCTCACTTTCCTCCTCTCTCATCTGCCTCAAAGCCTGCAGAGATGCACTGACTACTTCTGAAGCACAGCACAGGTCAACAGAATGAGACTGCAGCATAATTTGCAGACTTCAAGGAACCCAGAACTTTTAGGAGGAATTTTCCTATTTCAAAGAAATTGTGCCTCCTTAACATCAACAACAGTCCTGATGTCTCTGTACAGATATCAACAGCAGCAGCTCTGTCCTCTGTAACCTCTGCAGGATACTCATGATAGCATCCTGATTCTCCACAAGGCACTTGGTCACATAATGGTGGCTTGTCCACCTGTCGTTTCAGGGAGGGAACGTCATAGTTCTGTGATTCATAATGACGGTGGAAGAATGAGTATAGAGATCCTGAAAGTCAGTGCCTTGATGCAGTTTTCTGGGTTCCTTATATAGGAAACATTTTTTCTGATTGGCTTAATGAACTGACCTGAAATGGAATGTTTTATGTGAAGTGCCTTAAGACGACTCTTGTCGTGATTTGGTGCTATATAAATAAACTTGAATTGAATTGAACTGAAAGATCAAAAAAGGTTTTTGCACATGGCTCTGCCTGCATTGCATGGACCACTGCCAAGTGCAGCTGGTGGTTGTAGCATTGGATGTAGGGAACATCCTTCCCACCTTCTTCTGCAGTAAGGCCTGAACCCCACCCCTGACCCACTCATGACAGAAGCTCCATCATAGCACTGGCTGATCATTTCAGCTGCACTATAGCCTGAGTCAGAGAGATGCTCAAGAGTTTGGGTGATAATAAAATCAGCATTTGACTGACTGAGGTCAAGCAGACCGATCAGGTGTTCCTCTGGAATGCCATCACAGACAAATCTAACCATGACTGACTGATTCTCCACATTGCATCTGTCCCTAGTTCCATCACTTTTACTGCAAAACCCAGCACAATCTGCTTTGTCATAATTATCTTTGATCTTTTTAATACCGTTTTTGCCAGTGTTGCAGTTATTTCGTTTTGCATGTTGTGACATGTGTATGTTGCATTTTCTGGGATGTGTTTGTTTATTTCATTAAATTTGGAGTCTTTGGCCAGTGTGTAGTCAACCATTTTTGAGAACAGTCCTGCAGAGAAATCATTACCGCTTTCCACAATAGTTCATTTACTGCTAGGAACTGAACTACTTCTCCAATAGTTTTACATAATATCTGTTTTTCTCGATTTGTGTGGGACTTACCTATTGTTTACCCTGTGGCCTCTCTTTGGGACATTTCAGACCAGCTTTTTCATTTTTAATGTGGCATTGACTTGATGCATGCTTTGTGAATCCCTTGTCCTTTTCCAGTGCTGTTTTCCAATTATTAAATCCTTGTTTTGTGAAAACCAAATCCCTATCATTGTTCTTCCCCCCAATTTACAACATGGGAGACAAAAGCACGCATCCAGCTGTACTGAATATTCCAGCCATGGTCTCCCACAATACCAGGCAGGGCAAAATGAGTGCATGTTCTTCCCAAAATGGCGCTTGGGGAAAACAAGAGCGGTGGGTTGGGACCGGCTGTGCACTACTGTTCAGGCCTGTGTCACCCACAGCGACGGCTGGGTTGGTAGCGGCGGGGACAGCAGGAGGGGCTGCGGTGCTTGTGCAACTGGTTGTGGCGAGTTGAGAAGCACCGACGAGCTGGCTTCTGCCGCTAGTGCCTTAGCACTGTTGCTCGGTTTAGAAACCAGAAACCTGTGCATGTCGACTCGGTTCACTTCAAAAACAAATGAATGAAGAGAACGAGGCAAACTAAAACCATGAGAAAGAGTAACCAAATAATTCCAGTGACCAACAGCAGAAGAAAACTTCAACCAGTGGCTCAGCTCAGATAAGAACGGTGCGTCTCTGTGTTCTGCTGCTGACTGTCTGGGAGAGTGTGAAGCGAGTGAGACACAGAGAACAAAGTGCAGTGGCTGGCCACACCATCCCTATGCACCTACCAATCAGCAGCTACTTTGAATAAGAGAGAGAGAGAGAGAGAGAGAGAGAGAGAGAGAGAGAGAGAGAGAGAGAGAGAGAGAGAGAGAGAGAGAGAGAGAGAGAGAGAGAAAGAGAGAAAGAGAGAGAGGGAGAGAGAGAGAGAAAGAGAGAGAGAGAGAGAACTCTGACCCTTTTTCATCAGATCTTTTCAAATTTGGGATTTCTACATGTCATCACATTTGGGGGGGCAGTCACTATTTTTAGGGGGGCATTGCCCCTCCTTGCCCATGCCTACATCCGGGCCTGCTACAAACTAGAAATCGGCACATCGCATATGTGACATCACCACATAATCTCCTCTCGCCAAAGTAGCTGCTGCTTACCAACTAACCCGATTTATGGTGGCTCTTTCCTCCTGTGGGAAGTTTGCTGAACTAACAGCCATTTTCCCTCAGTTTTCTCCATGTCTGGTTTGATGACGTCACTTTTGTGAAGCGCATTTGTAGTTCTGGACTTATTTTCACACAAAACCTAAAATAGCGTTTCCCCCTGTTCGAAAATAAGCGCGTTCTTGGTATCAGATAAGTTTAAAATTCATGGACATCATATGTGAAATCCATGGCACAAAACAAGCAGAGTTAGAAAATAGTGTTTTTAGCTCCGTTGACTTGCATTTATCTTTTCATTCTTCCGGGGACCCATGTTGCGGAAGTGACTTATATTCCCTATTTCAAGGCATTTTGGGGGCCAAGACAGGGATAAAGACACTCCCACCCCCCAGTCTCACTGGGCTCCCCCTGAAGCCTCTGTGTAATTTGTACCCTGAGACTGTCATCCTTTCAGGGGAGCCGGGCTCCCCTTAGCTCCCTTGCAATTTGAAGCCCTCAAGTTACAAATCCTGGGGAAAGCATGAAAAAAGATCCTGTGTTTCAACCAAAGGGCCGTTTTGGTCTGCCTTTTGTGAGCAACACGGAAGTGACAAAAAATTGCAGTTTTCCCCTCATCCGCTTGGGACTGGCACCAGAAGCAAATCCTCATTGACTCCCATGTTAAAAATGCCAATTTCACAGCATAAATTAACGTATTTACAGCCTGGTTAAAATAAAAACTTTTAGGTTTAATAAATCTAGTTCACATTCATGACAACTCTGAGGGGGGTGAATGTTTTTGTACCTCTTCCGTAGAGGGGTAGTTAAATTAATGGTAAATGGCTTGTATTTGTATAGTGCCTTCTAGAGTCCTACAACTCCCCAAGGCGCTTCACAACACAGTCAGTCATTCACCCATTCACACATACATTCCCACGCTGGTGGGGATGAGCTGCATAACAGCCACAGCTGCCCTTACCTGCTGATGGGTGTTGGAGGGACTGGTGGCTTCACACTAATATGGACTGGAACTGGTAAATTACATGCGCAACCTCAGACCACTGCAATCGTTGCCGGGCGCGGTGGCCTTTTACAACAGCTCATGCTCCACGGTCAGAGATCAGTGGGACATTAGCTTCATGCTAACCCGGAGCCAACAGAGTTTTTCTGGGCATTTTTATGAAGAAAAACGCAGTAGAGCGACTCCAAAGTGAAGGCACCTCCGGCCTGCTTAAGTAACAAAATTATTACTAGGTAAGCTGAACTAAATCGGGCTTCGATGGTTCACCGCGGTCAAAGATCCATGAGTCCGCCGTTATCGATAGTCCCAGCTCTAGGAGTGTCGACTCGGATCCATGTCGACATGGAGCCGAGAGCCGATTTCCTCATCAATTCCAGTCAGCACGAATGATGTCAATGCAAAAACATGGCGCCTAAGCGGCACAAAGTCTCAAAAATGTGGTTATGCTCCACGAGAAAGGAGGACAACAGGACAATTTGCAATGCTTGCAAAGTAGAGATTTCATCAAAGAGAGGAAACACTACGGATATGCAAAAGCATTTGTGCACAAAATATGCAATAACTTAAAGTGAATGTCATTGTATAAAATGTTCAGAATTTCATATTGCCTTTATTAAATTTGTTGGTTTTATTTTGGTGGGAATTCAGGAAGTGACATGCCTTTATTTTGAAGAGCCTTTCACAGTGAGCTCACTTCCAGCGCTAGAACTTTGCCTTTTCTTTCCTTTTTTACCTGCGTGTGAGACAAGCGTTCCTTCTCCTGCAAGTCATGTTGATGTTGACAGCATTATGTTAATGCAAGAAAGTGAGTCACTTTACTTCATGTTTAAGACTGCATTATTAAGTTCCTCCGTTTAATTATGGAATATTAGTTGAGTATTGAATTACTGAAGTGTTTATGTCCAACACGTTTCTTTCCTTTTATGAAAAAATATTTAAAGTTGGTTTGCCTTGATGTTAATGACATGAGGAGTTATTTTGTTGTATTTCATTTCTAGTTCCACCTTATAATTGCTCTAGTGAGTAAAGGCTGACAGTGTCACATGAGTGAGTTATGGCGATCTTAGTTAGCCACAAGAGGGCGCTATTGTTTGAATTTCTCTATTAGATTGTAAGTTGGTTAATTAAGATAAATGTGTTTTGCCTCATTCCCCCTTGCTGTATTGAATGAGAAGGTTCATTAATAATTATGTTTACTGTTTCAGACTGTTGTCAATGCTGTTAATGATTACCATCAACCAAGATTAAAGATTTGGATCTACAGCAAAGGATGCATCTAGCCGCTACCTGTATTCTAACAGATACACCATATTGATAGCCACCTCACCTGGAAAGAGCTAGCTTTAACCAAACCCTCCTTTACATTGGTCCTTCGAGCCGGATAACGGCTATCAATATGGATCCAGATAAAGAGTTGCATCCTACTGTGAGACCTAAACGGCAGATCAGCCGACCCGGCAGATTTGAAACTTCAAACCAGGGGTTTGAAGTAAGTTACGCTGGAGCTTCTCCTGGAAACAGACTTCAGTGGAATCTCCCGCCACCCCTAAGCAGAAGACTAGATCCTGAACTGCAGCACAGCCAAAGCCAGCCTACTTCATTCTCTCCCCCCTCTAGCTATAAGAGAGATATCCCCCACGGTACTCCCTTCCTGTCGAGACCAATAAGAAGAGATCCCTGCACTGAACCTATAACTCCCTATTTTCAGGAATCCCCATCAGCCTTGTCTCTGCATGCAGAACTTAGAGCAACCCATGAAGAGAGAAGACAGCTGCTTCAAGCACAGACGGAGTTGAAAGATGGTTTGAAGGAGCTGAATGAAGCGAGGACTGAAATTAAAGCTCTAATCGAAGCCACAAACGCCTTGCGAATGGACATGAATCAGTTAGCTGCACCACAACATTCCTCTCATACCCCCTCACAAGATAGCATAGACAGACCTAGAAGCCATTTTCCTACTATCGTTTTGAAAGAAGAAGAAGAAGAGTGGCCTGACCCTCCACCATGGCCAGAACCTGAGGACCAAAACAGTGGCTTATATGACCTCAAACCCATGGATCAAGATTTTCAACCAATCCAGCGATCTTCCCCTTTCAAAGGTGCATCCCCTTCACACTACAAGCCTGCCCAGCTTACCCAGAATACGGCCCAGTTTGAGGCTCCTGCTAAGGAGAGTGAGGTAATGCATCCTACATTTGCACCTTACCTGGCATCCTCTTCCCACCCAGCTCCAACCAATTTAGACTTCTTTTCTGGAAAGCCCTCAGCTACCAAACATTCATTTACAGCTACAGGTGCCAGTCATACGCAGCAACCCCGCTGCAGAGATGATATTACCCCTACAGTTGAGGTAGTGTATAGAGGACCTAAACCTACCATACCAAAGTTTATTCATTCAGACCCCTGCGAGTTTGCAAGACTTCGCATTGCACTTGAAAACTTGCTGCCCTCTAACGCTACAGAGCTGTTCAAATATCAAATTCTTGTGGACAATTTGAGACTAGATGAAGCTAAGCTTATTGCTGACGCTTATCTTAACTCACCCAACCCTTACACCGACACCATGGCTGCTCTTCATGACAAATTTGGACAACCACATCAGCTTGCCCTAAAAAAGATAGCAAGTGTTCTTGACGGTCCTGAAATAAGGCGAGGTGATCTAATAGCTTTCCAGAAGTTCTCCCTCCAGGTGCAGTCCCTAGTAGGCCTGTTACAAACCTTAGGCCCGGAAGGACAAGTAGAACTTAACTGTGGGTCACATGTAGCTCGACTCTTAGGTAAGCTACCTCCAGAGCAATGGGCTGACTTTCGAAAGCACCAGTTCAAACAGCCTGGGAAATCCTACACCCTACATGACCTCTCTGACTGGCTCCATTATGAATGATGGTGTCAGGGCTTTGACAGCCAGACCACAGGAAAGGGTGGTAGAGAGAGAAACAGCTCAAAGTATGAAGGGCGAACTGGTAAGCAAACAGTTACAGTGCTCCATAACATTAAAGGATCTGCGAGAACTAGTTCGCTGACATCTAAGGAAAGTGCAACAAATGGAGCAAGCAAAAGAAAAGCTTTCTGCGCTTATTGTGACAGCACTGAACACTATTTCAGTCAGTGCAGTGATGTTGCAAAGCTCTCTAAGGAACAAATAAAGAACTGGATTCAGGAAAACAAAAGATGCTGGCGATGTGCACAATCTCACTTAGCTGCACAGTGCACGCTAAAGAAACCTTGTAGCCTCTGTCAAGGAAAACACCTACTGGCACTCCACGAGGTTAACACAAGAACCCAAAAGGCCAGTCAAGACGTAGCTGTGAGTGAGGAGAGCTGCCTAACCAGTTCAGCCACGGATTCCTTCTACATTGACAGACCAAGCATTGGGAACCGTGTCATGCTGAAGGTGGTACCTGTGTCCCTTAGCTCTGGAACACGAGCCCTAAATACCTTTGCAATACTTGATGACGGATCAGAGAGGACAATGCTACTTCCTGGTGCAGCCAAAGCTCTTGGTCTGAGAGGCACCCCAGAGAACCTTCCTCTCCGTACAGTACGTCAGGACATTCAGTTATTGCAAGGTCACACTGTGTCCTTCAGACTCTCTTCAGCTACTGAACCTAGTTGCAGCTTCCAGATTAATGGGGCGTTTACCTCTAATCGACTGACCTTAGCGCACCACACGTATCCTGTTGAACAACTTCAAAGGAAGTTTGGGCACTTGCGTGGGATTCCAGTACCTGCTCTAAAGGATGCTAAGCCACTGCTCCTCATTGGTTCAGACCAGCCTCATTTGATAACCCCTACTGAACCAGTCAGACTCGGCCCACCTGGCAGCCCAGCAGCAGTTCACACCAAACTTGGGTGGACACTCCAAGGCCCGCATACTTCCATGGGGCGGCTCTCTAACCCCGCCGTTTGTCTGTACACCTCTACCAGAGCCGAAGAATTATTTACACATGGTGAGAGACTTTGGCAAGTGGATATTGTACCATACAGATCTGAGAAATCTGTAACACGATCAAAGCAAGACCATCAGGCTATAGCACTGCTCGAGAATAAGACAGTTTGTACCATGGTGGATGGAGTTCTCAGGTACGCTACACCCCTCCTCCGTCATGACCACATGCCACTCCTGCAGGCACCAAAGGAATCTGTCATGCCTTTGCTTCGAAGTACCGAGAGACGGCTCTTGAAAGAGAACAGTCGAGCAGAGGCATATAAGACTGAAATGCAGAAACTAAATGATGCAGGTGCTGTAAAGGAGGTTTCTGAGGAGAAACCATCAAAGGAGAGCTGGTACATCCCCCACCATCTCGTCACCCACAATGGGAAGAATCGCATAGTTTTCAACTGCTCACACAATTACCTTGGACAATCTCTTAACCAGTTCCTACTACCTGGCCCAACACTTGGAGCTTCTTTGTTGGGAGTCTTATTGAGATTCCGAGAACGTCCAATAGCTGTCAGTGGAGACATTAAGGGAATGTTTCATCAGGTTCGTCTTATACCTGAGGATCGTCCCTTACTGAGATTCCTGTGGCGAAGTCTGAAGGTAGATGAGCCCCCAAAGACCTTCGAGTGGCAAGTCCTACCTTTTGGGACAACCTCTAGCCCATGTTGCGCTACGTACGCTTTGCAGCGTAATGTAACAGACCATACTCAGCCAGGGGAAGACCTACGTGATTCCATTGAGAAATGTTTTTATGTTGACAACTGCTTACAGAGTGTTGGCTCATCCGAAGAAGCAAAGTCCCTTGTGGATAGGTTGAGGAGCATCCTGGCAACTGGAGGTTTTGGGCTACGACAGCGGACATGCCCTGACTGTCAACGTTGGAGGGGACAACCATCTGTCCCAAAGATGTAAGATCTACCTCTTGCTCGGCTAAGATTGTTTAAACCAGCCTTTTATTCGACCGGGGTGGACTGTTTTGGGCCGATGCAAGTTAAGATAGGAAGAAGACATGAGAAGAGATGGGGAATCATTTTTAAATGTATGACCATGAGGGCAGTGCATCTAGAGCTCCTGAGTAGCCTAGACACTGATGCATTCCTCATGGCTCTAAGGAGGTTCATTGCCAGAAGAGGAACACCTGCTGAACTGTGGTCGGATCAAGGAACCAACTTCAGAGGAGGAGAAAGAGAACTTAAAGAGGCTTTCTCAAACATGGCCGATGACCTGCGGCAACACCTTGCCAAGCGACAGATAAAATTTCAGTTTAATCCCCCAGGATCCCCTCACTTTGGCGGTGTGTGGGAAAGAGAAATACGCTCTGTGAAATCAGCCCTCCGAGTTTGTGTGAGCTCTCAACCTATCCATGAAGAGGTCCTTCTCACCGTCCTTCTGGAGGTGGAATCCATCCTAAACTCTAAACCATTAGGGTATGTTTCCACAGATATCGCTGATGTAGACCCAGTAACTTCCAACAGTCTCCTGATGGGGCGGCCTGATGGGTCATTGCCTCAAGTAGTCTACCCGAAGTCTGAGAACCTCAGCCGTAGACGCTGGCAACACTCCCAGATCCTGGCTGACCAGTTCTGGGTTAGGTTCATCAAAGAGTACCTTCCTAACTTGCAGACAAGACTAAAATGGCAATCTTCTTCTCCTGAGCTCCTGAAGGAGACAGTTGTCATGTTGGTGGACCCACAGATGCCACGAGCTTTATGGCCAGTTGGATATGTCGTTAAGACCCACCGTAGTGAAGATGGCTGCATAAGATCTGCAGATGTGTACATCAAAGGACATTTGTACACCAGACCGGTTGCTAGAATGGTAGTTCTTCCATTGCTACCTTCAGGAGAAGACCAACCAACAACCAAACAGACCCCATCTAATAATTAACATGTTTATTATGGCAAATGTGTGAACACATTTGGGGGCGGCTGTATAAAAGGTTCAGAATTTCATATATTACCTTTATTAAATTTGTTGGTTTTATTTTGGTGGGAATTCAGGAAGTGACATGCCTTTATTTTGAAGAGCCTTTCACAGTGAGCTCACTTCCAGCGCTAGAACTTTCCCTTTTCTTTCCTTTTTTACCTGCATGTGAGACAAGCATTCCTTCTCCTGCAAGTCATGTTGATGTTGACAGCATTATGTTAATGCAAGAAAGTGAGTCACTTTACTTCATGTTTAAGACTGCATTATTAAGTTCCTCCGTTTAATTATGGAATATTAGTTGAGTATTGAATTACTGAAGTGTTTATGTCCAACACGTTTCTTTCCTTTTATGAAAAAATATTTAAAGTTGGTTTGCCTTGATGTTAATGACATGAGGAGTTATTTTGTTGTATTTCATTTCTAGTTCCACCTTATAATTGCTCTAGTGAGTAAAGGCTGACAGTGTCACATGAGTGAGTTATGGCGATCTTAGTTAGCCACAAGAGGGCGCTATTGTTTGAATTTCTCTATTAGATTGTAAGTTGGTTAATTAAGATAAATGTGTTTTGCCTCATTCCCCCTTGCTGTATTGAATGAGAAGGTTCATTAATCATTATGTTTACTGTTTCAGACTGTTGTCAATGCTGTTAATGATTACCATCAACCAAGATTAAAGATTTGGATCTACAGCAAAGGATGCATCTAGCCTCTACCTGTATTCTAACAGATACACCATATTGATAGCCACCTCACCTGGAAAGAGCTAGCTTTAACCAAACCCTCCTTTACAGTCATGTTTTTGACCTGCTCCAGACTGGTGCATTTTAATGCAGCAGCAACAGCAGAGACGGTAACACGTCCTCTCCTGTTATTACTGTAGTAAATAATCAACAAACACGTGTCATTTGCCTTATAAATACACCTCCGCACTAGCAGACTACAGCGACTAAAGTCGACCTGTGGTGACATTTTGCTCATTTATTTATTTATTTATTTATTTATTTTTTGTGCTCATTTTCTAAAAGCTACATCAACATTACACCGAACAAGAAGATGGCTCTGCCTTCACGAGCATTAATTGAACATTTGGAAAGATCATTCCAAACGATACCAGGTACAATTGATTATTTATCATTATTAAACTGACAGTAATATGGTCAAAGTAGGCACAGGCCCAGGAGCCCACAGCCACAAGGGGTCCCAGGTGAGCAGCAGTCTTTTTGTGTGTGTGTGTGTGCAGCAGTCTTAATGTTGGAGAAACAAGTTGACAAGCAATTAAAATTGCGCCCACATTTACTAAGTTAACACACATTTCTTTTAACAACGGTAGTTTCTGCATCTTTACTGTTCGCCAGCTGCTTCAGCCCTCTCCCCCCCCCCCCTCCCTCTGCGCAGTGGCCACAAACTCACTGATGCCCTGCAGCCTCTCAGAATTCCTGATGATCTAAACATTAAAAGAATAATTTCATTTTCTGTTCCTCACTTCTGATTATTTTCAGTGGTGTCTGTTTCTTGCAGCCACCAGGTACAAAAACCAATCTGTTTTTTATTTGACTCTTTTTCTGTCCTGTCCGTTTATTACCTTCCTGCATCTCCTCTCAGTCCAAAAGAAAAACTGCCACCTGGCTTCACATTTTTTCACCTCATGAGTTACCTTTGAACTGCAGTTAAAAATGATCTACTCACCGCAAAAATAGCGGGAGCGCGCGCTGGCCGCTTCGGTGAGGTGAAATCACCAGAGGACAAAACAGGTGATGCGCTCTGCTCCACAGCAGCGAAACGCATTGGGCACAAATAAAAGACAGAAAACATAAAAAGAAATGAGCCGACATGAACGATCGTGTGTTAACTTTCTTTTCCTTTTCCTGTGGAGCAGGGTGCATCACCTGTTTTGTCCTCCGGTGACGCACCTCACCGGTGCGGCCGGTGCGCAGTCTGCTGTTTTAGCGGTCGGTAGATCTTTTAGAACTGCAGTTCAAAGGTAACTCATAAGGTGAATATATATGAACCCAGGTAGCAGTTTTTCTTTAGGATTGAGAGGAGATGCAGGAAGATAATAAACAGACAGGACAGAAAAATAGTCAAATAAAAACAAGTTAGTTTTTGTACCTGGTGGTTGCAACAAACAGACACCACTGAAGGTAATCAGAAGAGAGGAACAGAAAATGAAATAATTATTTTAATGTTTAGAGCAGCAGGAACTCCGAGAGGCTGCAGGCGAATCAGTGACTTTGCGACCTCTGCGCGGGGTGGGGGTGGGGGTGGGGGAGGGCTGAAGCAGCTGGGGAACAGTAAATATGCAGAAACTACCGTTGTTAAAAGAAATGTGTGTTAACTTAGAAAATGTGGGTGCAGTTTTAATTCCCCCCCCCCCCCCCCCCCCCACACACACACACACAGACACACTCAATTTTCATCACTTGCAGTCCTGAGGAGACAAGAGGAGGAAGGAGACAGAAGACAAACAAAAAACATGCAGATATTTCTTCTTTTGCAAACTTTTCAATAACTGTATACTCTTTTTAATAATCCTGCATTACTTTCTGTTGTACTTTGTGCCCAGGGGCCCATGCAATGATAATCCGGCCCTGGACAGTAATATTGCAGGAGACTGTGTGCAGTATATCTTTTTGCCACCTTTTGAACTCCTCGGGATAAGGAAATTGATAAGGATATGGATTGATGGAAAGAACTGACAATGGCATTGAAATTGATTGAAAACGTATCAATTTTTGCCCCTAATCAAAATGTTTGGCTCTAGCTGGACTGTGGAATAGTTTTCCGAATCTCATGAATAGCTCTAACACTGACTTGGTGACATAGGATGTAAGAAAAAGAAAAAAAGAAGTGATATAATTAATTTTATCCACTCTTACAAAATGTTTTCAGCTTCCGCTCTCTGTTCAGATGCCTGTGTACCTTGGGATGGTGCTGATACTATGAAGTCTGATTTGAAAATCAGCTACCCAACTTAGTTCTGAACTGTGGTTCAGTGAGATGCTGCCTGTTGTAGAGCTGAGTCGACCCATTTTAAAAAGGTTTTCATGGTCTAATTCTCAATAAGTTTTCTGGGGTTTATTTGTTTTCTTTTATTACATATTCTGTAGTAGTAGTGCAAAAATAAAAAAATAAATCTTTCATGCAAATTGAAGGATAATGGAAGCTCCAACCCTAGTGATCATTGTTTTATTTTTAAACTGCATTGTTTAATAAACAGTACCATCTACTGGTCACTGCCGTTCATGATTATAAATGGTGATTCAAGTAATATCAAATGAGACAATGAAGAAACTGGTGAATCATGACTGTATATGTTATAAGAGCTTAATTAAGTGACTCGGAAAGATGTGATGTCTGGGTTTATAAGACCATTCTAGCTGAATGTTTAATGAGTTCTAACAAGAAATCAAATTAATCTTAACCCATCCAACGCCACTGTGAATAGCCTACGTACCAGTGTAGTGGACGTTCTCTGGATCTGGTTGGAAAAGCGAAGCCATGTGGGCAAAGCGAATGAGTGGACTTCTGATGTATCTGAGTGTCGTGGGCCCCCTCAGAAAATGACTGGTCAAAATATTCTTCCTAGGTGGCTTCTGGTGGACTGTTTCATATCTGATGAGTTGTCTGGCAGATTAAACAAATAATTGGTTGATTCTGAAAAATAATGGTCCTTTATGCCGCAAAAAATATTTCACAGGAAAATCTGGCTTGATTTCCCATAGGATGGTCGTTTAGCGTAAGCTGGAAGCTTTTGCATGAACTGATTTTTAGAGAAAATGACTGATCTTTTAAAGATTTGTTGTTTATAAGTTTTGGACAAATCAGAAGCCAGAAAATGAAATAGATGTTATCAAAGAGTCCTCAGACCTCCCCTTTCTCAGTCACTTAGAAAAGCTTATTTCAATTACTATGTGAATTAAATATGATATACAGTCATTTGTTAATACTGATATCAGTATGTGGCATGACTGATAATTGTCATTATTAAATCATCAAGTAGATTAATTTGGTGTATTTAAGATCTGAAAACAGGCATTTACATAATAAACATTGATGTAGATTAATTAAATACTGTAAAGCAGTCAAGACATTATTAAATAAATTTATATAAAACATTAATTGTAGATTATGTAGGACATGATTGTAAATAACTTGTAATGTAAGGAGACCATTTATGAGACCAAATAAGATTAATTAAAGTTATAAAGAGCCTCGTCTTGCAGACATGCATAAACAGGATAGAGGATGTTGTGATGGCTGTACCTCCTGGTGGCAAGTATGCTCTCTGGTTTGAAGAGCAGTCAGTTAACCTGTGGCACACTGATAAAGCAGTCTGTGGACAGTGTTTGAACCTTTGCGTTCCACGGCCTTCTCCAACGCTACACCTGTCAACCTTCTGTTGATGTAAAATCTGACAGATGATCGGATGAAACCATCATTTATCTAAACTGGAAGTAGATGATTTTTACTGATGTAGACTAATGAAACAAAATACATTCTTTAAAAATACACTTTAATATTAACAGATAAAGACAAACCATAAAAAGGAAAAGAATTCACTGTAAGCTTATTACACAACAACTAACATTTTTGGATAACATGCTGCCTTTATACATGCCAGTAGCAATTTATACAGTCAAAAAAAAGCATAAAATGCAATTATGAAATAAAAAAACACGTCATGGACTAATTATAACAGCTGACACTGGCTAAGTTAGACCATTTGGGCCTGTGTGAACAGTGTCATGTGCTTATATTCTCCTTATCCTGTTATTGGTGAAGATGAATTTGGGAGATTAACCTACTGTGAGCAACACATTTATTCTGCAGAAAAAGCACGTAAACACAGAGTCCACAGCGTCATTTTTATGGTGTGCAGGAAATGCAAGTGCAGATTGTATGTTAGGGTTATAATTTAGGGTAAAACTGCAGCAGCATGAATTCTTGCCTTTTTTATGCCACGCAGAACAAAAAGTGTAAGAAAATACTTTAGATGAAAATATCAACAGTAACATTTAGACTGTACAGTTAAAGTCTTTGTGTGTTTTCACACCTGAACATCAGAGAAGGACTTGTCCTTGCTTTGTATGGTGATCATTGAGTTTGTGTAGGTGTAGGAGCGAGACACTTCCTCCTGGAAGGCGTTCTCCAACACCTTCAGGATGGATTTACGGACTTTATCCTTGAAGTCTTGGCCCATGAACACATACAGCAGTGGGTTCATGCAGCTGTTGAGGAAGGCCAGGCTTGTTGCAATGGGGACTCCGATCATCACTATGTGGTTGAGAGTTTCATTGGTGTAATTTGTCATGTGACTGACCAACTCAATCAGACTCAAGATGTGAAAAGGAGCCCAGCAGAGGAAGAAAGTGATGATGATGGCAGCGATTATCTTAAAGGGACGACTTGACTTGTTGGCCAGGGTGCGGTTTCTCCTGAGTCGGTGGATGATGATGGCGTAACAGGAGACGATGATGCTGAATGGGATGACAAACCCCAGCAGGAAGCGGGTGTGGATCATGGCTTGATGGCGAACGAGTTGTAGCTGAAGCTCAGATTCGGCTTCGGAGTCATTGGAGAGAGCAAAGTTGTTGAAGCAGTGAATTATGTCCTCGTTGTAATCTGCTGGTGCGGTATCTCTGAACACAAAATACGGAGCACTCAGAACCAAAGCCAGAGCCCAAACACACAGACTCACATAGGAAGCCTTGCGGACGTTTCTGTGATTCTGGGCCCAGACGGGCCACACCACAGACACACACCTGTCCACACTGATCACCACCAGGATGTAGACACTAGCAAACATGTTCAGGAAGCTAATGGTGCTGTTCAGCTTGCACATTAACCTCCCAAACAGCCAGTGAAAATCCATAGCTGTGTATGTCACACTCAGAGGCAGGAATGCTGTGAAGAGGAAGTCAGCCACAGCAAGGTTGAGGAACCAGACCGTGTTGACGGTTTTCTTCATCTTGAAGCCTGTGACCCAGATGACCACTCCATTCCCGAGTACTCCGAGGACAAAGGCCAAGGAGTAAACAATCAGAGACATGATGTTGAGAGACTGTCTCAGCTCAGTGTGGTCATCTTTGAGGCCAGCATCATCTGTGTAGTCATAGTCATAATTTAGAGAGTCATTAATTCCTGTTTCATCAGTTGAACTGATGGGGTAGAGAGGAGAAGTGGTCATTAGCTCCATCATCGTTGTCTAACCTGCAAGAAAAAACTAAATATTAGTTTTTCACCCAAAAGTTAAAACACAAAGACTAGAAATAGATTCATATTTAAAAAAAAGTCAATAAATGATGTTGCGTTGTTTAATTAGTTTGTAATAAATTGTGGATTTTCTCTGAAAACTGGCCAATAATATGTTTTACGAGACTTGACTTATTTCACGATAGTAAATAAATAGTTAAACAGATCTTAGCTGTAAACAAGGATTTTAGTACATTTAACAAAGCTCTGAAATGCCTTAATGTAAAGCTGGGACACTAGATTTTTGTTCTTTTTTAAACTGTCTCATATTTAAAAAAATTTAATCAGTTTCTGCTGTATTGTGGCTCCATGTTAAGTATTTAAAAAAGTTTATGATGATAATAATTAAAATGTCTTCATATCTTCTGAATATACCCAAACAACGTCACTATACACCAAATTCAAAACAGTTCTCTTCTTAAGAGTAGATCTCGTTCAAACAGCGTATATCTTTAAAACCACAGAAAGTAATTCACATCTAAATAACAAGGGTCTTCAGATCAGAGCGCTTCTGTTTTCTCCCAGACCACAACAGGAGAACAAAAAGCATCGTTCCCACGCTGGTTTAAATAAACGCGTTCAGGTAATTTCTAGTAATCAGCGCGCCGCTTTGCTCCAATCAAACAAAAATCCGTTTCTCATGCAGATCTTTAGAATCTGATTAACTCATTATTTTGTCTCAACTATTTCTAATAAACACTAATTTATTTCGTGCCTCTAGAGTAGCAAACGCGTTACCTTTTCTCTCTCCTCTCGGATCTGTCAGATGAGAGCGCGTCTCCGATCCGCTCGGACTAGTCAGAGGAGTCGAGGAGATCCGACTCCCTGAGCGTGTTCACGTGATCTCAGGGGGCGGGGCCATCTGATGAACGCACTTCGGATTACCAAGCTCTGCAAATGTACTTTCTTGTTTGCTGTGCAATTTTTGGGTTTACTCATACCAAATTGGGTTAGTTAGGACCTCAGCGTCTCCCTAAATTATGACTCATTAACAGGATTGAAAGTCAATATCTCAGGAGGTTAAATCGGATTAAATCAACCTTAATGACAATCTGACATAATCTCATTTTGTCTTCAGATCCAACTTAACTGAATTTACAAACCAATCAAGAAAAAGCATGAAGAGTTGTTTGCTGAGCTGACAGCCTGGGGGGCGGTGAGGTTCGCTGATGATCCTGCAGCGTGTGTGTAATGTTTTTCTGGGCTGAGCTCATGTTTGTTTGAGGTTAGGAGTAATTGCTGTGTTGATTCCACACCTGAGCACATCCACCCTCATGGTCCTGTCTCCACCATGAGCGTCAGCAGCAAGTCACAGCAGCACCTGACAGTAACTGCAGCAGTGTAAGAGCCCAAGTCTTTGTATTAACCTCTGCACTGCTGCCAGCATCACATGATCAAATGAAGAGTTGATTAGCAAAAACACATAAAAGTTGTAATTTTTGCTACATGCTTGTTTGATTTTACCTTCTCTTTAAAATGATGGTAACTTTATCTATAAAATGCAGAGTCTAGCCAACTGGGCATTGTGTTGGTTAAGAAATGCAGAACAAGGTAGTGGTAATTTTTTTCAGTGTCTGCATGAAATTGTAGCATTTAATACATGTTAATTATGACCAATAAGATGTGATATTCCATACAATTATGAACTGTCAAATTGATCTTTGAATGTTTAATCAGAAGATTCTAGGGTTCTTTGCTTATTCAGGGACCATAAACACACTTCGTATTAATCCAGATAGAGTCAGTATATAGTTTATAAAATGAATTTAATTCTTTTTCCTAAACTAATGATACATGCCAAGATATGAATAATGAGATGTGAAGTGGTGAATGTGAGGTGATGTAATGGAAGCTAGATGTTGTAGCAACCGTTTCTTTGCATCTGAGAGAAATTGTGAAATCTGGCTGTAAAATAATTTGTTGTTTGTTATAAACTAGAGAGTTGTTTATTTATGAACCTCATCAGACTCCAGTATGCAGGCTGACGATACCCTGGTATGAGTTGCTCCCGCCAGTCCGGAGGGTTGCGGTCAGAGTGGTGAGGTCACCGGACGTCAAAACCACAATTCTCAGATATTAGTAGCTTCCTCTGAGTTCAGCTTCCCCGGCCATGAGATGCAACCCGGGGTCTGCAGATTAGGCGTCCAAGGTGGATGTCTGAGAGTTGAAGTAGCTCTGAAGAGTAGGGCTGAAACGATTCCTCGAGTACCTCGAATAATTCGAGTACATAAAATCCTCGAGTCAAATTCTCTGCCTCGAGGATTCGTTTAATTCATATTTAATTAATTCGTGGCTTTGCAGTCGCCCGTGGTCATGTTTCACCCGGACTGAAATAAGTGACGCACATGCCCACTGGACTGCACACGCGAGTAGCGAATGTAACTTAACTTTCTCTTAAGCCATGGCGGACAACGTGGACCCCGGTGGAGTGCGAAAAAGACAGAAAATGTCAAGATGTGGGACCATTTTTCACGTCGTTAGGCGGAAAACGTACTCCAGTGTAAATACTGTAAAATGGATTAAGCCTACCACAACACCACATCCTCCGTGCTGCTGCAGCACCTGTAAATGTCTCTTCTGCAAGCGGACTCGGAGCCTCTACAAGATAATGCTTTTTAGCCTGTATTTCTATATATTCTGCGGACACTGTGCGACTTTTTCGTTGTAGCACTCAGTTTCAGCTCACACCGTACGTCTGGTAGCAACACGTCGGACTTAAAATGTGCTAAAAAATAGCATTTTTACACAAAACGTAGGACTTTTTATTGTGTTATTGATGTTTGTTGTCCTTCGGGATTGCTGCAGGAGGACACGGGTATTTATGTGAGGAAAACGAAAGAAAGTAAATAAATGTTTTGTGATCCGTATAATTTGACAAAACCACGGCAAACATGCTTTCTCTACAATCCTTGTTATTGTGTGAGAAAAAAGTGTTGAAATTAAAACGGATGTGTGTTAATAGGGAACAGCCGGCGAGCTGTTTGCGCATGCACCGTGAGCGGTTCTGGTTCTGTTTGGGCCGCAGCCGCCCGCAGCGCTACTTCAACAGTTATCCTCCTAGTTTTTGTCTGGCTTGCAGGCTAGCAGATTCTCGCATGAGGGGAAAATCGGCTCAGGTTGTGTACTTATTTTTTGCACAGCCATTTGTTTACTGTGAAGTAAAGTTGAAGTGCTGAAGTTTTGAAAACTAATTTTGAATAAAACTTGAAGAATAACTGGCAATTGCTTGCTCATTTTAACAGGTCTTTCATAATTATAACATGCTATTTGATATAATGGTTTACAAATACAAAAGGGTAATTTATTAGAGTACTCGATTAATCGAAAAAAATATTCGATAGAGTACTCGATTACAAAAATATTCGATAGCTGCAGCCCTACTGAAGAGCTGTTGTGTCTGTAATCACTTGCAGCGTCGCAGAAAGATTGTGACTCAAGGTCAAAGGAGATTGTTTCAAAAGAGGCTTCTTTCCCGATATGGCTGAATCGGGGCTCAGCTGGAAACTGAATTACTTGGGAAGTAATTCTTGTTTTATTAAACTACTTTGTTATAATTTCTGGGCAAGTTTGGCAAATCAGAATTTGACACGTTTCTGAGTATTTACCAACATCCCTCAGAAAGCCACGCCTTCCTTCAGATACAAAAGTCTTAACACTGTGAATGAGAATCTTCAAAACTCGTGATTTGTATGAGTGTAAACAATGATTAACTTAAGTCAAACGCATACTGATTTGTGATATAAATGGATCATTGTAAGGACAATATTCATTTAAAATTCATTAATTTAAGCTCAGATTATTCTAACATTTGATTTAAACATCTTGTTCATTCATCACATATGATTATTTAACGTATAACTATGAAATCGTGGAGTCTTCACTTGTTCAGAATGAAGAATGTTGACATCTGGCGTTCACAGTGAGTGCAGAACCTTGGGAGAGAATGTTTGTTTGAATGTTTTGTCTTCATGGAATGTCAACACGCATTCTGGATTTAGAAGGCCAATAGAAAGTGGATTTATTTCTGTAGATGAAAGTTTATTATGTTGCTCAATCTATAGGTGAAAATTCACCCTTTTGGACCTTACAACTGCCCCCTCTTTCCAAGGTCACGGAGTCATGGCAGAGGACCACGAGGCATTGGACAATCTTAGAGGCCCTGAGGACTCAGCAGAGGAAGACAGAGTTAGTTCTCAGGCACCGAAACATCGGGAGTGAGGAAAAGCAACCCCCCACACAGAAGAATAGTCAATAGAGATCCCAATCAGGAAATAGTAATCCCACTTAGCTAAATCTGTAGGCAGGGACCACGATGACAAGGAAACCAGATCCATGAGCAGAAACAGACCAGATACCAGCGATCCGTAGTGATCCAGGAAACCGGAGCAGGAAAACCTTAGGATGCCCAGAACTCCAGAAGAACCGGAATCCAGAGCAGCAGAACCAGGTGATGAAGCAGTGATGTTATCCCAGGAAGCGAGGACATCTGGCGAAACTCAGCAAAGTATCAAAACACACACACAGGGCATTTGACCATAGACCCACATAGATGGCGTCTGATAGAAAAGAACTAATAAAAAAACACTAGGACTATATGTACCTATGTGTGTGGAGATTATGTGAAAAGAGGTCAGCTATAAGGAGTGGACTCAGTAAACTACGTGTACTGGAAAACTGTTGCAAAAGAACAAAATAAACAAACCCTATAGTATATATAAGGGAAATTAAAGCTTTTGGGCAAAAATTTTATCAAAAATGGAAGAGATAAATAATCAGTAGCTCATAACTGTCAAATATTAAAATGCTATGTTTTATAATATATATAATTAAGTAATTAGTGGTAATCAAAATAATGCAAATATGTATGGAATGTATCTTTAAAAGAATAATATAAAAATTAAGAAGAAACACAAGAAGTTAATCAGTGCTTTTAGTAATCAAACCTAAATGTGAATGTACCACAGAAGGAATTAGAGATTAGTATTGTAAAATTAAAGTGTAAAATAAACTTCAACCAGTCATAAAAAGTGTAAAAATTGTAAAAATTCTAAAATCTCTAGAAATTAAAAAATAAATGACAATTGAATTTGGATTCACATAACAGTTAGTGGATTTACTCAATTTGAACTGTTATGAACTCAGTCATAGAACTATGGAAACTCACAGCATGACATCAAAGTCAACCAAGTCTGTACGTTACGTTTAGACATGAATTATACACACATACACTCAACAGAACTTGTGTGACTTGAAACAGAGAACCGAGGGAGAGCGGACAGACCCCCCCCCCCCACACACACACACACACAGTGCAATTCGAGTGGGGTCATCAGATTTATGGGTGGTGTTATCATCAAAGTTTGTGGAACCCTTGTGTGGTTTGATTTGGTTCCTGTGGACCCACTTATAGATGGGATTTTTGTTACTTTTGGTGATCTTGATCTGATACACAACCGGAGAGTTTTCAGTGATCAGGAATGGACCTGACCACTTTGGCAAAAGTTTCTCAGCCAGTTTACCAGAGGGGACTTTTCTGTGACCGGACTTAGGAGCAAAGTTGTAGAACCAGGCCTCATCACCTACGTTGAGTTCAGAATGTGAGGCCTTTTGATCATAATCGAAAGTCCCGTTTCTCTCGAAGGTCCTTGAGAAAATTGTGCATGGTCAGATCTCTGCCCATATGAACAACAACTCGTTGTTGGATGTGTTTCAGTCAGCCTTTAGACCAAACCATAGCACTGAGTCTGCTTTGGTTAGGGTGCTAAATGACATTCTGGTGGCATCTGACTCTGGGTCTAGGGTACTGCTGCTCCAGCTGGACCTTTCAACGGCTTTTGATACGGTCGATCACCATATTTTACTGGATCGGCTTGGGTCTTGGGTTGAGGTGACAGGGGTTGCCTATAAATGGTTCCGCTCCTACCTATCAAACCGTACCATCTCTGTACAAATTGGTGACTGTGCATCCTCCAGTCTTCCACTGCCTTGGGGGGTGCCACAAGGTTCCGTTCTTGGGCCATTGCTGTTTTCAATCTACCTTCTGCCTTTGGGCAATATCCTGAATCAGCATGGCCTGAGGTATCACATCTACGCAGATGACTGTCAGCTATACGTGGAAATGGACGAGAAGAATGCAGGCTCGAAATTGGCTGCATGTATGGATGACGTGAAGGGCTGGCTGGCATCCAACTTCTTAAAACTGAATGAAAAGAAGTCTGAGTTTATTGTTTTTGACCCCCGCAACCACCATGGCTCTCACCCTGTTTGTGACCTTTTAACCCTTAACCCCAAACAGTTTGTGACGAGTCTCGGGGTCAAGCTGGATGCTGGACTCACAATGGCCCCACAGATAAACTCCGTAGCGAGGTCTTGTTTTTATCAGCTTCGCCGCCTTACTCACCTCCGACGAATCCTGAAACTGAGGCATTTGGAGGCAGTCATTCAATCAATCAATCAATCAATCAATCAATCAAATTTTATTTCTAAAGCGCTTTTCAAACAAAGTGTTATTCAAAGTGCTTTCATTACCTCTCGCCTGGACTATGCAAGTGCCCTCCTCGTTGGTGTTCCGGACTCTGCCCTGAATCGGCTGCAGGTTGTTCAGAACGCTGCTGCCAGGTTCTTGACGGGTACACACCGACGTAGACACATTACCCCTGTCCTGGAACATCTTCACTGGCTCCCTGTCATTTTCAGAGTGCAGTTTAAGTTACTGACTTTTGTTTTTAAAGCACTCAATGACCTGGCACCTCCCTACCTCTCTGCCCTTCTCACTCCATATGTGCCCACCTGCACGTTGAGGTCGGCTGACCTTTTGCTGCTGTACACGCCACGGATGAAACTTAAATCGCGGAGGGATCGAGCATTTGTGCATGCTGCCCCAAAGCTATGGAACTCATTGCCCACTGGAGTTCGGCAGGCTCTATCTCTGTCTCGTCTCGTCTCGTCTTCCTCCGCTTATCCGGGTCCGGGTCGCGGGGGCAGCATCCCAACTAGGGAGCTCCAGGCCGTCCTCTCCCCGGCCTTGTCCACCAGCTCCTCCGGCAGGACCCCAAGGCGTTCCCGGACCAGATTGGAGATGTAACCTCTCCAACGTGTCCTGGGTCGACCCGGGGGCCTTCTGCCGGCAGGACATGCCCGAAACACCTCCCCGGGGAGGCGTCCAGGAGGCATCCTGACCAGATGCCCAAACCACCTCAACTGGCTCCTTTCGATCCGGAGGAGCAGCGGTTCTACTCCGAGTCCCTCCCGAATGTCCGAGCTCCTCACCCTATCTCTAAGGCTGAGCCCGGCCACCCTACGGAGGAAACTCATTTCGGCCGCTTGTATCCGCGATCTCGTTCTTTCGGTCATTACCCAAAGCTCATGACCATAGGTGAGGATTGGGACGTAGATCGACCGGTAAATCGAGAGCCTGGCTTTCTGGCTCAGCTCCCTCTTCCCCACGACAGATCGGCTCAGCGTCCGCATCACTGCAGACGCCGAACCAATCCGCCTGCCCTCAGCTGATTCTACAGATTTGTCCGTGCAAAAGAAAAAGCTGCAGGCAGTTGATTCTTCAAGTCTTGTAAATACTGCTCGCTAGTGTAAGCCGGAGCAGCATTGGACTGAACTGACTGATACAGCAGGTGAAGCGGCAGGGTCATCTGTTTACCCGTCATCATTTCAAACGGGGAGACGCCTGTAGATTCATGGGGAGTGGCCCGTATGACCATCAGGACCAACAGAAGCTTTGCATCCCAGTCTCTGTGATTAGAGGACACATGCTTCTTTAACATGCTGACAACCGTCCAGTTCATCCTTTCAACTTGGCCAGAAGACTGGGGCCGGTAACCAATGTGGAAATTGGCCTTTACCCCCAACATCTGCCAAAGATGTTCCATCACTTCAGAGGTGAAGGGAGTTCCCCTATCCGAGTTAACACGTGCGGGGAGACCGAACCGGGAGAAAATGTGATTCATCAAAAGGACAGCAGTTGTTTGAGCCGTGTCATTAGGTGCTGGCAAACATTCAACCCATTTGGTGAATGCACAGGTCACGATCAAGAAGTATTTGTTACCTCTGCTGGACTTGGTCAGGGACCCAAATATTACAGAAGAAAACTGGGTTAAGTAAAAATAAAAGTGTCATGTTTGAAAGACTTTACAATTCTTGCCTAAAAACTGCATCACTAATCCTAAACAGAACATTTCTAAACATCAATTTTTTGACACTACAAACAAACAAACAAACAAACAAACCGACCAAACAGACAAACAGACAAACAAACAGACAAACCAACCAACCAACCAACCAACCAGGTCACGGCAATTGTCTTTCTAAATAGTTTGGTCAACAATTTGTGCACATCTGATCAAATGTAACACTTCCAGTGGATTCATGGGTCTAGTCCTTCAGAAATGTCTAATGTTCTTACTTTGACAAACCTTAGATTGGAGACCTTCAATTGTACATTCTACATGCAGAAAATGCAGCTCAATTCAATGTTAAAACAGTAGAGATGCTCAATATTGGCATTTTTTTTAACCAATGTCTGAAACACGATATTGTCTCACATTTAATTTCATATCATGATATAAACCGATACTGATACATGCTGCAGTGTTTCCTCGCTCGAACGGGGGCCCCCTTCTGGAGCCACGCCTGGAGTTGGGGCTCAGTGGCGAGCACCTGGTGGCTGGGCTTTCACCCATGGGATCCAGCCGGTTGCA
The DNA here is from genome assembly GCF_043380555.1 of Nothobranchius furzeri. Classification (NCBI taxonomy): domain Eukaryota; kingdom Metazoa; phylum Chordata; class Actinopteri; order Cyprinodontiformes; family Nothobranchiidae; genus Nothobranchius; species Nothobranchius furzeri. The sequence continues at coordinate 38,452,229 of NC_091745.1, read as the reverse complement.
TGGGCAACAATCGTGAGAACTGGTGGTGAGTGTGCTTCAGTGGTGCGGGAGGATGTTTGTCAGACCTGGCAGACCCACAGGTGTAGTGAGGATCTGCTGGGAACATCTGGCAGAGTCTCCTGTCAGAAGGAGCTACAATTCCTGCCCCTGACAGAATTTCAAGCACGTCCCAGGAGAGGCGGGGGACAATGATTCTGAGTGGGCCCTGTTTTGTGTCTCCATTGTAGAGGTGGTCCACCAGAGCTGTGGCTGCAGAGTTATCGGTACCTGTTGTGGCAACTTCCGAACCCACTGGCAGACACTAGCGGTTAGTGGTGCTGAATCCTATCAGGCCTTTTAGGCCTGTGGGTCCCCAGATGCACCTGACAGGTGTGTGTGTGTGTGTGTGTGTGTGTGTGTGTGTGTGTGTGTGTGTGTGTGTGTGCTCCGTCTTCTCAACCCCAGTGAGACTGCTTATACTGAGCCAGGATCCTCTGGAGGATTCTTCCTGTTAAAGGGAGTTTTCCTCTCCACTGTCGCTGCATGCTTGCTTAGTAGGAGGATTGCTGTAAAGTCACTGACTCTAGTCAGTGACTTGATGCAATCTGCTGGGTTCCTTTTTACTGATCGGCTTAATGAACTGACCTGTATTGGAATGTTTACTGTGTGAAGTGCCTTGAGATGACTTGTCATGATTTGGCGCTATACAAATAAACTTGAATTGAATTGAAATGTTTCTCAGCTGGCAAGGGAATGCCTTGGGATTCCCCTGGATGAGCTGGCCTAAGTGGCTGTGGAGAGGGAAGTCTGGGCCTCTCTGCTTAGGCTGCAACCCCTGCAATCTAACCCCGGATAAGTGGATGAAAATGGATGGATGGTCTTGGATTAGAAAAGGGTAGAATGCCTTCTCCAGGTCAGGGAGGAGGTCCTGCCTCAAGCGGAGGAGTTTAAGTATCTCGGGGTCTTGTTCACAAGTGAGGGAAAGATGGACAACAAGATCGATAGGCAGATTGGTGCTGCAGCTGCAGTGATTGTTTCAATCTGTTGTGGTGAAGAGAGAGCTGAGGCAGATGTTCCAACCTGCATTTATGGTCTCAAGCCATGGGTAGTGACCAAAAGAACGAGATTTTGGACACCAGCAACCAAAATGAATTTTCTCCGCAGAGTGTTTGGTGTCTTAGAGATAGGGTGAGAAGCTTGGTCACCCAAGAGGGAATTGGAGTAGATCCGCTGCTCCTCCACATTGAATGGAGCCGGTTGAGGTGACTCCGGCATCAGGCTAGGATACCTCCTTGACGCCTCCCTGGTCAGGTTTTCTGGGAAAGTCCAACTGGGATGAGACTCAAAGGAAGAGGCCCACCTTTGTTTATCTTATGGAGGACACCGCAGACTTTTCCACACATATTAAACACTGCCCACCGGCTCGGGGATTTCCACATTCCTGAGAAGTCCTTCGTATTTATATATGAACACTACACCGCCCGTTCGAGACCGAACTAACGCTATCCTCCCTAGACCTTATCGACGCTAATGTGTAAGTGGCATATGCTTAGGCTGCTTCCCCATGACCCATCTCTGGATAAGCGGACGAAGATGCAAGGATGCTGTGTCCCCTGTGTGAAAAAGGACAACTACTTTGTTATTAGTAGGAAAAGTGCCATATTGTTTCCAAAAACAGCGGACTATTATTGTCCCTAAGTGTGATGCTAAGATGAGTTTATTAGTTAATAATGTATTCCTACTTTTCCCGTATATTTCTAGCCTAGTGAACTAGACCAAATTCTTGCTTTGCTAAGTTTGGTCTAGGAACGCTCCTTTGGAACCTTTATGGACCCTAGCAGGATTCTGCAGGACCAATCACAGCTCTCTATAGGGGTTTCAAACTGATAGAGTGCTGTGATTGGTCCACGAAGGTGGAGCCAGCTCGTCTGAAATGGCTTTTAAATAAATTTTGGACTATTTGTTCTTGGGCTGTATTAGAATAAGAAGCAGAAATATGTATTTAAGTCCATTATTTAGAAAAATATGTATTTTTGCCTTCAATAGCAGACCACCTTGTTTTCCGACATCCATTGCAGTGAGTACGTCACGTTGTTCGTTTCCATTAGCACAACCAGTAGGCTTTGGTCACTGGACCTCAGGGACCTGCTGGGGGTGTAGGGACTGAGAAGATCACCAATGTAAGATGGTGCTTGTCCATGTAAGGCCCTATAGACCAGAACCAGGATCTTGAAATGAACCCTGAAGTTGACTGGCAGCCAGTGAAGCTGGATGAGAAGCGGGGTGATGTGGGTGTGTTTTGAGGACTTGGTCAGAAGCCGAGCACAGGCATTCTGAACCACCTGTAGATGGTTCAGGGAGGTTCTGCTCAGACACGTGAAAAGAGAGTTGCAGTGGTCTAAGCGTGAGGAGATGAAGGTGTGGAGAACTGTCTCAAGTTCAGAGTGGGACAGAATGGGACTCAGCTTAGCAATGTTCCTGAGATGGAAGAAGGAAGAGCGAACATGATTCCTGTCTGAGGGTTTGGTGAGAGAAACAAGCTGACCAAGAGAGTGTCTTTGGGAACCAGCTTGTCTGGAGCACAGATGAGGATCAGAAATAGAACATCCCTATAAAACAGCAAAGAGATTTCTTTTCTTTTGTTATGTTGTTTCTTATCAGCATCGCTGACAAATAAATACAGAGAATTCCTAACATAAAGGTATTTGTCACCCTGAAGCAAATCCAAGCTGTAACACGATCTTTACACCTGCCTCCTCCATTTGTGTTTTGTCCTGCTCCCCGAGGTTTCAGTCTCTATACACGAAAATGTATGTTGGTAAAATTAGTTTGATACAAAGAAAAAAAAAGCTAAATCTACTCTTTTAATATTTCATCCAGAGGAGCAGAAGTCAAAATATGGTGAAAACACTTGATGGTGAGAGCAGGATGAAGATGGGGGAGTGTGGGCTGAAGAATTTGAACATGTCTCCAGAGTGAAGCCCAACCTTTCAACTGGGAATGAAATCTGGGTTTGACCTGATATTTCCTCCCACGTCGGCCCTTTACGCTGGGTTTGAAACCACCCACATGTTTATTACATGGCTAGGAGCCGATTCTTCATGCAGGAAGCATCACTCTGTGCTTCTTCACCTTTCACACAATTATGCATCAGTTGAATCAGATTGGTTGGAGCAAACTTCTACTTAGGTTTGCGTCAGGTTCATACTTGAATGTTTAACTAAATGCCAACATTATGTTTGTTGTTTTTTCACTTAACAGGTCTTTAGTTCCACAGCCTCTCATAGGTGTGGCAGTGCACTGCTAACCTTTTCTGTGTTAGAAGAAGAGGTGGAGAGAAACTGCAGGTGAGACTTGTTTGAGTATTTAGAGCCATTAAGAGAATTAGCAGCACCTAGAATTTACCCTTTTGGAGATTTTATCCTCGAAAGTTTCCTGACGGTCCTCAAGCTGCAAGATCACAACCTCTGAACATGAAGTGAAAAGAAGCGATCCAGTTGGGTTGCAGTCAGGATCAGGAAAATGTGGCTGAGAGTCAAAAGCTGATTAGATTCACACAGTGTGAGCTGCTAGAACCGGCCCAACCCCAAAAACCTGGGTCCCCTGCTCATGTGCACACACACCACACAGGAACTGGGTCCTGCCAGTAGTCCAGATGTGAGGGGGAGGAAGAAAAGTGGGGGAAGGAAAGAAGAAGAGAATGGAAAAAAAGAGAGAAGCTCTGAAACTGAGTACATGCTTCAGCTCCTGCGTGTGTTCAGAGCAGCACCCAGTTTTTAAGAAAGTATGAGGACTTATGTTATCTTTGCTTTTCCATAGGTGGAGGAATATTTAGGAAAAAATTCCTAGAGAGATATTTTCTAACAGGAACAAAAGCAATTAATTTAAACAGCAGGAGACAGAGCCAAGTTCATTTTTCATCAGTCCTAAAAATACTGATTACTGTTCAGCTCCATTTGTAAAGAACTTTCCAGTTTTAGCTAAAGTCTGGACCTCTTTTCCTCTCTTTTTCCTGTTAAAAGTTTCAGATCTCTCTGTGCAGTCCTGCAGAGGACTGTAAGAGCAGGGCATTCAGCTCCTGTCTGTAGGGGATATTAATAGCCATCTCAAGGCTATAGTTTGAGGGAAGCCTTCAGAGCCTGGGACTTGCCAGACTTCTTGATTTACCAACCAAACGTGCAATTATGTGTGTACCACAGAAATACCAGTTTGGGTGTGTTGAACAACCAGCAGAGGTTTACAGGGAATTTAGTTTGAGCAGAAATGCGATATGCACAGTTGGAGTTTGGAGGTTTATTATTCAGAGCTGCAGCTGTCAGTGACCTGAAAGACAAACATAATCAAACGTATGAGGATTCATGAGCGTGTGTGTGTGTGTGTGTGTGAAGCAGAAATGTTAATGACACACTTCAGCTCCTGACCTCATGCTAAAGCAAACCTGTATTTTTCATTGGTGTTTTGTGCAAACACCATGACCTTGCAAAATTTTCTGATTTCTGAAAACTCAAATCTTTTATTTTATCTAAAAGGGGAGCAGTTTGGAAAACACAAGGTGGCATAACGCTGTCACAAAGAGACAACCGCAGGGAAATCTGCTGTGACCTGAATCCTCCCAGGTCTGTTGATCCCACTGCGGTGCCGACTGGAAATCAAACCCTCGTCTCACAGCTGCAGAGGTTCAGGAATTTTGTTTGTCTTAGTCAGAAAGGAGATCAACGGCTTCCACTGGCATGGTAGCCTTTTGTGTGAGTGTGCCACGAATGCACCACACACAAGGAAAAAAAAGTAGAACCTCAATAACCTAAACCACTTCCTTTACATACGTCTCTGCTTTCAACCGCAGCGTCTGCTCCCCTCAGCAGATATGATGGGCATGAACAATCAGCCGGGGCTCTGTCTGACAGAAAACAAGCTCGGTCAAACATAACCACACATATTTGTTACATAGTGGCCTCGCTGCCTGTCCGAGAGTATTTTGAGATTCATGAAAATGGCACTGGGGGCTGGAAACTGCAACTTGAGGGGTGAACAGATGGTGAAATAAATTGGATTTATCTTGTTTAAATATTTTACCAAAAAAAGGCAAATCTTTAGAAATCACATGGCTTGGAAATAACTGTAGGTTATGGAATTTTATTTGTTGTCAGAGTTTTCCATAAAGCAATTCCGAGACCACGTCCTGGCTGTTTTTTCGCAGATGTGAAACTAAAAAGGCATTCGGGAACCACATGTGGGACTCAGAAGCAATTACATCTGCACTTTTGGCTCCGCTAGTGTTTTGATTGTCCCACTAGCAGACACAGATGAAACTAACTAGATTGTTCAGCAGTCTTCAACTTTCTAAAAATAATAAAGTAACAGTTTGCAAGCTTTGCATACATTTGTCATGGAAACTGACTGGAACATGATTTGAACCATAATTTACCCCCAACATTTTTTGTAAGGCAATATTTTGCTTCTTTCACCAAAACAAGAAAATATTAAATATATTTATTACAAGGTGGCATAAAAAGCTAAAAAATAATCTAAAACAGCTAAACCATCAGCCGATAAACATCTAGATTAGAGGATCAGAGCAGTTGATTATCTTAAATCCTCTAACAAATGTGAAAGTTGGATTTTGAAACGAACATATGTTTGCCAAAATAAATCTGGCGTTTGAAGGATTTGCAGAGCTGTGATTGTGGCTTTTGTTCCTATTTAATTTTTTGTGAGACTGCATCAAACAAGCATGAAGGCACACAGATCTGAGTGAGTAATGAAGCGGGGAAAGTACCTGTCTGAGCTGGATGGGAATGCGTTGTATTTTAACCTTAAGTGTTTAATCACAGGGTGTGAGTAAATGTTATCCTCCCACTTAAATACTTGCCTGTCTGCTGCTGATAAACGCTTACGTTCATACTTGACTAACGGAGCGCCGTACCGTCAGCTCTGATACATGAAGTCAGAAGTAATTTTGTAAAGCTCGAAAAGTAAGAGTTATTTTCCCCGAATGTTTTTGTTTAATTAGAGACGAAAAGAAGTGATCATTTGAGCATTCCCACGTCAGAATGGCAGCCCGGCAGAAACAACAAGAGGGTAGGTGTTCTGGGCGGTGTAACCCACCATAGTCAAAAGGAATGGAACATTGCATGTGAACATGTCCCACCTGAATTCTGCAAAAGTTCATGAAAACATGAAACTCTTCTCTTGTTGGCGGTAAGACGTTTCCTGTTTTCTGTTTTCAGTGTTGCACTATGTGTAGCTGTTTGGTGTTTGTGGCTTGCTAAAACTGATTTAATTTCTCTGTACTTGTCATGACTCCCATCTTTCACCCTCCTCATTTCACCTTCATTCAGCTCACCTGGTCCCTTTACCAAGCTCCTGACAAGCCCTGTTTCCCTGGCAACCACAATCAACTCCATTCTTCTCACCTGTTCCTGTCATCAGCTTCATCCACTTCACCTGCTCCTGACTCCTCAGCTCATCTCACACACCTGCTTCCCCTGCTATAAAAGAACCATCCTGCTATCCAGTCTCTGCCAGATTATTGAAAACTTTGTGCCAGTAAATTCTCCAGCCATCCACCCTGCCTGATCTCTGCCTCCGGACCTCGTTTTTCTCCTGACCCCTGCCTTGTACTCTGCCTGCCATTTTGACCTTCGCCTGTCTCCGACTCTCTCCAGCCTCGCCCATCTGGTAACTCCACCAAAAATAAAATACTTTTTTCTATATACTTTAACTGTGTTTGGCATCATTACGGGTCTTCTGAGTTCTGTTCATGACAGAATAATCTGGCCAAAAGTCTGACCCGACGTGGACACAGCACTTGGGAGTATTTATTTATTTTTTCTTCATACCTGTCATGGAATATCTAACGCTCCTGAAATTCATGGAACTAGAGAAGGAGCAGGAGTCACCATTCTGGGGAACGCGGCTGGCCATCAGGCCACTGCCACGCAGAGGTTCCACTCCTCCATCCAGGCCTGCTGCGGCTGTCTTGCGCAGCGGGTTTCTGACAACGCAACAGTGGCAGTCCCGGAGACCTTCTACTAGTTCATGGCCTTCACAAACGCAAGGTTTTGCAGCTACGATGCTCAAGCTTTAAGTCCCTCCGTCCCGTCCACGTCCAGCGGTGGTCCCAGCGGGCGCACCGTGTCCACGTCCAGCGGTGGTCCCAGGAGACGCACCGCATCCACGTCCCGCGGTGGTCCCAGGAGGCGCACCGCATCCATGTCCAGCGGTGGTCCCAGGAGTCTCACCGCATCCACGCTCAGTGGGGTTCCTACTTCTGCCTTTTGAAGAGGCTCTGCCTGCCCCAGTCCAGCGGTGGTTCCAGGGGTTGCATCGCAGCCACGTCCAGCGGTGGTCCCAGGGGGCGCATCGCATCCACGTCCAGCGGTGGTCCCAGAGGCCGCACCACATCCTTGTCCAGCTGAGATTCCACCTTCGTCCTGTCCGAGAGGCTCCGTCTGTCCTGTCCCAGCGGTGGTCCTGAAGGTCGCTCCGCATCCTGTCCCAGCGGTGGTCCCGGAGGTCGCTCCGCATCCTGCTTCGGTGGTGGTCCCGGAGGACGCATCGCATCCTGCTTCAGCGGTGGTCCCGGAGGACGCATCGCATCCTGCTTCAGCGGTGGTCCCGGAGGACGCATCGCATCCTGCTTCAGCGGTGGTCCCAGAGGACGCATCACATCCTTCCTCGGCGGTGGTCCCGGAGGACGCATCGCATCCTTCCTCGGCGGTGGTCCCGGAGGACGCATCGCATCCTTCCTCGGCGGTGGTCCCGGAGGACGCATCGCATCCTTCTCTGGTGGTGGTCCAAGAGGACGCATCGCATCCTGCTCTGGTGGTGGTCCAAGAGGACGCATCGCATCCTGCTCTGGTGGTGGTCCCGGAGGACGCATCGCATCCTGCTTCAGCGGTGGTCCCGGAGGACGCATCGCATCCTGCTTCAGCGGTGGTCCCAGAGGACGCATCACATCCTTCCTCGGCGGTGGTCCCGGAGGACGCATCGCATCCTTCCTCGGCGGTGGTCCCGGAGGACGCATCGCATCCTTCCTCGGCGGTGGTCCCGGAGGACGCATCGCATTCTTCTCTGGTGGTGGTCCAAGAGGACGCATCGCATCCTGCTCTGGTGGTGGTCCAAGAGGACGCATCACATCCTGCTCTGGTGGTGGTCCAAGAGGACGCATCGCATCCTGCTCTGGCGGTAGTCCAAGGGGACGCACAGGCTCCGGTCCAGCCCGTCCAAGAGGCTCCGGTCCTCCCTGTTCCCGAGTCGACGTCCACGTCTCAAGTCTCGGAGTCGAAGTCCACGTCTCAATTTTCGGAGTTGACATCCATGTCCCAAGTATTCCCCTCTCAAGTGTTCCAGTCTCAAGTGTCCCCACAAGTGTCTATGTCCCCACCAGTCCCAGGGTTCCCTCTTGGTCGTCCTCTTCTAGTGTCCCCTCTTGGTCGTCCTCTTCTAGTGTCCCCTCTTGGTCGTCTTCTTCTAGTGTCCTCTCTTGGTCATAGTCCAGAGTTCCCTCTGTCCCCTCAGTCTCCAGAGTCCCCTCTTAGTCCTCGTTCTTCAGTGTCCTCTATCCCCAGACTCCCGCTGGCCCGGCTCCTGGTTCCCCGTCGACGGCCCCCCAGACTCTTCTGGCCATCCTTCCTGGTCCCCCTCCTCCCGCCCTGCTCTGGCCCTCCCTCCTCGCCCCCCTCCTCCCGCCCTGCTTTGGTTTCCTGTGGGCGTCTTGAATCCGCCCTTGAGGAGGGGGGGGGGGGGGGGGGGTCTGTCATGACTCCCATCTTTCACCCTCCTCTGACTCCTCATTTCACCTTCATTCAGCTCACCTGGTCCCTTCACCAAGCTCCTGACAAGCTTTCCCCGGCAACCACAATCAACTCCATTCTTCTCACCTGTTCCTGTCCTCAGCTTCTTCCACTTCACCTGCTCCTGACTACTCAGCTCATCTCACACACCTGCTTCCCCTGCTATAAAAGAACCATCCTGCTATCCAGTCTCTGCCAGATTATTGAAAACTTTGTGCCGGTAAATTCTCCAGCCATTCACCCTGCCTGATCTCTGCCTCCGGACCTGGAGGCGAGGGTGTCGGAATTGGAGGCCTGGCTCCGCGCTGTTGAAAAGCCCGTAAACAGCCGTAGCTACTTAGCTGGCGCGGGGCTAACTAGCTTAGAACCACCCCGTAGCGACCCTCCAGCAGAACCTGAGCAGCCAGGACCTCAGGCCGGCTGGGTGACGGTACGCAGGAAGCATAGAACTCAGCCCTTGGGCCACCACCAACCCGTCCACGTTTCTAACAGATTTTCCCAGCTCAGTGACGCACCCACTGATAAGCCAACTCTAATCATTGGCAGCTCCATAGTCAGAAAAATGGCATTAGAGACTCCAGCAACCATAGTTAAATGTTTACCTAGGGCCAGAGCGGGCGACATTAAATCTTACCTGAAACTGCTGGCTAAGGATAAGCGTAAATACAGTAAGATTGTTATTCACGCTGGCGGTAACGACACCCGGTTACACCAATCGGGGTCACTAAAATTAATGTTGCTTCGGTGTGTAAGTTTGCCAAAACATTGTCGGACTCCGTAATTTTCTCTGGCCTCCTGCCTGATCGGACCAGTGTCCTTCAACTGCTGGTTGTCTAGGTGGTGTCCTGAAAACAACGTGGGCTACGTTGATAATTGGAAAACTTTTTGGGGAAAACCTGGTCTGATGCGAAGAGACGGCATCCATCCCTCTTTGGATGGAGCAGCTCTTCTTTCTAGGAACATGGTCAGTTTTATTAGTCCTCCATGACAACCCAGAGTCCAGACCAGGAAGCAGAGTCGTAGTTTAACCCACCCCTCTGCAGCTTCTGTACTGTTACCCACCCACTACCCCATAGAGACAGTGTCCTGCCCACGGCCAAAATCACACAGATTAAATATCAGGCTTAATAAAGCAAATCATGGAAATTTCATAAATATTAGAACAAAAACTGAGCAGAAAACTAGAGAAATTAAATGTGGGTTATTGAACATTAGATCCATTTTTTCTAATACTTTGTTAGTTAATGACTTGATTTGTGATAATCAGATCTCTTTGCTCTCTCTCACAGAATCCTGGCTGCAGCAAGAGGACTATGTTAGTTTAAACAAGTCGACTCCTTTTAATTATTATAATCATCATATTGCTCGAAGTACAGGGCGAGGAGGAGGAGTAGCAACCATTTTTCATTTGGACTCATTAATCAGTCCCTTACCAATTAATAGCTACAGTTCGTTCGAACATCTTATTCTTAGTTTTCCTAATCCAGATTGCAAAACTGTAAAACCACTCTTGTTTGTAGTTTTATATCTTCCACCAGGCCCTTACTCAGAGTTTTTGGATCAGATCTCTGATTTTTTATCTGATTTGGTGCTAAATACTGATAAGGTCATTGTAGTAGGGGATTTTAACATACACGTGGAAATTGAAAATGATTGCCTCAATGTAGCCTTTTGTAATATCCTAGACTCAATTGGTTTTACTCAAAGAATACATAGCTCCACCCACTCCTGCCATCATACATTAGACCTTGTGCTGACTTATGGCATAGAGTGTGAGGAAATAATCTTTCCACATAATCCAGTCCTCTCGGACCACTTTATATATGTCGATGGTCGGGCCACGGCAGGTGAAATGTTCCTAGCCTACATGAGGTGAAATTGTTTAATTGTTACATTAATATGTTACTGGACACTCTGGTCTGGTTGGTTAGACCAGTGTTTGAAGTGGAACACACACACACACACATGCTTACACACCAAATAAAATAATGCTGATAGCGTGGACTAGAAGACAGGTGATGTTTTACGTATTTAAATGATGATCAGGCTGCTGTAAAATGTAATCTCCATCCACATCCAGACAGAATTATCCTCTATTCTTTCTCTATTTGCTTTGCTCTTGTCTGGGCTGACGCGGCGCGCCTAGCGGCTGTGATGCACATTTTACACATTTGGAGAGGTGGGCTGGATGCTTAGCTTTTACTGGAAGATGTATTTTTATTTATTTATTTATTTTTTCAAAAATGTCGGAGATTTTGCCCCATGAATAACCGTAAAAACTACCGGTGTGCACGTACCCTTATGAAAGAGTCCTACGTTGAGAGGTAAATATTAGAAGTGCAGGTTCTGGTGCCTATAAATGAAAAATGAATGAAAATTAAATTGGGAGTTTTTACTTCATATTTTAGAAATAAAAATGACGGGGGCAAAATTTTATGACGTCTTTTAAAGAAATTTTCAAACGCGACCTGCCTGCTTCACTTAAGTCACTGCATATTAAGGTCCGTCCAAAATTACCGTGGCCCACCCAAAAATGGAAACCTGGCGCCGCGCCTGTTATAAACCTCTGCAAATTGTTGTTCTTCACTTTATCAAACTCAGAGTTTGTAATTTCAAGATGTAAAATTATGAATTCAGTCGAGATCTTCCCTCCCTCCCTCCCTCTCCTGTTTCTCCTTGAAACCTGTCGGGTTTCAAGGAGAAACAGAAGAGGGAGGGGAAGAAGGAGATAAGGCAAACAGAGTGAGTGCAACGTAGAGAAACCAGACTGGTTTGGAGGTGAGCAAAACGGCTGGAAAAGTGTGGGTGTTGAACGATCTCAATAAGAAAAGTGTGGGTGTTGAATCCCCCACATCCCCCATGGGTGCGACGCCCATGCTTGCTTAGTATGAGGATTGCTGTAAAGTCACTGACACTAGTCAGTGACTTGATGCAATTTGCTGGGTTCCTTATATAGGAAACATTTTTTTTTTCTTATTGGCTTAATGAACTGACCTGTATTGGAATGTTTATTATGTAAAGTGCCTTGAGATGACTCTTGTCGTGATTTGGCGCTATATAAATAAAATTGAATTGAATTGAATTGTTTTTTCTGTTTGTGTCACAAGATGCAGATTAATGTAGCAACAAGGAAATTCCAGAAAGGGTTTCATTCAAACCTGGAACCACAAAACATTACAGAACAAGACTTGGCAACAGTGCAACAGAACAAAACAGGAAGATCTGACGACAGCTGAACTAACCTTATTGCTTACCAACACTTATTTATCTCTGAGAACAGGTCAGAACATAACAACGGTGCTAAATCTGGGGAATAAACCCACTATTAAAGGTGTGGTTTTCTAGTTTATTCAATATGTTTTGCTGTGTTCTCTAATGTAAATCAATGCCTTATAAGTAATAAAAAAGCTATGATGCTCCTGTTCTGAGATGCAGAAGTTTGCTGGTGCAGAGGTAAGCTAAAAACAACTGATTCTTTAAATTTAGTGATGAATCGTTCCTGTAGAAACTAGAGAAGGCTGAGGAGAGATTTCAGTAGTTAGATTAAGGTGTTATAAAGATGAATGCACAGAGAGGAGATACGTTTCTCTTTTGGTTTTACTAACTGGACACTAAGGGTTCCTAAAAGTTGTGAGTCATGGCGGGTGGCACTAGCAACTATGTTGAGCGGGCAAAATGTGTATACCAGGGCAGAGCTAATAGGTCAAGCAAGCACAGCCAGTCTGGGTAAGCTACTTTGTTGTTTTTGTGTCTGTTAAAAAAGAGAAAAGTGGACACAGAGTGCAGAGTAGTCCAAGAAACATGGTCACCCTCCTATTTGACAGAAGTGAATGGGAAAGCTGTATGTTTGGTATGTTTGCAGCAGGTTACTAATCTATGTGTGTTTGTCTGTCAGTGTGTGTCTGTCAGTGTGTGTGTGTGTGTGTGTGTGTGTGTGTGTGTGTGTGTGTGTGTGTGTGTGTGTGTGTGCTCTGTCTTCTCGATCCCCTATGACTACGTTTACATGCAGCCAATATCCGGGTTATGATCGGGTTAAGGTCGGTATTCGGGTTTCTGAGTTGATCAGAATAACCCGTTTACAAGCATAAATAGAAAGAGTTACCCCTAACTTGCATAACCCGATTTAAATGCGGACGTTGGGGTAGTGCCAGGACGTATGGACCACGTCAAAACGCAATATGCGTCATATTTCGCTGTCTCTGTACTTTCGGCCGTCAACAAAATACATAATGTTCATACTTTTCACCAGACCGATGAACACAGAGGTTTCCTCGCCACTCCAAAAGTGTGGTGCTGTGCCGCGACTCGCCATGCTGCTCCCAACTTGTTGTTTACTTCCGGTGTTCTGGTGCATACAAGACGTCTCGCTACTCAAAAGACCAAGATTCCTTGCGAACAGAGCATGCGCAGAACACACGCTTTGATGGGGATATCCCGATATGCGTTTACACGACCAAACATTCGGGTTAGAAAAGGGTTACCCCAGGTGTAGTAACCGGGTTTTTAAAAACCCGGTTATGAGCATATCCAGGTTTTTGGCGGTGTTTACATGGCCGTGCGGAACCGGGTTATTGTGAATATTCGGGTTTTAAAAGGGTTACTGGCTGCATGTTGTTGGGGTTATTAGGAGCGAGTAATTAGTAATTAATTAATTACTTTTGGATTCTTCAATAAATTCTGTAAATATGGGAATATTTACTGATTTATTAATTAATTAAGATATTCTTAGATATACGGGGCACCATTCCCCTTTAACCGGGGAAAAATTGAATCCAAAACTCTTATCAGTCTTTCTTGAAGTTCGTAGAATCCTCGGAGCAGAGACTTCTCTTCGACACAACAAAGCTACTGGAGACGAAAATCTGAATTTTATAACGTTTAATTAACAATTTGTCAAATGAATAAACAGTGGCATAAATGAATAATAACCATGTGATATAATAAAAGGATGTATATTCAAAATAATGTTCAAGGTGTTTTGTGTGTATGTATGTGTGTGTGTGTTTCTAAAATGGAGTCTGTATGCAAGATGGCTGACCCCTTTGTCTGGCTAAAGTGTGGGTGGCAACTTGCACTTTAACTTCCAAGGCACTTAGAATCATAAGTAACTTAACCTTAAATTCACTCAAAACATTTCAAAGAATCATGAAACAACACAAAAGATTAATCACGAATAATATATTTTAGTTTAACCACGTGGCCAAGCAGAAAACATTTAAAGAGCGGGTCAATTGAGCCTCGGAGTCCTTCTCCACCCACGTATCAATTTTAAAAAATGCAACATTAGTAGGCGTTGCCTGGAGGACCGAGAGGGCGGAGCCGCGGCAGTGACGAAGACGATGGCTAACTAGACGAAGCTAGCTCCCTTCACTCTGAGCAGTTGATAGAAGTGGAGGATGTTTCTCCCCCTCCTTACAGACACTCGAGAAGAAAGGGACCAAGTCTATTTGGAGGAGACAAGCGGACCTGAGTCTTATTGTTTTGAGCTTGTGAGTTGCCTGAAACTCCCAGAACCGACCCAACAGAATCACCTCTGAAAGGTAAGTAGCCGTTAGCCATAGCATTGGATTAGCTGCAGGGTTTGTCTCCACGGCCCCAAAAAGCTAGTATTCAGCATGTTTTAGAGGTTTATCTGCTTCAGCACACCTGGTTTTAATCAGCAACAAATAGCTGAGCTGCTTAACAGCTAATCTAACCTGTTAAAGCAGGAAAATCCACTGAAACATGCTGGATAGCTCTCCGGTAGCCCTGGGCTCAAGGTACAGTCTGCTGCATATAAAGTTATGAAAATACCCCATGAGAAAATTATTCTGTAATGTGTTCAGCCCACTAAAACTGCCCTGATTTCTTTATTTATTTACTAATAACAGCTGCTCTCTCGGTTCTAGGTCCTCTGGTGTCTGCAGCTGGTCTCTGGTGTCTGCAGCTGGTCTCCTCTGCTGGTGTCCTCAGGATCAGGAACTTCCAGAAGAATGTGCCTTTCAATGACTCTTTCCCCCTTATTTGTTATATTAATTAAATAAATCTCAATTTATATATTTCCTGTTTTTGTTCATGTCCATAAATACTTAAACATGCTTGAAATTAGAACGAGCTTTTAACAGTGAGGTGCTAGTTTAATTAATCACAATAGCTAGTTAAACATGCAACAAAAATGTGATATTCAATGTAATTTATAAATATCCATTAAAATATCAAAACTGGAATCTAAATGAGATATTTGGCAGCACAAAAACTTGTCAAACACAATATTAATTATAATAATTGTAGGCAGACAGGAGACAGAGCTGATGGAGGTTCTCAGTCATCGAAGGATGGCTGAAGGCTTTCCAGGAACAGGAGATGTGGTGTTGTCTCTTCTCTCTCTATTCTGCCAGATGAGCTGATAGGTTACAGGTGTGTGAGGACATCCTCATGCTGTCATAACCAGATGACAGGAGTTATCAGGTGATCAGCCAGGCTAATGAGATGCAGAAAGAAAACAAATTCAGGACAGTGTACAATATGTGGTGTTGCTCACCTTATGTGCTCTTATAGAATATTAATGTGTGCATGCCTCATGGTGTAGAGTCCATATTTTGCTGAATGTCCTGCAATAATGCAGGTTATTAGTTAATTTACTTTTGATAGCAAAAACAAAATATTTAATGTAAAAGTTATTTTCCAGGAGAATCAGCTTACACGTCACCACCAAGTGTCACGGGCAGAATCAGTAGCCTCCGTCATGATGTAATCACATACTTCTTTAATTGTTAATATCTTAAAAATTCTGAAATCTTTTAATTTTTTTTTACCTTGAACAGTTCACTGAGCTTGCACTGTCACTGAGGTGGAAGCTGGAATCAACAGCAGACACCTCACACCTTGGTCTTTTCAGGGGGTCTGGACGCTCTGGGACCTTCTGGAAGATGAATTTTCATCATGGTCCCCGTGGGTCACCAGACACACTGCGGCTGTGAACTCCATTCTGGCTGGCTATGTAAAAACAAAGAAGCAGCACATTTATAAATGTTTAAAAGAGCATAAAATCACGTGTAAAAATAATCTGTAAAACAAATTAAAACTAGAAGGTGATAATAAAATGTTTGCATAGAAGATTATTAAAAATAATTCACCTTTGCTACAGGGAAGGTTTCACATCAGCCTGGACAAGTACATTCATGCAGCTAAATCAGTCTGACAGCCAGTGTCTTGGGTAGATTTAGCCTGAAAAAAAAAATAGAAGCACATTGTTGTTGGAGTTTATAGTCAGATAATATACAAAAGAATCTCCTATATAGGCGCTTTATAACATTCCTAGTGTGTGATCGTTGTTATAACGTAAAAGTCAGTCACATATGATGTGGAGAGCCTGAAATGCGACCTCCTGAACAGAATTCCTCACAGAACCGGGTCACAAGCTGGATTTCACGCTGTAATGCTGTCAACAAGTGCTGCGTCAGTTAGAGTCACTGTTGCAGAATTGCCGACTGACTAGCTAAAGGAAGTGAACCACGTCTCTCAGACTTTGCATTTAGGTAGGGAATTGTCTTTAGAAGATGTTAAAACGTTTATTTAGCTGACTCACCTCAGACTGGAGCCCGCCGTGGTGGGGGAGCAGAGTCGGTGGGCTGCATCTAAATCGCGGAAGAGCCACGGTGGGCACAGCCTCCCTCTTCAAACGGAGACGTGCAGAATCGCGGGTAAAATGCCCACAGAGTCACCGCAACCATACTACACTACACCTACTCACCAATACTAAGACGATATGGAACACTAAACCCGAAATACTTTCCCAATTACACTAACAGCCAAACACTAACTAAACTATAATATACAACAGCCAAGCTAACACTAAATAAGTATTTATAACACTAAAAGATATGCTAAAGACTAGGATATGCTAATGCTATATGCTAATGCTGAACTACCGCTGACCTCCTACACTCGCTTGCAAATCCAACTCCCACTCGCCACAGGGCGTGGCCGAGACGCTCGTTGCTTTTATAACTTTGGCACGGAGCTGCTACGTAGTACTCTACTGGTTTACGTAGTACTTTACTCTTTAGCCATTGGCTAAAATTTATTCAAAATGACTCAAATTCTATGTTTTCAGCTGAAGGTGGCGCATTACTGTGGTTTTTAGACAGAATTTTTAATTTTTAAAGAAAATGCACCAAAATGCTAAAATAAAGAATGCACACATTTAAAACACTATTAGACACTCATTTATACAGTTCATCAGCAAAAAAAAGTTAATTTAGACGTTACTTGCTCTTTAAAGATACCAAACAATGATTAATAAGCAGTTTATTCTTTCAAAGTGACCCGACGGACGTGTTTGGGAACGAAAGAGGAAAACACGAAGCTACTTTTAAGCAATAGACGCGGTTTATTGCTTATTCTGGACTATAGAGGAAACGGGAGAAGGAAAGAATGAGAGAAAGAGATGAGTTTCTGATCACCAGAACAGCAAGGCGTCCCCGCTGTTTGATTTGACGGTTCTCCGTGTTTCTCCGCAGTTTGGCGTCGTCCGTCGGTTTGATGCTTTCTCCGTTGTTTACCTCCACGAGTGTTTCTCCAACGGGCTGGACACAAAGAGAACGAAGTTTCTTTTGGGCTGAGTTTGACAACTTACAGCGTCTCTGAGAGTTGGATGGAGCTCCGCTCGTTCCCAGTCAGGTCCCGATGGAGTTGGAGTGGTTTCCAGCGGTCGCGTGGCTCAATCTTGGGCACTTAGAGCTTCCGCGTGCTCAAGTTGTCGGAGCGTTCGACAAGCGTGTCCTTACCGCCAGGTATCCTGGGCAAAAGAACGAGGTTCCTTTGTCTCTGCTGAAGATTTATGGTCTTAGTTCGCGGGAAAAGCTCCACGGCCTCCCGCACATGCGCAGAACGTGTTTCTGGTATTAGGCGGTGACATCATCCCAATGCTTCCGTGTGCAAAGCATCATGGGAAATGAAGTTTCTTGGCGCTGATGTGATTATTTGCTTTTCAGAGCAATTTAAGCACAGTCATTTTGGAGAAAATCACTGCATAGTAATTTCCTCATGAGGTCAGACCCTCAACAATGTAAACGCACTCAGTGAGTCATGGTGGATGGCTGCTACTGAGCCAGGATCCTCTGGAGGTTATGTTGAAAGGGAGTTTTCCTCTCCACTGTCGCTGCATGCTTGCTTAGTATGAGGATTGCTGTAAAGACTCTGACACTAGTCAGTGACTCGATGCAACCTGTTGGGTTCCTTATATAGGAAACATTTTTCTGATTGGCTTAATGAACTGGACTATAGTGAGAAGTGCCGTGAGGCGACTCTTGTGATTTGGCGCTTTATAATGGGATCTGTTTATTTCAGGTGTTGGCAGTTAATAGAAAGTTTGGAGATTCTGATGTATTTTATCTGTTTTGAAAAGGAACTATTCAAATGGAACGCATAGCACTGGGGCTTAGCTAACTGCAACAGGAAATGAGAAAAGTAGCTGTTAAAACTTCCCACAAGCCCATTCTTCAAAAGAAAGTGACACATGAGATTGTTTCTGATCCTATCACACGTGTTTTGTAGTTTTTTTGAGATTTTATTATGGGTGTTGCTGAGAATTTAGTTAACAACCAACGTGACAAAATTCCTTCAGCAATAAGCAATTTTCAGTGTTTCATGTTACTGCGTACTTGTGTCTCCTTATTTAGAACATCCAGGCACTTCTAACCCCACATCGGTTTTATTAAACTTTAGATGAATCAGATTAGCTGATTGCTGCCTTTCTGGTAGGAGGAAAATTGGCCAGGAGATACAATGGCTCGGTTCTCTTAGCTGTTGTGTATCATTACACAGACCAGCACAAACAGAGGACTTTGCTAAGAAGTCGGCGTACAACAACTGTTTTGATAGAGAGTGATGTCACCTTTGAGTGCCAAAAAAGGTGTTCGTGGACATTAATAACATTAAATGTTTATTTTGTGTGAAAGTGCGGTGTATTTTAATCCATTCAGGCCACCGGGGATCATCTTTGTTATGGAAATGTGGAGTTCAATGATCAGAAGAAGCACTTTTTATGATGCTCAGTGAGACAACAAAGCTTTATGAATCATGTCATTTGGGGGAATGCTGCTGCATTTTTTGGGTTTTGGGAGTTTAGCATCAACCCAACAGGACCCAAAATGCAGGAGGCACAGGATGCAGGCAAAGAGAACTGATTCATATGAATAATGGCAGGTTGGATGAGATGATGAGAGAACAAGATGAGGATCTGACACAGACCAGCACCAACAGAGGGGTTAAATACACGAGGATAAACAGGTGGATGAGGTAACGAGAGGCAACACCAACAAGGGAGACGAGACACCAGAGACACAGGAGGCTACAGGAGCAGATCCCGACAGACGAATCCTTTTCAGAATCAGAATCAGAATCAGAAAAGGTTTATTGCCATTGTCAGTGAACAAACAATTCACAAACTAGTAACTTGCTTCGGTACTAATGTGCTACATATAACATGAATAATAAGATTAAAATGGAATAAAATAGAAGAAAATAGAATAATAATAAAAAAACTAGAATAAAACTTTCAGCGATAAAAATGGCAGGTAATGTTAACATGGCCGATAACGTGACTTTGTGTCGAGTGCAGAAGACGAGCATGGTTGTGTGTTTATAAGCTGTTCACAAGTCTAACGGCAGATGGAAAGAAGCTGTTCTTATGGCGAGAGGTTCTGGTCCGGATGGACCGTAACCTCCTGCCTGAGGGAAGCGGCTCAAAAAGTCTGTGACCCGGGTGAGAAGAGTCAGCTGCTATCCGATCTGCATGCCCCCGAATTCTGGAGACGTACAGGTCCTGGAGAGATGGAAGGCTGCAGCCAATCACCTTCTCAGCAGAGCGCACAATGCGCTGCAGTCTATGTTTGTCCCTCACCGTGGCTCCGGCGTACCACACAGCGATGGAGGAGGTGAGGATGGACTCAATGATGGCCGTGTAAAACTGCACCATCATCTGGGCCGGCAGCTTGGCCTTTTTCAACTGCCGCAGAAGTACATCCTCTGCTGGGCCTTTTTGATCAGGGAGCTGATGGATGGCTCCCACCTAAGGTCATGTGTGATGGTGGTTCCGAGGAAGCGGAAGGAGTCCACAGTGGTGACGGGGGTGTCCGTCAGGACGAGGGGGAGAGATGGGGCTGTGACTTTCCTGAAGTCCACAATCATCTCCACTGTCTTCTGAGCATTGAGCTCCAGGTTGTTGCTGCTGCACCTTTTAAATTATTAAACCATTTTAAGGAATTTTAAATGTTGGAGTAAAGAAAGCTGACAAAAAGTATTATTAATTGAACCCTTTTGAAACCCCAAATTAGTGAAAACTTGTTTTAAAGCAGCTGATGTTCTTTTCATTTTGTTGATTTTTCAAGGCTTTTTGACCCCCCCCCCCCAAAAAAAAAAGATTAATCATGAACAGTAACCACCTCAGTAAGATACAAGTGACCACACACGCTCTCATTGGGAAAATAAGAAAATATTTTGCTATTTCAACTTTTTACCGTGTATTTTTTTCACCTACACACATAAGCCTCGTAGTTCTGTCCCGTGTTCTGTATTGTGTACTTAAAGTGCAGGAGCACTCGGGAAATGCAGCACATGTTAGGTGTTTGAGGTGATAAAAACTTGAAGGGAAAAGGGCGATAAGAGGACTGAAACACCTCATGTTAAGAGAAACAGCTCATTGGTTTGGAGGCGACTGAAGCATGAAGCTTTTTCTGCTGCTGATCTCTTTAGGAGGGGCAGGTAGGACGCAAATTATTGTGAGGCCATCCAAGATGTCAAGAATGTGAATATTATGGTTTTTATTTGTGCTAAATCCTGCAGCTGCTCAGGATGATGACAGGATAGTTGGAGGGTATGAGTGTCCCAAAAACTCTGTGCCGTACCAGGTGTCGCTCTTCGCTGGTTACAACTACTGTGGTGGGATTCTCCTGTCTGATGAGTGGGTGCTCTCAGCGGCACACTGCAAGTCAAAGTAAGAGACATGGTTACACGTCTTCTGCTTTCATGCTCGAAACACAAAGTTTTAAATTCCATCATTTTGCAGACATCAAAGCTGGTTATTTAACTAGCTTTTCCATGAGGGTTTGACTCCTATTTTCCAGGTCGGATGTTGAAGTTCGACTGGGAGAGCACGACATCTGGGAACCAGAAAACACGGAGCAGCACATCATGTCTGCAGAGTTCATCCACCACCCTGACTACAATCCCCGCACGCAGGACAGCGACATCATGCTGATCAGACTGAGCAGAACCGCCACTCTGAACAGCTTTGTTCGTCCCGTCGCTCTTCCATCCAAGTGTGCCAGTGCGGGGAGCAGGTGTCTGGTCTCTGGATGGGGGAATATTCGCCCCAGCGATGATGCCTGTGAGTTAGACTCTTCTCTATAAAACAATCTAAGCTGTGATTTGATCATTGCTAAAGAGAAAGGTTTTGTCGTGGCTTTGCAGCGAGATACCCAGACAAGCTGCAGTGTCTGGACATCCCTGTGTTGAGTGATGACACCTGCTTTAATTCTTATCCGTTCCAAATCACTGACAACATGATCTGTGCCGGATTTCTCGAAGGAGGGAAGGACTCGTGTCAGGTAACCTCATGTTCATCATGAAATATTTTGTCTCTTGTCCCAGAATGCATGAACACCCCTCTAATCTGCTCTGACCTCAGGGTGACTCGGGGGGGCCTCTGGTGTGTGATGGAGAGCTTCAGGGGGTGGTCTCCTGGGGTAAAGGCTGTGCTCTGAAGAACAAGCCTGGAGTGTACACAAAAGTTTGTAATTATGTCTCCTGGATCAAAACAACTATGGCGTCTGGCTGAGCATAAAGATGTTGGAGAATACCAGAAACCCGAATGAACAAACTAATAAAGAAAACAAAAGGATGTGAGTTTTCTTTTCACATTTTAATGATTAAAATTGATGAACAAGTAAATGAATATTTCCACGTCTGACAGTAAAGTTTGTTAGCAGTACCTGGGGTTCAACCAGGGTCAGCCTGAATCCATGTGGGGCCACCACCTGCAGGGAGAAGATGAGGTCGGGGGTTAATGCAAACCAGTTTGTTGGTCATTGCTGAGCATTGTATTGACTTTTGGTTCACTGAATGTCCTTCCTGTCCCATCTGAAATAAAAAAGACATTGTTGCTTCCTGATGAAAACAAAATGATTTGAGACAAAAGTTTAATTATTAATTTTAATTTATTTAGAATAAAATTCAAAACAAAATGCATGAACATCTTTGTACCTCAACACAGGTTATCTGCCCATCTATGCATCTTCAGAAATACGTACCATGCATAAAGTGTACAGAAAATTAAAGTATAACTTATAGCATTCCTCCTTGCTTCCTTAATTCAAGTAAAACAGTTTAATAATGAAACAGAGTAGACATGATACGAACAGACATGACTAACATCAAAATCACAAACAGAACGACACAATCCTCCGCCAGAGTCAGTGGAGTCCTCCGATGTTCGAAACGGCGTCTGCACAATCCCCACTTTTGTATAAAGCAACCAAAGACTGGAATAATTTAGTAAATGGTAAAATGGTAAATGGCCTGCACTTGATAAATAGCATCCAACAACCCCCCAAGGCGCTTCACAACACAACTAGTCATTCACCAAAGCACACACACATTCACACACTTGAGGTGATGAGCTGCCGCTGCCCTGGGGCTCACTGAGGCTGCCGAGCACTGGCGCCACCGGTTCCTCCGACCAACACCCGCCAAGGTGGGTTAAGTGTCTTGCCCAAAGACACAACAGCTGCAACAGTCAGGGATCGAACCTACAACCCTTTGGTTAAAGGGCAGACACTGAACTCCTCTGCCACCATCTTGAATTAAAAGTGCCATAAACTACTAGAGGATTAAAACACTGGTGGAACGGACAAACCTGCCAGCTCAGACGTGGAACCTAGATGTAAGAGGATGAATGAGGAGTGGAAGAGAGTTGTTGTGTGAATGCTTTTATTGTTGTTTTGCTTGTTTATTGTATACTTTTGTTGTTTACAGATGGGAGCTAGCTGCCTGGCTATAATCTGGTACAGCACATCTCTGTGTCATGATGGTTCATAATGTTTCTGTACACCGTCCCTCAGACTCAAACTCACATTTCTTGTCTACAGAACGAAATAACAGTGAAGGTAATGATTTGGACTCAATCTGGACCATGAATAAATACAAGATTTCAGATCCAAGCTGCTGAAATCAGTTTAGTCCATGGCGTAGCTGGGATCAGGGTGGAGCCGCTGATCTTCCAGGTGGAGAAGAGTGAGTTTGGGTTTCCAATGCCTCCTGGTTTCCTCCTTCTGGAGGTTTTTTGGGCATGCCCTTCCTGCAGAACTTGCAGGAGAGATTACAAACCATCTCTAGCCTGGGAACACTTAGGATGCCCCAGGAGGAGATGGAAAGTGTTGCCGGTGAGAAGGATCTGCAAGATCCACAGTCCAACATTTGAAAAGTTATCGATGAATAGATTTGATACAAATGTGCAAAAACTGCAGTCAGTCAGTAAACTACAACAAAGTTTCACTGTGATGCTTGTTTTTTGGTGTCATTTTCTCTGGAGTGGAGGTGGAGGTTGGGAGATGTTCATTGGTGCTCTCATCGTCCTTTTAGCAGGTGTGGCCAGAATTCAGACTAAACACATCTTTGTCTCTCTCCTGACAAACTTGTGATTTTCAAACGTTGCAAAGCAATATGCCGTCCTGCAGCTTTAAAACAGGAATAGAGGGAAAGCAGATAAGCATTTCCCTTTTAAGGCAAACTAAAATAACTTTAGTTTGTGCCATAAATGAAGGAACCGGCCTTGCTGATCCAACAGATGTGTTGCTGAACACTAAAATAATCGTTTAAATTTAACCCCTGCAAATCACAGCAAAAGGCTATATTTGTGTGTTTTGTGAGTGCTAAAAAAATAAAGTACAAATGTGTTGCTCCTTACATCTCTCCACTAAACAAGCCTCTAAGACAAGTGTGCTTTAAGTATAAGAGTTTGAAAAGCCACATCTGCATAATTTGTAGCCACAAGCCTGGCCGTAAATCTACATGCAAATGTTTAGGAGTGTAATATAGTGTGCTACAGATCTGGGTGCCTCTGATGCGGTCGCAGCTTTCGCAGCAACAAGCTCAATTTCAGAGCAGCTTGACAATGAATGAGCAGGAAAGTCCCATGTTTACGTAACTGCTCTGTTACAGTTAAACGACAGAATGACTTCATTAAAATAATGCAAAAAAAAAGTGGACTGCTTCAGCTTAACACACATCAGGTGTTCTTTTGGTTAAAGGACTTCAGCATACACCAAAAAGTGATTTCAGACAATTTGGTTGACTGGGTGTGGCACAGAGCGCACGAGTGAGTCACCAGGGACACTCGCACATGCACATGAGCCTGTTGAAGTTTATGAGAAGAAAAAAAAGAATCTCTCATTTCTAAAGAATGAGACTTTCAGCAATGATGATTGTGGCAAAACATGATTTTTTCTTTAGAATTCCACCAAACGAATAAATTAAATGTTTACGAGCTCCTTAGACATTATAGCAGCAAACTGTGAAGGTTAGCCGGGCTAACTGACTGAAAACTCCAGGCAGCTTGGCTGTGATCGATTCAGAAAAATATAAAAAATAAAAGGCAAAATGTTCAAAGGAAAACAGCTGAGTGGATGTTGGAGACGCTTCAGCAGAATAAAATCCACTAGATCTGGTGACAACACAAAATAACATTTCCTGTAGCCACCATGTGCACGTACAGCCTCAGTGTGTGTGTGTGTGTGTGTGTGTGTGTGTGTGTGTGTGTGTGTGTGTGTGTGTGTGTGTGTGTGTGTGTGTGCCTGTGTGACATCAGCTTCCTGCTGCCTATTTGCGTCCAGCATGGAGTGTGTTGATGTCTCTTGCCAGCCTCAGTGGCTAAGGGTGTGGACCCTCATGAGTGGTCAACAGATTTGTCTGCAGAGACATTGGAACTCTCCAGGGATGTAATCATGTTTGCGTCAGGACAGTGACAGCAGCAAAGCTACGAAGAAAGAGACATTTTCTTCTTTTTTTGGAAGATTTACAGCAGAAACCAGACATGATTTAGCTTTGTCACACCCACATTACGTTTTTTTTGTTCTTACATTTTATAGGAAAACATAACAGAAAAGAGATGAAAAACTCTAAAAGGTTGTGTAGTTTTTAAAACTGTCCAGAAGGGGGCGACATTTAGCTGGCGAATAGACCGACAACGACTTCTTTACCCAATCTTTTAGTTGAGTTGTAACTGCTTAACTGTTCTCTGTTTTGGGTGTGAGCGGTTTAAGTGACCTCCATCCACAGACATTATTATTATTATTATTATTATTATTATTATTATTATTATTATTACATTATCTATTTAATAATCTTCCACAGAATCATTTTAAGATTCACT
The DNA here is from genome assembly GCF_043380555.1 of Nothobranchius furzeri. NCBI lineage: Eukaryota > Metazoa > Chordata > Actinopteri > Cyprinodontiformes > Nothobranchiidae > Nothobranchius > Nothobranchius furzeri. The sequence continues at coordinate 38,427,044 of NC_091745.1, read as the reverse complement.
TATTTATTTTTAGAAGAAATGCGCTCCAAAAGACATGAATAAATTACGCTGGTGCGGGGCATTTGAAAAATGAAAACAGTTCAGGATTATTTGAGATTATGGTTTTTAATATTACTCAAGTCTCATCAACTTTAAGTGGATTGTTTTAAAAGAAGAAATAAAAGCGAAGTTGTTGTTGATATTAGTAAAAATAGTATTCAAAGCCGCAAAAAGAAGTCAGAAAAACACAGAAATAAATAAAAGTTTAAACGAGTAAAGAAAAAAGTGCAAGAGGAAAATGAAATCTGTTAAAAACGCTAAAACAAGTAGTTTACGTCCTTTTATTACAGGGAGCAGATTTAATGTAAAGGTTTCCATGGATGAGACGGAAACAACAACAATCCTGCCGGTCGCTCGGACCACCGCCTTCTCCCTTCTCCTGACGCAGGGCTGAGTCAGATTTAATTCTTCACTTCCAGGTCTTAAAAAGCCGGCAGGAGCATGAGGCTCCATCCCTCCTTCAGCTTCCAGGTTCACAGCAACAGCAGCAGATTCTACTCAGGAAACCCGACATCAGGTAAGCTCCAGCAGCCACATTCATCCCCGTTTTATAACAATCAAAGACAATGTTTTCTATAATCAAACACATGTTGGTAAGATTTTAAAACACAATTAAATTACATATTTATTAAATAAAAACGGTTTAATAATTGTTTTCATTCACTAGTCTCAGCCTGAGCCGTTTTAGTTTTAATACTTGATTGAATTTTGATTATTTAAAGTCACAAGAACATAGTTTTTTACATTGTGATGATATGAAATAAACAGGAATTCTGTATAATTTCCTAATTTCATTTATTTTTGGTTTTTGCCACAAAAACTGTTATTTTAATTTAATTTAATGTGCTTCAGCGTACATCAATATTTTCTTAAGACAATTAAACAAATGCATGTGCAGTTCATGAATGTAAAAGAAGATGAATAATTTTATATTACAGATCATTTGGACACTGATCCTAAAGCGGACGTCTTTTCAAACTGCATAGATGCATCTTTATTTGCATGTCTTTAAATTAATCTATGATATATTTTTATTGTCAGGATATAATGAAGCTGAAGGCTTCACTGAAGAAGTTGGGCTCTGTTGTCCGTGCCATCCTCACCTTCCTCTTTGCTCTGCTGGTTCTGGGCATCATGGTGTGGGCCTATGTAGCAGGTTTCCAGATTGTGACATCCTTGTATGGAATCATCTCCTTTGGTTTTTACGGACTCCTTCTCACGCTGCACGTGCTTGTCCAGAGCCTCTTTGCCTTTATTGAACACCGCAGAATGAGAGCCCAAAAAGAACCTTGCAGCTACACGAAAACAGTCGGATTCACCATATCTGCCTTCCAAGAGGACCCCACCTACCTCAGAGAGTGCCTCAACTCAGTTAGGGCACTGAAGTACCCACGGGAGCTGCTGCGTGTCATTATGGTGATAGACGGGAACTCAGAGGATGACAGATACATGATGAACATGTTCAGGGAGGTGTTTGCAGACGAGGATCCTGGTCTCTATCTGTGGAGGAACAACTACCACACGTGGGATCCCACCCAAGCCCAGCAGGATGAAAATGTAGCAGCAAAAGTAGACGTTGATTGTGTATTTGAGGAGGATCCTCAGAGAAAGGAAGTGGAGCACCTGATCCAGACCAAAAAGTGTGTGTGCATTATGCAGAAGTGGGGAGGCAAGCGGGAGGTCATGTACACAGCGTTTAAAGCTCTTGGATCATCAGTTGACTACATACAGGTATCAGCTCAAATACTCAAAGCATCTTCTCTGAAACTCAAAAAAATACATTTGACCCTCGGTTCCATCAGGTGTGTGATTCAGACACAACGCTGGATCCCTTAGCCACGGTGGAGCTGTGTAAGGTGTTGGAGAGTGACCCGAGGTACGGTGCAGTGGGAGGAGACGTGATGATCCTCAACCTCAGAGACTCTTACATCAGCTTCATGAGCAGTCTGAGGTACTGGATGGCCTTCAACATCGAAAGGGCCTGCCAGTCCTTCTTCAACTGTGTTTCCTGCATTAGTGGTCCCTTGGGTAAGAAGATGTGTGTGATGTGAGTCAAATTAACACAATTGCACATTAAAAACCTTCACTAAACGTTTCTGTGCTCTTCTGAATCTCACCGTGAAGGTCTGTACAGGAACGACATCCTTCAGCAATTTCTGGAGTCTTGGTACAACCAGACGTTTCTGGGAACTCACTGCACGTTTGGGGATGACAGGCATCTCACCAACCGGATGCTGAGCATGGGCTACGCCACAAAGTAGGTACCATCCCATCGTCACCATCGTTATACAGTAGTTATCATTCAAGGAAACTACCAAAGAGATATCAAATAGCTTTATGGACCTTCTTTATGTTGTAGATACACGGCACGCTCCAAGTGCTACACAGAAACCCCTGCTCAGTTCCTCCGCTGGCTAAATCAGCAAACCCGTTGGACGAAGTCTTACTTCCGTGAGTGGCTCTACAATGCCATGTGGTGGCACAAGCATCACCTCTGGATGACGTACGAGTCCATCGTTTCTGGTGTTTTCCCTTTCTTTGTCACCGCCACCATCATCCAGCTGTTTTGGACCGGGACGCTGTGGGACATTCTCTGGATCCTCTGCTGCATTCAGCTCATCGGTCTGGTGAAAGCTGCCTACGCCTGCCTCCTGAGCCGAGACTGGATGATGGTGTTCATGTCGCTTTACTCGTCTCTATACATGACCAGCTTGTTGCCTGCAAAGTACTTTGCCATCCTTACGATGAATAAAAGTAGCTGGGGGACGTCAGGCAGGCGCAAGATTGTAGGTAACTACATCCCCCTCCTTCCGCTGTCAGTGTGGGCTGCTCTCTTATTGGGTGGGCTCGTTTACACCGTCTACAGGGAGACTCACGAGGACTGGTTAAGTCCAGCTAAACAACTGGAGACTAGGTTCCTTGTGTTTGGTTGCATGGCCTACATATGTTACTGGCTACTGATGATGTTCCTCTACTGGGTCTGTTTCAGAAGGATATGTCGGAAATACTCCCAAACTTACACAGTAAACGTTTAGATATGAACCATAGACCAAAGAAAGGGGCGGAGCTTCTTCTGTTATTCAAAAAGGAAAGCCATGATGTCCTGTTAAGCTGAAGATGCCATGTTGAAATTTTGAAACCACAGTCTGTACACTCAGGATGTGGAACTGAAAGCCCCACCTACTCACCAGCAGACAGTAATGTTAATAGGGAGCTATAAGATACACCCATCTGTTTCCGGACCACCGGTCCCTGGAGGAAGGAAAAAATGGATGCAAATTTATGGGGCTAAAAACGCTTTTTTCTAATTCCGCTTGTTATGACCCATGGATTTCACATATGATGTCTGTGAATTTGAAAGACGCATTTTGATGCCAAGAAAGTGCTTATTTTAGAACAAGGAGGGGCGTTGTTTTAGGTTTGGTGTGAAAAAACGTCCAGGACTACAAATGCGCTTCACCAAAGTGACGTCATCGAACTAAACAGATAAAAACAGAGGGAAAAATGGCTGTAAGTTCAGCAAACTTAAAATTCTTCCTTCAGGAGGAAAGAACCATCACAAATGTGACTGTGAGGTAAGTAGCTGCTACGCCAGAGGTGAAGAGATTCTGTGGAGACGTCATGCGACGCGCCGACAGCTGATCTCAAAGTATGTGACTGGTGTGCTCAAAACACTAATCATTACTTTTCATTTAAATTGAAGTAGAACATATGTGCGATCCAGCGCGTAAGGCTAAGCAGATTAGAAAATAGCTCTTTTAGCCTCATTGACTTGTACTCATTTGTTCGTTCTTCCAGGGATGCAAAAGCTGTCAGGAAAGGGAAGAGACTAAAGCTTGGGTTATGCTTGACGCATTTACTTTCCGCTTGGTGATGCGGCTCACAACTTCATCGTTTATTGTTCATGCGGCTTGTCTCTGCGGTGAGCCAATATTCTCCCAAACTGTAGGGGGCAGCATGGAGCTCTACGGCATGCATCCAACACTACACCATAGTAGAAGTAAAAATTACTGTTGTTTACAACATGTCATTCCAGCATTTTTAACTGCGTCCTCGTCTTTTCCGACAGTGGGAGCTATTTCTCTCCAAGAGTTATTAACAACATGTTGATCACGGTGATCTCTGAGAGCTGAATCATACAAATGTCTGTATTTACGAATTTCTGCCATACTAGTTCTTGCCAGTCTGCCATGTTTTTCCGCGTCTGACTGCCCACGTGGTTAGAAAATTTCCTAGGTGCGCGTTGCGGAAAGTTTGGGCCGTGCGGAGGCGCGGTGGAGGGGCATGGTTGTTAAAATGACGCAATTTTGCCGCGCGGAGCCGTGCGAACCTCACGGACGGGTCAAGCATAAACCAAGTTAAGGCTCCTTATGGTAAAACCATCAAATTGTTACGTACAGAAAAATGTGTGTGTTGATAAAGATCAGAACTTAAAAAAATACTGAGGGCTATTTTTGAGTTTAAAATAGGAATAATATCCATGTTTACATGGAGGGGCGGAGCTTATAACTTGGACCAAAACCCACCGCTAGGGGCAGCTTGTCTTGTTGACACTTCAACAACAGGATTACACTAAGAAGTGTATCATAATGATTTGAACAGAGAAGATTATTTATTTTCACAAATCAGATTTAAGGATGGAAACATATTTAGCTTTATTTGAATCCAGCTTTATTTATTTTATTTATTTATTTCCAGACACTGAGAAGACTTCTCAATGTTTCATTCCATTGAGTTAAAACTAAGATATTTATTTGTGATATCCAAATAAAACTATTCTGAAGGAGTTGATGCACTAATTTATGTTTAAAAACTACTTTTTCATGAACTTTTTAAAAATTTATTATAAAACAATTTATGTGTTTTTCCATGGATGTTTATGAGGATTACTGTGATTGTTAGAGAAAACTTTTTCTTTACAATGTCTTTTATTGCACTGTATTCTGGGCTGCATCTCTGCATTTGTGCAGACTTACTTGAAATATGACACCTGTTGAGGATGCTGCATTGTGAAATATAAGCAAACAGAGAACGATCCTCCACCTTTGACCAACTACAGTCATGCAGTATTATATGAAATGTTTGAAAGACATTTTTTATGACTGCTGATGTATATATGTTTTAATATGTGAAAATGTATGACATTTTTGGAAGCACTGTGTTTCTGTTGTTCCAGAACTGGATAAACTCATGTGTGTTTTAGATGTTTTGTTGGCTGGAAAATAAAAGGTAAAATGTGAAAAGCATACATTGCACTTCTTTTCAATAAAGTATTTTTAATAGCACATTTTTTCATGAAAAATATGACCTGCCCAAGTGGCATGTAATAAAAGCTATTTCTCCAAACAGAGGTCATTCAGACTGTTTTAAACCGTAACTAAAGTAAATATTTTGTGATTTACAAAAATGATGAAATAGGAGGTATTTTTTTCATGATGTCTTCCACTTGCATTAATGTGAGCTAATTTACCTCAGATAAGAGCATGCTGAGATAATGGTGGCAAAGCATAAAAACTGGACAGACTCATCTTTAGCTTCAAATAGAGCTTTGAGTTTATCTGTTCCAGATGGTGGAGTTGACCTCTGGTCAGCAGCTGTTAGGTTCAACCCCCTCATAATAATTTCCCCTTGACTTCCTGAACAAGATCAGCCTGGTGGCCGTCAACTCTCACACCCCACTTTGAAATTGATCACCGTAAGAGCAGAGAGGAAAATAATCCTTGTGGGTCGATTATTGAGTCTCTGATGATTTGAGAGGAATACATTATGTCAAGCTGCAGAATATCAGGAGGTTGTCCAAGAGGAGTCTGTACATTGCAGTGTCTGAGTTATGTAAGTTGGGTGGGACACAGCAGGTTTTTAATCCCTTTTAAACGACTTATACAACCATAAAAAGGACCTTTTAACTCAACTATATTTTTCTTAACAGTAGGGTGGAGTTTACGTTTACAGCTTTTGGAAGGCTGTAAAAGTCCAAAAGAAGTGACTTACTTTTCAGTTATCATATGCAATAAGAAATGATTTGGAGTCAGTCTCTGTGTTTCTCAAGAAGTCTTGTTTGTTTAAACGGGATGATGAAAATCACGACACTGTATGTTTGCTGTAGAGTCATCATAGAGACCCTTGACCTGATTTGAACACAAAGACCAAACCTGCATATATCCAGGTTGATGGATCTGTATGTGGAGCCTGATGGAAAAATCTATATGATAGGAATGATGAATCTAGAATTTATCTCGTGTGAAATTGTACAGCAGTAAGTATAAAGACTGTTGCTTTCATTTCTTCCCTGCCTGTGGATGGACGTTAAAGGGCCTGCATTGTGCTATTCTTCATCTTCACATTATATGATAAAATATTACTGATAGCACTAAGTGAAATGTAATTTTTCCATCCATCCATCCATCCATCCATCCATCCATCCATCCATCCATCCATCCATCCATCCATCCATCCATCCATCCATTTTCTTCCGTTTATCAGGTCAGTTAGGTCGCAAGGACAGCAGCCTAAATCAAGAGGCCCAGACTTTCTTTTCCCCAGCCACTTGGGCCAGCTCCTCCGGGGGAATCCCAAGGCGTTCCCTGGTTAGCCGAGACACATAGTCTCTCTAACGTGTCCTGGGGCTTCCCTTTAGGTCTCCTCCCAGTTACAACATTCCCGGAAAACCTCACCAGGGAGGAGTCCAGGTATGGAGCTAGGATTGGGACAATATTCAATGTAACTTGTACCAAGTTTTGTAACTTGGAACATGTTTCATCACATGTAACTTTGGATTCGTAACTTGTAACTTTAGTTTTCTAACTTGTAATTCTCAATTTGTACTTGTATTTCTTGTTTTGTAACAGGAACATTTTATTTTGTACATGTATTTTTTATTTTGTAAAATCAAACTTTTATTTTTTACATTTACTACTCATTTTGTAACATCAAACATTCATTCAGAAACATGAAACTTTCGGTTTTTACCTAGCAAACTTCCAAAATAAAAAAAATCAATGTACAAGTTTGAAATCAAAACTCTCAAAACACACATTTCATTCTACAGGTACAAACCTCAAATCTACAGTGTTACAAATCATTTTGTCTCAATTCTAGCTTTGGTGGGAGGAACTTGGGTGGAACCAATGAGAGCACGAGTCTTAGCTACCAATCACGTTTCTCGAATTCCTGTCCAATCACTGGGAGAGGAGGGCAGCGTTCTGTCAGAGCTGTAGAAAGAGTTACGACACTCCAATAGACTCCTATGGAAAGAATGGAATGCGGAAGTCACGTGGTTCATGTAGCTTCCAATAGTTCCAAACAGCCCCAGCTGCTGCATTGACCATAGTTCATTTTCGGTGTGTCAGAAGGATTTTCTCCGGTAAGTTGATGAAATGTCATCATTTTGTTGCATTGCGAAGCGTTAACTAACCACTTCATACCAAAATAAGCCAATGATGATATTTTATGTTGCCAGTTTTAGCTAGATAACCTTTAATGAGCTAATTGTGTGCATCTTGTTGATTGTGAGCAGGAGGACAAGCTGCGGACGAGTTTATTTCAGTTTGTTTGATTCTACGTTTTAAAAATATTCCCCACAGTTTGAAATAGGTTATAAACTTTTTACATTATTAGTTTTATTTGGGATTTTTTGTACAATACGTTGCTGGTTGCTGTATCAACACAAACATGCATCAGAAATGGACGCACAAATGGAGAGACCAGTAATAAAGAAAATGTGATTGTGAAGACAAGTAATTATTTAATATTTTTCAGTTAATAACACTGACTGCAACAAACTGCTGAAGCATGAGACAAACAGGATTACGAACGTAACAAGATATGTTGTTCTGTTTTGTGGACTCAAGTAATAAGAATAGAATTACGATATGTCAAGATCAGTAGTTGAACACTTTTAAAAATTTGACATTTTCCATAAAACTGTTCATTTCCACTTGCTTTATAATATTATGTAACGTGATGAAGGAGCTATTCCTGCAAGGTTATTTAACCTCTATCCACAGTTCCCTCTGACACAGCGCCAGAGTGCATGAAACAGCCTCAAGGTCATGCATTCGCTTCTAAACTGTTTACTTTCCAGCAATGAAGACAGAAGATGAAGAGACTCTTTTCTTTTATTAAATAAAAGAACTCCATTTTCAATAAAGCTAATCAAAGCAACTGTTAATCAATACAATGTGACCGATCTGTGAAATCACAATATTATGATTAATTTGATTTAATAAGTAATATGACTTAATCTAGTTCACTAGACACACTGATACACGTGAGGAAAACAATCACATGACACATTGCTGTACTGATCCAATCAGAACCTTCCTAGTCTGAAGCGTGGCCGAGTCTCTGTGGTGTTTATAAATCTGTCGGCTTTGATTCGACCAGAATCAAAAACATCCAGATTAATAAAACAGTTCCAACGCCATCTTAAGTTCAGTTCTCAAGATCCCATGAAGTTCACCACGTGTTAAGTGAAGTATTGGACCAGCCATTCTATACTTCTCTTTTTAAGCTGAGAACCATTCAAGCTGGGTTTTGTGAACCAAGCAACGGTTCCTTCAGAATAAAAGCTGAACTCACTGACCCAAGGAGGGGCCCCTTTTTGATGCTGTGAACCACCTGTCGCTTTTTACCTGGAGACTATCCAAAGACTGGTTAGTCGTACTGTTGACGCTGTTTCATCAGCTCCAGTACCAGAGGAGGGTCTTGGACCTGGCATCCGGATCTGTACGGAGGTCTCAACTCTGAGGGTATGTGGATGCGACATAAATGGCGTCTCATGTGTTTATGACCACGAGTCTCAAACTCTGATCAGTTAGGAGCAAAACATCATCTCCCACTCAGACTTTGTTTCTCCGGATACAAGGGTTCTGAATAACACTCATTCACACACACCAACCATCTCACACCTCATTCAAACAAAACATCCATCATTAGAGAGTTAGTATTGTTCAAATTGTTTTAAAATTATTTAGTAATAAATTTCCTTAAACGTTTGAAGGTCTCTCTCTCTTCTCGTCTCTCAGTTAATACAAGGTGTCATCTAAATTCCCTGCATTAAAAAGATCCAATCTTCTGATTAAATAAACCAGTGGTCTGCAAGATGGATTTCATACTAGATATGAAATTTTAATGTCTTGTGGTCCCTAATTAATTGTAATTAACACTCATTACAATTAGCATTTGCTATTTTGTTATTAAGTAAGGAACAACAAGAAATAAGAATTAACAATAACATAAATATCAATAAATAAATGTTAGAGTAACTAAAACAAAAATCTTATGTAACCATTAAAGGTTAAACTGTGTTGTGTGTCCATCTTCATGTTTTCATAGTGGCTGAGCGGAGAGCTGACCAGAAACAACGGTGGTGGCAAAATCCAGTTGGGTCTGTGATGGAGTGATGCACACCTGGAGTGATTGCCATCTCATCCACAGTAAGCACACACTCTCTTTCCATCTCTGTCAGATTTTTAACCTTCAAACTGAGCATGTCACACACCTCTCCTAACACACCTGGTTCCAGTTTTATGGGCTGCATTTGTCTTTTCAGGGCTCTAACACCAGGCAGAGGGAAACTCATGTCCTGAAGAAACCTGCAGCCGGTTGAACTCAGAAAAACAGAGCTGTACGGCCTTTTTGATTGTCTGTTTACTCCATTTAATGCCTCTTGTGTTTTTCATGCCTTTTTGATTTTCTATTTCCTCCCTTAGGTTTTCAGGCTGGGTTCCCTGGCTGCATGGCCTGTTCCTTTCTCCTCCTGGCCCTGACGCCGGCTCCTCATGGCTTCCTGGGATGTCCCTCTCTCCTGATACCATCTCATGTCCCCCCTCACTTTCCCTCATCTCATTTTCCTCACTGCTGCTGCTGCTTTCCTCTTTCTCTGAATTTATAATGGCACTGTTATAATAAAGAATCATTTTAAAATAAAATAAATACTAATATTTCAAAAGATTCGTACCACAGTTTACTTGAGTACAATATGTGTGGTCACTGGTCAGTGGATCAACATGCAGTGGTTCCGCTGTACTTCTCACTGCGGGATCCATCCTCCTCCTTGGTTCAGGGCGATGAACAGCATCAGCCTTGAGTCTTACCTTGCCTTGCCTAAGCTTAGTAAACTGTCCCTCCTCAAAATGTGCCTGTAGAGTGGTGTATTAGTTTATTTCCTGCCACGTTAAACAGTTTAATTGCAGCCTTGTGCAGTTGAGAGCAGAACATGTAGAGCCTTGATAGAAAACATTTGAGAGTGCACATTAAACTCACTGCACACAGCTTTTTGTTATTGTGATCTCTGGTCATGGTGAGGTTGCTCCTGCTGACTTGAGTCAACCATTTTCTTTTCTCTGCGTCTTTGGGGAAGCCATAATTCTGATTCCTTTCAGACCGTTTGCTATATGCAGCGCAGCCAACCATGGTAAGAGAATCAACCTATAAAGGGATTATTAAAATACTATTTTTGTACATATAGAAATATTGAACTGAACCAAAAATATAGAGATGTAAAATTACATTTTAAAATTTTATCCAACTCTAAAATGAGTAATTTCAAATTTTAACTCACAGACACATTTTATTTTAAAAATAATCAAAATAAAGTTATTCGAAAGAGTTTCATTAGGTCTTGAGTACATTGCTCAGCTTAATTGTGCATATGTAATGAGTAAATATAATGTTGGTAAAATGCTTTATTAAAATGCTATTATACATGTTGTACAAGTTTGTATTCATTTTTTCACAAATAACACACTTTTTTATCTACTGTGATGAACCATACAGTTTTATTGAAATTTTCTTTTTAATTAGTTGCTATAGAAGCCAGATAAACTGGGTCATAGATGCATGTACTGTCTTCACATAAAAATATAAAGTAGTGATTGTAAAATGCATTCTACTGAACATAATAGATCATCATTCAAAGCATAAACAGCTACATATTTTCTTCAAGGTAAGCTGGAGCAGAATTCTAGCTTTCAATAAACACTTTAAAATGGATATTACAACTCGAGTTCAGGGCTTCTCATAGGACTTAAAGTTATTAAATATGCTTATATCAGACCAGTGTGTTGCATTACTACATCATATTTATTGCTATAGTATATTATAGTAAAGTATGTGGTCTAAATGTGTTCTACAGTGTGTTAGGACTGTCGTGTTCCTGTAATGTAGAACAGTCACGGGTGTTTGTCTTCCTACAAATGCTCTGAAAAATATAAATAGGCTACTTTGTGAAGGAGTTAGGACATAATATATAATATTATTCAATAATTACCACATATCGCCAGGGGAAATGTGATTATATTAAATTGTTGTGATTTGTCCCACCATACACCGTTCAAACTGACTTACGGCGCTGGGATGTTTGGAACTGAGAGCTCCATGAACCATGTGACCCAGAGTCGGTGAGTTCAAAGAGTGTCATAACTCTCTCTTTCTACAGCTCTGACAGAACCTCTCCCAATGATTGGACAGGAATTCGAGAAACATGATTGGTAGCTAAGACTCGTGCTCTCATTGGTTCCACCCAAGTTCCTCCCACTGACGCTAGAATTGAGACAAAATGATTTGTAACACTGTAGATTTGAGTTTTGTACCTGTAGAATCAAATGTGTGTTTTGAGAGTTTTGATTTCAAACATGTAGCTACATTGATTTTTTTTATTTTGGAAGTCTGCTAGGTAAAAACCGAAAGTTTCGTAGTTCTGAATGAAAGTTTGATGTCACAAAATGAGCAGTAAATGTACAAAATAAAAGTTTGATTTTACAAAATAAAAAATACATGTTCAAAATAATATTTTCCTGTTACAAAACAAGAAATACAAGTACAAATTGAGAATTACAAGTTAGAAAACTAAAGTTACAAGTTACGAATCCAAAGTTACGTGTCATGAAACAGGTTCCAAGTTACAAAACTTGGTACAAGTTACACTGAACATTGTCCCAATCCTTGCTCCATATAATTAGGCTCTCATTCTCTTCCACCTCTTGATGCACTCGCCACCACCAAACCCATGTTTCCGATAATTTACATCCCCAAATAAAACTTTTGCTCCAGTCACGGGTGAATAAAACATTCAGATTTTTAGAGTTTTTCCACAATGGATTCTTTAAAGCTCCTACTGTCCTAATGGGTGTGACCCTGCGAGGAAAGTTGACCATTGAGCAGGATTGATGGTTTATCCCTTGGGTCCACGTGGCAGGGGTGAGGAGTGAGCACCACCTCACCCCTGCCACATGGACCTCAAGGGATAAACCATCAATCCTGCTCAATGGTCAACTTTCCTCACGGGGTCACCCATAAAGACAGAGGGAGGGTTAAGCTACCGCTAGATATCCTTAGCTCTCTGTTTTTGAGAGCACAATGGCGGCGCTGTTAACGACAAAGGCATTCAGACCAATCACAAGCTTGTGTTCTCTGTCTTGTCAGACAGATGTTTAGAAAAGAAAGCTCGACTACGTCCGTCCTTGTGAGCTTTCTGGAGATCCCAAGCAAGGCGTTGCATGCATCCATGCCAAACCAGATGGAGAAGCATAAATGAGGCTTAAGGGAGAGCCCAGACACCCTGCGGAGAAAACTCATTTCGACTGCTTGTATCTGCAATCTTGTTCTTTTGGTCAGTACCAAAAGCTCATGGCCATAAGTGAGGGTAGGAACGTAGATCGACTGGTATATCTGTACAATCTTTTCACCACAACAGACCAGTACAACGCCCACATAACTGCAGATGCAGCACCAATCCGCCTATCGATCTCAACATCTTGGCTGCTCCTAGAAATCCTTTCCATAAAAGTTATGAACAGAATTGGTGACAAAGAGCAGCCTTGGCCAAGTCCAACTCTTACAGGAAAAAAGCTCGACACAGTGAACAATTCAAATTTATTAATAAAGCGCCAAATCACGACAAGCGTCGTCTCAAGGCACTTCACATAATAAACATTACAATACAGGTCAGTTCATTAAGCCAATCAGAAAAAAGTTTCCTATATAAGGAACACAGCAAATTGCATCGAGTCACTGACTAGTGTCAGTGACCTTACAGCAATCCTCATACTAAGCAAGCATGGAGTGACAGTGGATTCTCTGGAGGTTTCTTCCTGTTAAAAGGGAGTTTTTCCTCCTCCCTTTTAACAGGAAGAAACCTCCAGACAATCCTAGCTCAGTATGAGCAGCCATCCACCATGACTCACTGGGGGTGGAGAAGACAGAGCACACACACACACACACACACACACACACACACACACACACACACACACACACACACACACACACACACACACACACACGCACGCACGCACGCACGCACGCACGCACGCACACACGAACGCACAGTTGTGTTTCTGTGGTTACATTGTGATTTCTTAGTAAACATTCTATTTGGTGAGAGATATACTTCATTGTATTTATCCTAGTGAATCTATAATTAAACAGGTAAACTAGTAGTAGCACATTCAATGTCATGGAAAGTAAAGTGTTATTATCAGGAGAGGGAGAATGTTTAAGTGATTTGCAACAGTGTTCAAGACGATGGCCCCCTCCATGAGGCTACCACAGCTCAGCAGAACATCATTGTAGCTTCTTCTGGGGAGAAAAACACTAGAGAAAAAATAAAATTAACAGCTGAAATAGCAGGAAATAATACAGTTAAAGAGCAGATTGTAGAAGAAAGTAGTCGAGTGTGGAAAGAGGTCAGTGCATCCTCCAGCAGTCTAAGCCTATAGCAGCATAACTACAGAGATAACTCTGGATAACCTAGCCTTTTAGATGGAGGCATGTTGGAGGCAGGGCAAGGGAGAGTCGTCTTTACCGACTGTACACTCCACCTCCCTCTCCCCACTTGTCCAGATCTAGGCTAACATCAGATTTTAACCATAGGCCCTATCAAATAAAAATGTTTTAAGCCTAGTTTTAAAAGTAGACAAAGTGTCATTACAGGAACACATTACACATGTAATCTGCTGAGGCAGAGAATTAAACCAGGAAGCCAACTTCCTGTCCCTAATTACCTTCTTTTTTTAAAGGGGCAACATCATCTAATGCCACACGTAAAGAGGAAGAACCATTATGGACTAAAACATCAATTTATGAAGGGCTAGAAATAAAAATATTGCCCTCATGCTCCGTTCCTCTGAGATGCTGAAGATAGTAAAGATGGAACAGTTGATTTAAAAGATGCAACAGCGTTGTCAGATAAAGACAGACTATAGCGAAATTTACTTTTATGTCTCAAGAACTCAGTTATAAAAATCTCAAAGGTTATCAGAAAGTGGTCAGAGAGAACTGGATTATGTGGAAATATTGTTATTTCCTCACATTCTATGCCATAAGTCAGCACACGGTCTAATGTATGATGGCAGGAGTGGGTGGAGCTATGTATTCTTTGAGTAAAACCAATTGAGTCTAAGATATTACTAAAGGCTACATTGAGGCTATCATTTTCAATGTCCACATGAATGTTAAAATCCCCCACTACAATGACCTTATCAGTATTTAGCACCAAATCAAATAAGAGATCAGAGATCTGATCCAAAAACTCAGAGTAAGGGCCTGGTGGATGATACAAAACTAGAAACAAGAGTGGTTTTACAGTTTTGCAATCTGGATTTGGAAAACTAAGAATAAAATGTTCAAAAATAACTGTAACTATTAATTGGTAAAGGATTGATTAATAGGTCTGAATGAAAAATGGTTGCTTCTCCTCCTCCTTGCCCTGTACTTGGAGCAATATGATGATTTAAATGATTATACGGAGTCGACTCATTTAAACTAACATAGTCCTCTTGCTGCAGCCAGGATTCTGTGAGAGAGAGCAAAGAAATCTGATCATCACAAATCAAGTCATTAACTAAGTCTAAGTCAGTAACTAAGAAAAAATAGACCTAATGTTCAATAACCCACATTTAATTTTTCTAGTTTTCTGCTCAGTTGAATTTGTTCTACTATTTATGAGATTTCCATGATTTGCTTTATTAAGCTTGATATTTAATCTGTGTGATTTTGGCCGTGGGCAGGACACTGCCTCTATGGGGTAGTGGGTGGGTAACAGTACAGAAGCTAAAGAGGGGTGTGTTAAACTACATCTCTGCTTCCTGCTCTGGACCCTGGGTTGTCATGAAGGACTAATAAAATTGGCCATGTTCCTAGAAAGAAGAACTGCTCCATCCAAAGAGGGATGGATGCCGTCTCTTCGCATCAGACCAGGTTTTCCCCAAAAAGTATTCCAATTATCAATGTAGCCCACGTTGTTTTCAGGACACCACCTAGACAACCAGCAGTTGAAGGACAGCATGCGACTAAACATGTCGTCACTGGTCCGATCAGGCAGGGGGCCAGAGAAAATTATGGAGTCCGGCATTGTTTTGGGAAACTTACACACCGAAGCAACATTAATTTTAGTGACCTCCGATTGGCGTAACTGGGTGTCGTTACCGCCAGCATGAATAACAATCTTACTGTATTTACGCTTATCCTTAGCCAGCAGTTTCAGATAAGATTTAATGTCGCCCGCTCTGGCCCTAGGTAAACATTTAACTATGGTTGCTGGAGTCTCTAATGCCACGTTTCTGACTATGGAGCTGCCAATGATCAGAGTCGGCTTGTCAGTGGGTGCGTCACTGTACAGGGAAAATCTGTTAGAAACGTGGACAGGTTGGTGGTGTCCCACGGTCTGGGTTCTATGCTTCCTGCGTACTGTCACCCAGCCGGCCTGAGGTCCCACTTGCTTGGGTTCTGCTGGAGTTGGTTCTGAGCTAGTTAGCCCCGCGCTAGCTAAGAAGCTACGGCTATCTACGGTCTTTTCAACAGCGCGGAGCCGGGCCTCCAATTCCGAAACCCTTGCCTCCAAAGCTACAAAAAATGCTACATTTATTACAGGTACCATTATCACTAAAGGAGGCAGAGGAGTAACTATGGCAAATGGTAAATGGCCGGTATTTGATATAGCGCCTTCTAGAGTCCTAGAACCCCCAAGGCGCTTTACAACACAATCAGTCATTCACCCATTCACACACACATTCACACACTGGTGGGGATGAGCTACAATGTAGCCACAGCTGCCCTGGGGCACACTGACAGAGGCGAGGCTGCCGAGCACTGGCGCCACCGGTCCCTCCGACCACCACCAGCAGGTAAGGTGGGTTAAGTGTCTTGCCCAAGGACACAACGACAGCGACAGACTGAGCGGGTCTCGAACCTGCGACCTTCCGATTGCGAGGCGAGCACTTAACTCCTGTGCCACCGTCGCCCCATCTGACACAGAGAGAAAGAGACAGGAGACGGAGAAGCAGAGACAGAAGTAGCCATAGCCGTGCTGAGCATAGGCGTCATTTTAACCGGGGACGCCGGGGACATGTCCCCGGCAAAATTTGTGATTGGCAGCTGTGCCCCCCCCCACTTTCAAAAACGCCTGCTCATGAGGATTTTTGTTTTACCAGCTCAGATCTTATACCAGGGGTCGGCAACCTATTCCAATCAAAGAGCCATTATTACCCGTTTCCCACAGTAATTCTGGACGGACCTTAATAAGCAGTGACTTAAGTGAAGCAGGCAGGTCGCGCTAGAAAATTTAGTTTAAAAAGACGTCATAAATGTGTTCCCCCGTCATTTTTATTTATAAAATATGAAGTAAAAACTCACAATTTAATTTTCATTCATTTGTCATTAATATGTAATCTACACCCCATCTTCCAGTAAATGCACAGCATCCAGCCCACCTCTCCAAATGCGTAAAATGTGCGTCAGCCGCTAGTTAGGCGCGCCGCGCCGCGCCGCGCGCACCATCAGCTGATCAGCCCAGACAAGAGCAGAGCAACTAGAGAAAGAATAGAGGATAATTGTGTCTGGATGTGGATGGAGATTACATTTTACAGCAGCCTGATCATCATTTAAATAAAACCATCACCTGGCTTCTAGTCCACGCTATCAGCATTATTTTAATTGGTGTGTGTATGTGTGTGTGTGTGTGTGTGTGTGTTTTCCACTTCAAACACTGGTCTAACCAACCAGACCAGCGTGTCCAGTAACGTATTAAAGTTACAATTAAATTGTTTCCCTTCATGTAGGCTAGGAACGTTTCACCTGCCGTGGCCCGACTGCTTCTGCTCCACATAAACTTTGTGCGTGATCAAATGTCTCTACGCATCATGCGTCTCCATATTAGAGACGGGAACAAGCGCTGTTCAGCCAAAGTTTCATAATTTCATAAAAAGAACATTTTTCCAAGTGACACATCCCTCAGAGAGACCGGGTTTCCAGACTGTTTCAGTGGGAGGAAATCATCGCATGCACCGTGGTTCTGCGCTGCGAACCCCTCAGATCTTCAGCTCACTGTCCACCGTGGGCGCTCCGAGCCACGCTTAACCAGTATAAAGCTCTGATGTTCTGATGGGAATATTTTACCTCCGCGATGTGCGTCAACGATTAAAATGTCAGCTCATCCATGGGCATCAGTGTGCGTCGGGGTGATTATTTCAAACCCAGCAACATCCTTGAGTTCATCTGTCAAAATAAAAAGTCAAATGGAAATATCTGTAACCTGCCGTTTAACTGTTTTGCCTTCTTGTGAAGATTGTTGCAAAGAGAAACAATTAAACTTGTTTAACCCCAGAGCCACCCAGAGCGCAGGCGGGAAGATTCCTCCCACTGAAGCGAGCGTTTTCCAAACCCTGTCTCTCAGAGAGACTTGTCACTTAGAAAATGTTCCCTGATGATGAAACTTTGGCTGAATAGTGCGTGTTCCTGTCTCCAATGTGGCGACGCATCCAGGAGCCGTCTGAGGAGAATCCCAGAATCTGACATCCTCCAGCTCAGGAAGCGCCTATGATTACGCACAAGCGTGACGCGTCAACCCGGTCTCACAGTAAGACCGGGTTGGACCTGTTCAGGTTTACGCAGACAATCTTTACATGTAGAATTGGCATACAGATGTAAAATTAATGCAGTAAAATATAAAGCATTTTATTTAAATATCCATTCATTATTTTACAAACACAGAGAGCCGGATGGAAGAGCCGCATGCGGCTCCAGAGCCGCCGACCCCTATGCTAGCCTACTTTATTGTCCCCAGCAATTTTTAAACCCCACTCAAGTGTATGGTTATTGTCCCCAGCAATTATGAAAGCAAACTGACGCCCTTGGTGCTGAGTCAAAGCTAATGGACGAGCAACTCGTTCAACACCAAATAAACTGCGTGGGAACTCAAATGGTTCCCTAAAAGCTAGGTGGAACAACAGATAATGTGTTTTAGCGTGCTTATGTGCTACAATAACTCGGAGATTTCTTAGTACAGAGAAATGTAATCAATTTTAGCGAGCCACAAACACTGAACAGCTACGCGTAGATCAGGAGTGTCAAACTCAAACTCACAAGGGGCCGAAATGAAACTCTGGGACAGAGTCGAGGGCCAAACTTAATATTTTTTTAAAAAGTGACGGTAAATTTGCACATTTTCTTTATCAACATGTATGCAATTTTGAACCTTTAAATTTGGAAACAAACTTATTTCTGCATTAACACTGAATGTGGAATAACCAAATTACACACGAGCAAGTCAGTTACAAATAAAACACATCAGTGGTATTCATTACTTGTGGTATATTCAGCATTTTATAAATCTATTCAGGATTTATGTTTTCTTGTTTATTCATTTTTCTTATTTTTTATTCTCCTTTTTTTCTCCTGTAATAAGTGTCATCGCTGCTGTGACGTCTAGCTTTCCCCACTGAGGAACAATAAAGGGATTTTCTATTCTATTCATCTATCTGCAGCCTTTCCACTTCCTGTTTACTGTAGGTTAAACCTTTTCTCACGGGCCAACAACAAAATAAAAATATAATTTTATCTTAAATGAAAATGCAACATCTCACCTGTTAACTTTCATGTTTTGGAGTAGAAAAAGAGCATAAAACCAACATATTTAAAGCTCAGTTTGCTCCACTGGTTTACTGTGATGCTCACCTGTTCCAGCCAGATACCTGCATCATGGGGTTGATCTGAGCTGAGGAGGAGACTCCTGTTGTTTTGTTCATCTTCATCATAATAATGACAACATTAGATGACAACAGGTGCTCACATAGGTTTGTGCTGATGAACATGTCTGAGCAGCTTGACCGCGTTGTTGTGTGTCGGGGAGGAAACACGACAGCAGCCACAGAGCAGTTCTGGTTTGAGCGTGTCGCTGCTCGCTCGAGTT
The DNA here is from genome assembly GCF_043380555.1 of Nothobranchius furzeri. NCBI lineage: Eukaryota > Metazoa > Chordata > Actinopteri > Cyprinodontiformes > Nothobranchiidae > Nothobranchius > Nothobranchius furzeri. The sequence goes on along the minus strand of NC_091745.1, from coordinate 38,407,816 downwards.
ATATCAGCTCTGTCTGGAAGTTAGTTTGAAAACTTTCTCTTACAGTCGTGAACACATTACTGAGCGGCTAGAATCTCCGTTTCTGGGCTTCAATGTCAGAAAACATCTGAGTGAACTCGGCGCTGAGTGAGAGGAGTGTAGTTTGTCCGAGACAGCGGAGCTGCAGACACCCAACTACCTCTGACTGCCTCGGCGCTGAAAAAACACAAAGGAGAGGGCGCGTCTGCTCCGCGCTGGCGCTGCAAAGCATCATGGGAGTTGTAGTCTTTGCGGTAAAATCGGCCAGCGGGCCAGTTTTAATATATTTTTGATATTTATCTCGTGGGCCACATAAAAATGCTCCGCGGGCCGCATCTGGCCCGCGGGCCTTGACTCTGACATATGTGGCATAGATCATTGACATATACATATATGGACAATGGGTTTCCATAGACCCATTAACACATTTTGGAAGAGAAATTGGAGGTGGCTACCACCGCCATTTTGACCGTGTCACAGGTTCCGTCAAGCCCAGACAATTCCACAAAAGGGAAGAGAGGTGGAGCTGAGGGTGGGGCTGTAAGGCTGGGATCAAACGACGACACCCGGTCAAACTAGCTACAAGCTAACCTGAAGCTAATCCAAAGCTAACGTGGAGGTGGGAGCTAAGCTAATGGAGGTAGCTACCTAGCTACAACCGGAGCTAACTCTGTGGAACACCAGTGACCAGGGGCGTAGCACCAAATTCTGGGCCCTAGGTACAAGTCTTCTAGGTGGGCCCCCATGCTCAATTACTTAATATCTCTATTACACGTTTTTTGTCATGCTATAAGACAAGATAATACATATGATCTTAGTTTAACCTCTATATTGAGCAAATACAAATGCCAGCATAATAAAAGTGAAATGCCCAGACTTCACATATAATTATTTTTATTTGCCAACAATGTGTTCAAACAAAAATCCTGGAATTTATTTTTCCAGTAAATGCCCACTGACGGGTCTTCATGTTAGCAAAATCACTTATGAGATCTTTAAAGTCCAATCCTTTGGCTAATTGGCTTTCAAAAGAAAGAAGAGCTAGGCTGTTCAGTCTATCCTGGGACATTGTTGATCTCAAAAATTTTTTCATCAGTTTCAGTTTGCTAAAATCCCGTTCACCCCCAGCAACAGTCACAGGTAGTGTGCAAAAAATCCTCAGTCCAATACAAAATTCTCCAAAAATGCTCTGTAATTGCATCCTGTAGATGGCATTAAGCAGCTCAAGAGGAGACCGAATGTGTGGAAATGTGGCACCATATATTGTTCTCAGGTGTAGCATCTCATTCTCAAATTCAGCTGTGAGATCCTTGTAATATTTTCTCATCAGTGCCTGGCACAATATCTTCATCTGCTCTTCAGTAATGTCTGTCATGGTTCATGATGTTAAGCTTTGCTAATACTGATATATATTGATATATTAAATACATATGACATGAAATAAACCAGGTTCTCTCTGTGAATGTAATGTACTCTAAATTTTAAAATCCCTGCATTATCAGCCAAATTATAAGATTGTCCGTTTTCAAGATCAAATATAAAGAAATTTAAAATAGGCTTAAAATATCTAACCAAGTCAATAACAATCCTCTAACACCAGTGTCATCATGCTATACGAAAAACAGTGGCAGCTTCACGTTCCTGAGATTACCACGAATCCATCGATACCAAGTTTGTCCTGGTCCATGACTGGGAAGGAGCTGAAATATCCACACAGAATGAACCTGTTTTTACTGTGAGGTCCGCGAATTATTTGGCAGCGGCCGCCCGCGATAATAATTCTGATTAATATATATATATATATATATATATATATATATATATAATATAAATTAGTGTTTTCACTGATAACACTAATTAATTTATATTTGATCTTGATGGTGAAACTAAAGGCGTTTAACGCTGAACACCTAACATGAATGCAGCTTCTGAGAGCTAGCTAATATCAGCTAAAACTGTGTTCTGCTGCTGCTGCTCACCTTCCTTCTTGAAAAACCTAGTCAATACTTGCTTCCGTTCAATTAACTTTTTCTCCTTCTCCTTCTTTTCTTTTCTAGAAGCCAGATTTCCCTTTCTTGGGAAAAGACATGACTGACTCTCGTGCCTCCAGCTCTGGCTGTCGGCATCTGCGATGTCTCATTAGCTGTACATGCGGCCGTGCAGCCCCTGGCCGCTGGTGTGGACTAAACCACTTTGCACATTTTTAAGGGGTGATAGATGCCTCAGAGATTATTCAGTTATTATTTTTAAGGCGAAATTCTATTTCTTAACCTCTTTATCCAGGTAAAGGGAAGTTTATTAAGACATTAAGTAAGTTGGGGGGAAAAAACAACAACAATAAAACATTTTTATTCAAAGCTGTCTCAGGGCCCCTCCCTGCAGTGGGCCCTGGGTAAACGGTACACCCCCCCCCCCCCCCCCCCAGTCCGACGCCCCTGCCAGTGACCTAAAGCTCACACTGAGTTTGTGTGGAAGTTTGCGGCGCTTGGAGGTTTGCGGCGCTTTTTCATGAAAACTATCTTTCTGTGAATAAAAAAGTATTAAATTGGCAAGTTTATAAGTTATTTCCTTTATGAAAATATATTTTCCTTTGAGCAAGTTTTCAATATTTTTAATGTATCGCATTTTCCGGACTACAAGTCACTCTCGAGTATAAGTCGCACCAGCCATAAAAAATATAATGAAGAAGAAAAAAACATATATAAGTCGCACTCGCATTTTGGGGGGACATTTTATTATTTGTCTTACAAAATCTGAGACCAAGCGTTTCACATTGCAAGACAAGTACCAGTAACAATAACAGAATAAACAACGCAGGCGCAGCAGCGTGCCACGGTCTCCAGCAGAGGATGGCGGTGTTTGAAACCCTCCCAGCGGGACAGGGGAGCTCATTCCTGGGTCGGAGCCAGCCCACAGCAGCACACCACAGGCTGCAGCAGGTGATGGCGGGGCAGAGGAGCTGAAACCTGGGCTGGATCCAGTGTGCAACAGGCTCCAGCAGGTGATGGCTGTGCGTTTTTTATTCCCAGTGGGGCAGGGGAGCTCATTCCTGGTCCAGAGCTGGCCCTTCAGCAGAGCGGTATAGCCTAAATAGTTTGGTATATAAGTCGCTCCGGAGTATGAGTCGCAGGACCAGCCAGACTATGAAAAAAAGTTTATGTTTATTTATTTAGCAGACACTTTTATAGAAAAGGGCCTTACAATTTATAACCTATAGGGCATGTTGTGCGACTTATAGTCCGGAAAATACGGTAGTTATTAGTATGTGAGATAAATTAGCAGGCTAAATACATTTCATATATTTCTAAAACTTATTACTTGTTTGTATCTTGTACAGCCAACTAGCCTTTATTCTGGACTCAGTACAATTCACCAAAAGTAAAGAGACATTATACAGATGAAGTAAGCACAAGATAACTTACTGGAAGAAACTGAATTATCATGAGAACCAGAACAAGAGAGCCTGATAACAGTCATGTGAAAATAATAATTAAAAAGTATGTATGTATAATAGAAATAAAAATATATTAGAATCAGTGTAACTCACTGTGATCCAAACAATAAATCAGCCATAGCTGGTTAGCAATCAGTGGCGGTTCTACATCGAATTACTCCCCGGGCGAGGCCCCCTTTGAGCGCCCCGCCCAACCGCCCCCCCCCCCCCCCCACCACCACCACCACCACCACCACACCACCCCACCTGCATGAACACACGCATGTTTTCTACAAACAGGCATGTTTTATTAGAACGACTATTGAACATTCATTTTTCTAAGTTGCACATATTTACATTAATTACTATGAAGTTGTCAGAATGTAAAGCACTATACATTATTTACTGTATCAAAATATATAGAATCAAATATACAAAAACAAACAATAACTAAATATTAAGAATATATGAACATAATAGATAATAAATATTGTAAATAGCAAAAATATTTCACACATAACAAACTAAAGATTATCACTACAGCATTGCACTTAGAACAGAAAACACAAACTAAAATTAAAACCTAACCTTGATGCAACGTCATCAATAATGTCATCATATGAAATCTGTTCCCCTACTGAGTGATTGATACTAATCAGAGCCAGGTTAGTGAGCCGCCCCTGAAACATAGGTGACCTCAGGTATGACTTGATCAAGTTTTGAAAAGCTCCTCTCAGCTTGAGCCACAGTGACTGGCAGAGCAGTCCAAAAGTTGGGGTAGATCTCCAATAGATCTTTATCATGATCCATAATATTTTAGAATTGCCTCTGAAATTGTAATTTAAACTGTCATAAAAAATTGTAGACTTCCAAAAATACCAACTTTTACAGAACAAATCAGGTAAAAAATAATCAGTGGAGCCATCTGCAATAAATAAACAGGATAGTTAGTGGTGACTGGGAAGTTTTCTTCTGCTTGTAGAGTTGTTTTATTTATTATTATGTGAACATGATCAACATGTGTTTGTTGTTGTTCAGGCAGGCCACAGACTGCAGTGAGCATTTAACAAATCCTAGTTTGAATCAGTAAAAAACGATTCAAGGACTTTTTTCGAACCATTTGAATATTCGTTTAAATATTTCAGCCCTATTAGCTCTGTTAGCAATTAGTTGACCGCATTTAACCGTTAAAATCCCAGTTAACTGGTTCAAAAAATTGAAAACATGCATCATGAGAGCTACATACCTTTATCTTTTTTTTCCCCCTGAATGGGGCACCTGGTGGTTTTAGCCTTTTTATGTTCATCTCTTCTGTTTGGCTCTTAACTCAGTAAGTTTCCTATAGTCAGGACTAAACAATTTGACCTTGATGGGGGGGTGACCACAAAATCATTTTGTTTTTCCTTTTTTTATTCGGCCATTTCACACAATTCAGAGAAACCTGAAAGAATGATAGGCCTGTGTTTATGATATTATGAATGAAATATGGAAGAACGTTAAGATGTGATTGACTTTAGCCATGTTAATACAGTTGATTCAGCCCCTGCACGCTCATTCATTTGGGAAAGACGCAGAGGTGAATTCCCCCGCCGCACGCCTCCCCTTCCTGTTCTTCATAGACACACGGTGCACGTGAACGTTCTCAGTCAGCAGGAGCGCCTGCAGCTGCAGGGGGCGCCAACTTGCTGTTTCCAATCCAGACACTGTCATATGACAGATAATAGAAAACCTCGGTGCGGCGCAGATTTCCTTTTTTTTTTTTTTTACTCAGCGCTTGTGCGCCCCTTTTGTGTCATGAAAAAATGCCGCCCCGGGCAACTGCCCTGTCTGCCCGTGCCTAAAACCGCTACTGTTAGCAATCATGAAATGAGGTCTGGGAGTTTTTAAGTTTCATTCTTTTATCACATTTTTTTCTGAGATCTGTTAAAAGGTCGCCATGGCAGCCTGTGTGTCTCCAACATCAGCTACACAACGCAGCAAGTGTAAGTACCAAGTACCTGTCTTGACCACTTCATGAATGGTTTTGTACTTTAAACAGCAAGGCCAAACCTGCTATTTTTTTCTCCATAGCCATTTGGATCATTGGAGACACAGCTACGTGAGGCCTGGTGCCCAGAGAGCTGCAGAGACCCTCTGAGACAACCTTGGCCTCCCTGACGTCCATGTCTCCTGGTTCGGTTGGGGCGGACTGAGGTGGAAAGACCTTCTCCCCTTCTTTTTCCACTCCCTGTGAGGAAGAGCAGCTCCTGATGTCCTTCTCATCCACTGTGGCAGCAATGACATGGGGGTGGTCAGCAGTGTGAAGCTGGACAACATAATGAAGGAGAACCTGTACCAGCTTCACCTTCTACACCCTCATTTTATGATCATCATGTCATCCATCACCCAAAGGTGTAGCTGGAGGGCAGGTGTAAAACCTGCTAAAATTGAGAAGGCAGGGAGGTTTGTTAGTGTTATGGCTACACTTATTTCTAGCTGAAATGGTGCCGTTGTTGTGCATCCTCACATCACATCTTCCTGTACCGACACTTTGTGTCCTGTTATTTTATAAAATGTGATGTAAAAAAAATAAATGTTTTTGCTCAATTACTGGAATTTATTTGCATAAGACAAAAAAGGAAGGAAGAATCATTTATGCCAAGTTGTTTCTACAACAGGCCCATTTTAAGTCCAACAGTTTCTAAGCAGCCAATTGAAATGTGTTCTTCACTAACTTTACTTGGTTTAAAAATCTTACTAAAATAAACCTTAGAGGCTGCCGTATTGCAAAACCCAATCGTACTTGTTATGTAAATATTAGCTTTGTGGATATTTTTTACAGATATATATTTGTGTTGTAAAAAAACCCATAAACTTAAATAATTTGTCATTCTTCATTGAAAAACAACAAAATACAGGTATACAGAAAGTGTTGGAAAATGATGATGTGAAAGTATTGCATTTTAAATGTAATCCTACTTATCTTTAAAAAGAAAAACTCTAAAAATGTCCTGTACAGCAACATGACAAACGAATGGTGGTCTGTCTGTCAGAATGTGCTGAACAGATTTGCTCTATCAAGAGGAGCGTTTTGTGTACGAGGTTCCCCTTGAACACAAATGTATGTTAGTGTAATGTTGGTCTGGGTTATGTATCGCCACATCAGCATGTAAATGCTGAACCAATCTGGAATAAACAGTGTTGGGAACATTACTTTAAACAAGTAATTAGTTACAGTTACTGATTACTTTGTCAAAAAATTAACTCAGTTACTAACTGAGTCACAAGATTATAAAAGTAACTAATTACCAAGAAAAATAACTACTTAGTTACTTTTTTCATTTAAGAATGCAAGAATTACTACAATAGTGAAATATTAATGACTAATGACTGGAACATAATAAAATGCATGTCTAAATGTTTTTTATAAACATGAATAATTTAAATAAATAAGCACTTAACAGGAGGAACTACTAACAGGAGCATTACACTTATCTAGACTATTAAAAGGTCACTGTGTGATATTTAACAAGAGCCCAATCAGCTAAAATTTAAAATTGCAAATAGAAACACCTGTAACGGTTCCCGAGCCTTTAAATGGTCTCTCAGTCTAGTTAAATTACAGAAATGAATGTGATTTTGCACAGTATTTTAATTTTTCCAGCTTCACATAATTGTGTGTTTTTAGCAGCATTTCTGTTGCTGGTAATCTAGTAACGGTTAAATAAATAAACAAAATCCTTTAAAATGACACTAGAAGAGGCACAAGCCTGATGGAGGACTTAAATGTACTAACTTGGGTCAGACCCAACCACAGAAGAGTTGAAGCTGGGTGGTAAACACACACAGGTAGTTCTGATGACACCTGAGCTCCATGACGTCTGAGACTGATGCATCAGTGTTACAGCGGGACTAAAGACATGATCAGAAACAGGTTACAGCTGGATGATTTAGGAAGGTAGAAGATCAGGACGTCTGAGCGGTGAACAGGTGAGCGGACCTTCGGGACGTCCCGCTGTCACGCTAAGAAGGGCACGGCTGCAGACCCGCAGATTCCCACCTGCAGCAGCGAATCTGTGGGTCTGCAGCCGTAGACTATTCATCACGTCTTCCTCGTTCTCCACGGGCCGTGATGCTCTTGGATGAAAACATCTACCTCTTTAGCTCCTGATCAGCTGATGACAGCTTCAACACACCGTGCTGCTTAACGCACGCATTTTCTTATCAGTAACAGAAACGAGGTTTTGATAAAAGAAGATGGTAATTAATGAGTTTGTTTGTTACTGAAAAAAGTATGTTTTTAGTTATTTTAAATGGCGTTATTCCCATCACTGCTCTGTTGTGTCTACAGCATGCTGAGACAGTGAGAACACTGAAGGTCTCCGCCCACCCGGCCAATCATCATCGTGTTTGTAAGTGTGTTACCGCCTCTCTCTCCCTGGCTGCAGCTGAATTGTGGCGGTCAGAAAGCCTCACGCTGCTGCTCAACGCTTGACAAGCACATAGAAACGCACAACCTTCCGTCCCCAGTAACCTAACGGCGTCGCAACAGTGGGAAAAGTAATTAATTAGATTATTCCGTTTCCTAAAAAAGAACGCCGTTAGTAACGCCGTTATTTTAAAGGGCGTTACTCCCAACACTGGGAATAAAGAGGATTGATAGAGGACAAACAAGTAAATAAGAGAGAAAAATAAAAACAACTAGGAAACCAACATAAAAAACAGCAACCAGCTGCTGCACTTGTGAAGAAACATTTCTAAGAATCATCAAGAAAATGTGGGATGAACAACTGTAAACATGTAAACCATGAACAACAAACATCAACAAGCATGTGTCCGTGCGTGTGCTGGGATGTGAAGTGTGAGAACTCCAAGGATCAGGTGCACTCTGGAACTGCCCCAAGCACCAGGAAACCAGCAGCCAGCACAGAGCACAGAACCGACTCAGACCACCTCCCAGATAGCCGAGCACCTTGCTACAGATAACTCAGCAAGGCCACATCCAGAACCGGGCTGACACAGGTCATGGGTCACAGGACACAGGAATCACACAGCAACTCCACCTGAAACAGAATCATTAAAATTAGAATCAAATACAACTGTTGTTCAATATGACATAACTGTCATGATTATGAGACAGACTAAACAGACTTTTAGCCAGACTGAAAAAATGTTGCCAGAAAAAAATATTTGTGCTGCTATCATTGAAAAGATATAAATAAAAGTTTCCAAAGGTTATCCTAGGTCAAACCCCCTTTCAAACACCTGTGTTTACCTGCAGTCACACACTTGGCATGAATGAGTAAGGCATCTGCACAGTAATTTTAAAGAAGGCAACTGGACTTCTTTGGTTTCATGAATATAGGAGGGTCGACCTTATTGTAGCTGTCTATTGTTGCTTGATAAGCAGAAACTGACTATCACCTGCAAATCACCTCCTCCCTACCTCCTCATGGTTCGTTTGCATCGTTATCCTCTGTTGTGTGGGAGTTGCTGTGTTGATTAGATGCAGAAAGGTGTGATGTGTTACTTTCTTGTAAATATGTATATAGTGTTTCTTCTTCGTTCATGCATGAGTTACAGTGATTACATTTTTTTCATATTATTGCTGTATTATTATTATTTGCAGTAGGTACCTAAGTGAGCAGCAGTAGCTCAGGTGGTAGAGCGGGTTGCCTCATGATCGGAGGGTCATGGGTTCGATTCCAGCTCCCGCCAGGGGTATCCTGCTGTTGTGTCCTTGGGCAAGACACTTCACCCAACTTGCCTGTGTTAGTGGTGGTCAGAGGGGCTGACGGCGCCAAATGGCAGCCTCGCCTCTGTCAGACCTCCCCAGGGTGGTTGTGGCTACAAGTAGCTTACCATCACTAGCAGTGTGTGAATGTGAGAGTGTGTGAAAGCGTCTTTGGGGGTCTTGAAAAGCGCTATATAAGTTCAATGCATTATTATTATTATTATAAGTGAAGTTGCCCCCCCACCTTCTTCAAATTTAGCAAAATTGGTGTCAAACAATTGTGCTGGTTTGTGCTGCAATATAATAATAATATATCAATAATATGAAAAAAAATGTAATAACTATAACTGTGACGCTGGAACGAAGAAGAAAAACTATTTACATATTTACAAGAAAGTTTTCTTCTAGTTACTCAGCAATGTAACATCTGTATATTATACAGCTAATGCTTCAATTTTTTCAATCAAAATCAATATATGAAGTAATGTGTGTGTACCCTGGAGTCCGTGGTGAAGTGATGACTCTCAAAGTGTTCACTGCACAAGCGGGAGTGTGAATTAGGAGTCCAGCACTCTCTTCTTTGGTTGCTTACCCAAAGGTAAGCCTCTCTGGATCACCTTGAGAAAAACTTCATACAAAGAACTACTTAAGCATATGGGTTTAAAATACTTAATAGCTTATCATGGCCTGTAGTAAAAGGTCTAAAATTAGGATAAAGAGTAATACAAAATGCATAATTTATAAAAAACAATATAAAACAAACCACTTGAGTCTATCGCCTTATTGGATAGGATATGAACCTTTTAATAATCAACTTTATTAACTAATTTCCATTTTATTAAACTTCACTAGTTCCCATGAGAAAAGGGCACTCGGTCGCAGCTCTTGTGGACAAATTAGTTATTTAGTCGCTCCCCACCACCACTATTTTACAAACATGCAAAAAATTAAAAAAACGAGCGAGTTTATCTGATGGCATACAGACTTCTGGAGACTAACATCAGGCACTATCAACCAACTCACCGAGCTGCAGTATTTATGCGGTCAGGTCTCTCTCCGAGTCCGAGAGCTCCACAAGCGGTCAGCCCGCACAGCAGCCAGGCGCCGCAGTGGTCAGAGATGCGCCGGGCTGACCACTGGGGAGAACCGGGTGGAAGAATGCCACCAACTTGTCATATTTCAAGCCATTTTTATGTTAAATGCACTGGGTTTTACCATGGTTTTACCCATCGACATATACCCTAATAATTATTTTACCGTATATTACATCTAAATTTCATGGTTAAACAGTACATGTTAAAATGCTAGTTAGCTAGCTACTCTGATAAGCTAGTGCAAAAGCGGCAGTGACCTAAAATACATAAATATAATTTTACTTACCGAAAAAAATGAAGTGGAGATTCCTTGGATGCTCTATTAGTGCAATAAATACCACAGCAAGTCATTTTGTCCAACAATTGCACAAATGATATCCAAAGCAGAATAAACAAATGCTACAACTACTGATCTAATTTCACAGACTGAAAATCGCGGAACAGTTTTCAGGCCAGACCGAGGCTCTACTGAGGCCTTTCCACGGAGCTAGCTCTGTGGTCACGTGGGTCTGATGCTCATTAATTATACAGAATTTTAGGCATTTAATACACTTAAACAGAAGAGTGAGAAAAAAATTCACCCCCTCAGAGTTGTCATGAGTGTAAACTAGATCATTTAAACCAAAAACATGTTCTGGTACCAGGCTGTAAACATGTTTATTTCTGCTGTGAAATTGGTATTTTTAACATGGGAGTCAATGAGGATTTGCTCGCTTCTGGTACCAGCCCCCAGCGGAAGAGGGAGGAACTGCAATTTATTTCACTTCCACGTTTGTCTCAGTTTTTGACCTGCATTGTGGGGGCTTAGCGTAGATCAACACTGAAAACAGGAAACGCCTTACCGCAGATACTGCCACCTAGAGACACATTAGCCAACAAAGCCCTATGACATCCAGAGCTTCAAGGAATTTTAGGAGGATCTCATCCACCCCTGGAGCTTTGCCACCAAGGAGCTTTTTGACCACCTCAGTGACCTCAGTCCCAGAGAATGGAGAGACCAACTCAAATTATCCGGACTCTACTTTCTCACTGGAAGACGTGATGATGGGATTGAGGAGGTTCTCGTAGTACTCCGCCCATTGTCTGGAGTCAAGGTCCGCAGCACACCGTCCCCACTTAATCAGTGTTGGTGGCACACTGCTTTCTCCTCCTGACGCACCAGATGGTGGACCAGAATCTCCTCGAAGCTGATGTGAACATGTCAACTTTATTCTGACTGACTAGAACTAGCGGAAATCAACACAAAAATTAAATGTGAATTTCAGTGATTTATCAAGGAAAAGTATAAACTATTCAAATTAATTTGATTTTAGGAAATTTGAAAATGTATGTTGTGAGTTGCAAATGAATGGTTGCAAATTAGGTGTTACATCTAAATAGACATGAGCAAACAGAACTGTACCCAGATCAGAACCTTAAAATAATGTAAACCTTTTCATGAAGGTAATGAAACTAATTTTTTGAGGTCACAAATGCACCTGTGTTGAGTGTTCGAGAAAACAGGCTCTTGACTCTGAGCAGAACCGTTCAGTGCTTTATTTGGAGCTACGGGTCAGTTGCATACATGCAGAACTGCATGATTCTGTGCAGACTTTTAATGTCTGCCTCCTTTTTATCAGTTTGGTGTTCTGAGCCTCCATGTGTCATGGTCTGGGGAAGGCGCTTAACCCAGGACATGCAGAATCACAACACAACTCACAGTTTTAAACAATATAATAAAAGTTTATTTTTAGAATGAGAACAAAAGGCGCACTGGGAATTCAGCAGAACGGAGCGCAGCGTCTGAGGGGAAGAGCAGATTAAGGTGAGTCCTGGGAGGTAAGTCTGAACTGAGGAGGTGCAGAGAAAAGACTTACAGGGAATTGGTTAGGTGGAGGTATGGGGAAGGGCAGGTCTAGAGTCAGGGTGTCCAGGTGAGTAGGTCCAGGAGAGGGAGCGTTTGTAGAGCAGGTGAGCGGAGCGGAGGAATGGAGAACACCAGAGAGTTGCGCCCAGAAGGTTTATTGGTAAATATAAGGTTTTCACTCTTGAAATCAATCTTGAAAACTTTATGTTTGTTCAGTAGGTAGTTAATTCAGGGAAAATGTTTGTACACATGCAGATCTTAGCAATAAATGTTTCACAAGAGCCAAAGGAAATGCAAATAAAAAGAAAGTTACTGACCCTAAATGATAAAAGCAACTTTAGATCAAAAGAAAACAAATACAGTTTGGTAAAACTACAGAAAAACTCTCAAAATGATATCATTATGGTTGTTCTCAGTAAAATAAATACTTACAGAACATTCCAGTTTTAAACATGGATGTGAACTGAGCTCTGGTTTTATTTAGAGACCTGGAATTAGTTTTATGTTTGAGCTGCCTTTTCCGTTTGTCCTCCATTTTCACCGCTAATGCTAGCTTAAACTTTGTTGACATAAACAAAGGAGATTCTGTCACAGCTAACACTGACACAACTTCACAGAAGAGAGACAGAGAGACATGTCATCCGACATGCCATTTTTATTTTGGCCAAACAAGAAGAAAGTATTTTCTTGAAGGTCCAGTCCACATCCCAGTCTGACTGGGGTTCTGACAGGATATGAACTGGAAGCTGAGACAAATGGGAGACGTTCAGTTAATCTTGATCTAATCTGCATGAGTGAACATGTAGTTTTCTCATCTCCAGTAATAACATTATTTATTACATCTCTCAGGTTGCTGCGTCAGTGACGGCAAACAAACCTGGATTTCAAAGATATCTGAGGATCTAGACCTAATTAATTTCTCCTACATTACTCCCTTAATGAGTAATGGAAGAAGAAAAATAACTCTATGACCAATGCAACCATCACTTCCCCGTTTCTGTTTTCAGTTAGCTGGGCCTCCCCCACCCTGTCTGTCTGGGGTTCTCTCTCTGACGTCAGCCGGCAAACACACCGCTGAGCACGTTTTGTGTTACAAACGGAAGCCGATGAGTTGAGTAATCATCAGCCACAGAGTTTTTCACTTTTATGGAACCACTTTACCACCCAGACCTGAGAACCTCAAGGTGTTTACTACTACTGCTCCTTTGTGTCATAAAGGAAAAGTTGATGAATAGAATGAAGAGGAAATCCCAAAAGAATGAACAAAGTAAAGCTGACAGAATGAGAATGGACAGACTCGATGAGATAATTCTGCTGTTTTTGGCTCTGAATGTAGATGAACTAAACTGAGAGCGTCACTAGTCCAGAGACAGCCATCATCTGGGTCAGCTGCAGTGTGAACACTCAGTCGGATGAAGCATAAGTTACTGGAAACTATGCAGAACTCACATATTAAAGCAACTCCACTAACTAATCAGCAGCCACAAGTTTCCCAACTTTCTGGCGTCAGAAGATATCTTGGCATGGAATAGAAAAGTATGGGATGACACAATGATCAGTGGTGGGAATTTTTACAGTTTTATACTGCGTCAAGAGCACAAGAGTAACTAAGCATCTTAGTTTAGCTTTAGCATTTGCTTGATTTTTTTGAGTTTTGAATAATTAATTTCAGAATCACAATGTCTTTATTGTAACTGTATGCATCACATATGATGAAATTACTCTGGCACCCCTACACAGATCTGCACCACACTGACTGCCTATGATCACACAAGAGGTTTGAGGATCTCACCTCAGCACCTAATGAAGAAGGATAAGAAAACATCTTTTATATCGCACCTCTCCAGATAAAAATCACGGGGCGCTTCACAAGAACAAAAATAAAAAAATTAAAAATAACAAGATTAAAAAATTATTTCTTTTTTTTGTAATTGAAGTCTTTATTTACTTTTATCTTTTAACCATATGAGAACATAGAAACGAAAACAGAACAGTCAGAAACAAAACAACAACAAAGAAAAAACTAAAATAAAATAAAATAAAAAGGACAGCTTCCAATTCCATGATAAATTCACCTTTGTATTTTTAGTCTATTTTCAATACTTACTAACATGCAGCGCAGTACGCATAGGATTAAACTAAAGATGATCGCTCCAACCAAATAAATTCCAACCGTCTTAGCCAAAAACCCGTCCCCATGATTTGTCAAAACCCTCCCTATCATCATTAATCCTAGCCAAAAAATGTTCATATGCCACCATTTTCAGCATATTTTCTTCCCACCTATTATATTCTGGAGGAGATGGTTGCTTCCATACACTGAGGATAACTTGGGCCGCTGCAATCACCCCTACCTTTATAACCACAAAATCATATTTTGAAACCCCAGGCAACACCGACCGATCCCCTAATAAACACAATCTTGGTGACAAGGGTATTATCATACCAATCCACCTATCTATTTTGTCCACTACTTTTTGCCAAAAGGGATAAACTTTCCCACATTCCCAAATAGCATGCAGAAATGTCCCTGGATCTGAACTACATTTCCAACACCTATTACTGGTACTGATTCCCATTCTATAAAGTTTGGACGGAGTGAAGTACCACCTGTGTATTAATTTGTACTGAATAAATGTATCCCTGACCTCTCTTATATATTTATCCAAGAATGACAAAATTCTACCCCAGTTTTCTTTAGAAATTGCACAACTCAAATCCCTCTGCCATTTAGTCCTCAAGTTTTCACATATTTCTTTCTTTGGATTGTTAAACATTTTGTAGGAAACAGCTGCTCTATGTGCTGTACTGTGCAATTCTAAAAACTCCACCATCATATCTGAGCTTTGACTTAATGTTCCTTTGGTAATACAGTCCCTTATTTGTAAATACTTCCAAAAATTATTTTCTCTTATCAAACCATATTTTTGGGTTATTTCAGCGAATGACATAAACACTCCCCCTGAGTAAAGATCACTTATCCTGTGTATACCTTTGACAAGCCATTCCTTCCAAAACACAGTTTTCCGCCCAATCTGTCCAGCAGTGTTGTTCCATAGTGAGGTGTAAGGTTGTCTTAAGTGAGATGCTCCACACATCTTGTGCACCTCTACCCAGACAGCTTTTGAATACCCGAGCACTGGGTTATCATAAAAGTCTTGTCTATTACTTGCTGAGCCCTGTGAGAGAACATCCAAGGGTGTAAAAGGGCTCACTAGTTCCTGTTCGATCTTCATCCAGCTCAGCTCAGGGTCCGAACCTGTCCAGTGCTTGGCCAGTCTTGACATTTCAAAAGCTAAATTATACAACTTCACATTTGGTAGGGCCATTCCCCCAATGTCTTTAGAGGCCCACATTTTCTTTATATTCACTCTTGGCTTTTTGTTATTCCACAAAAAAATCTTTAATGAACTTCTCAGATTCACTAAATATATGTAAAGGAATTCTCACAGGTAACATCATGGAAATATAATTGAACTGTGGGGCCACCATCATTTTAATCACATTAATTTTACCCCATAGTGTAAGATTCAATTTACCCCATTTATCCAAATTTGTTTTTATCTTTAGGAGGAGAGGTTCCATATTTGAAAGCATAATATCTTCTAGTTTTGGTTTTAATATTCCTAAATACTTCATACCTGAGGGTAAATACTTAAAATTGAATGGAGTAATGCATCTAGAACGACATGATGCTGAAAGTGGCATGCCTTCCGATTTGTACCAGTTTATCTTATAACCTGACAACCTTGAAAATGACTCAACACATGTGAGTAGCGCTGGCAGAGACTGTATGGGATCCGTTAATACTGCTAAGATGTCATCAGCATATAGAAATAACTTGTGCTCCATACCCCTAGCATGCACCCCTCTGACATCCCTGTTAGCCTGAATAGCCAAGGCCAGTGGTTCCAAAAATATTATGAAGAGCAGCGGGGATAAAGAACACCCCTGCCAGGTCCCACGAGTGAGATGAAAAAACTCTGATACCACTCCGTTTGTCAAAACTGCTGCCCTTGGACTTGCATATAAAGTTTTGATCCAATTACAAAATCCATGCCCAAACCCGAACCTTTCAAGCGTCGTCACAAGGAATCCCCACTCCACCCGATCAAAAGCCTTCTAAAGCATCCAGCGAGAAGGCCGCAACCGGGGCTAGACAAGATTTGCTTTTATGCATGAGATGAAGGAGTCTTCTAATGTTATCACCTGAAGACCTATTCTTAACAAAACCAACCTGATCACCATTGATGATATCTGGTAATATTTGTTCCACGCGGAAGGCCAAAACCTTTGTCAAAATTTTGCAGTCTACGCCTAAAAGGCTTACTGGCCGATAATTTGATGGATCCGATAGATCCTTATCCTTTTTAGGAATAAGGGAGATTAGGAACTTGAAGTAGATCTTCATGACTGGATCACGCAGATGGCTGGCTAAATCATGTATTTTGGCACTCCTCTCCACCTCCTCATGACTGTTAAAGTAGGCCTAGAGTACATGGGGAAACAGGGTGGCAATAGTTAAATAAAAGTAAAACACAGAATAGTAAGCTGTATGTATCTGCTGGAGTTACCATCCTTACCTACAGTGGTTCAACACTCTCTGGACACAGGTTAACAAACTCAGCCATCGGGTGCTGCAGTACCTGAGGAGCTTCAGGTGGTCTGAATCGGTAAAATCTACAAACTCTTTATAGATTTCACATCTTTTTACACTGTAACATAGAAAATTATTTAGTTAGTGGCTGGAAATGTATGTGTATTCAATTCAATTCAATTTTATTTATATAGCGCCAAATCACGACAAGAGTCGTCTCAAGGCACTTCACATAATAAACATTCCAATTCACAGTTCATTAAGCCAATCAGAAACAAAATGTTTCCTATATAAGGAACCCAGCAAATTGCATCAAGTCACTGACTAGTGTCAGTGACTTCACAACACCCCTCATACTGAGCAAGCATATAGCGACAGTGGAGAAGAAAACTCCCTTTTAACAGGAAGAAACCTCCAGAGGATCCTGGCTCAGTATAATCAGCCATCCTCCACGACTCACTGGGGATCGAGGAGACAGAGCAGACACACACACACACACACACACACACACACACACACACACACACACACACGCACGCACGCACGCACACACACACACACACACACACACACACACACACACACACACACACACACACCAAGCAATGTGTCCATGGTTACACCGTGATTGCTTAGTATATATTCTATTTGGTGAGAGATAAACTTAATTGTATTTATCCTAGTGAATCTATTGTTAAACGGGTAAACTAGTAGTAGCACATCCAACGTCAAGAAAACAAAAAGTTATTATCAGGAGAGGGAGAATGTTTAAGTGGTTAGCAGCAGTGTGCTAGACGATGGCCCCCTCCATGAGGCCACCACAGCCGTAGCTTCCTCTGGGGAGAAAAACACTTAGAGAAAAAATAAAGTTAACAGCTGAAGTAGCAGGAAATAATACAGTTAAAGAGCAGACTGTAGAAGAGAGTAGTAGAGTGTGAAAAGTGGTCAGTGGCTGTGTCTCAATTCAGGGTCTGCATCCTTCGAAGGTCCCAGTCTACTCGGCCGACGTGGGCTGGGTCCTCCGTCGGCCGAGTAGACCGGATGTTAACGGCTGTGAATTTGGACAGGCCTAGCCTTCATGAATTTCCGCCACTCCCTCGGCAAACGTTCCGTTGCCTAGCAACCGTGGAACCGCTGAGCAGAAGGGAGAAGGAACTTTAAACGATGGAGCTCGACGTTTTATTTAGCTTTTTAATCATTTCCTTGACTGTTGGAGAGCTAATTCAGAGAAAATACTTTCGACAAGCTGAGCCTGAGCAAAGATTCTCAAAAATATTAGAAAAATTATATATTGCCAGGTTGGACCGATTCCTGATCAATGAAGAGATATTAAATGACAGTCAGTATGGTTTTAGAACAAATCATTCAACATCCATGGCATTAATGGAATTAACAGAAGAAATATCGGAAGCCCTTGACAAAAAAAAATCATCTCATAAGTATCTTTATTGATTTTAAAAAAGCATTCGATACAGTGGATCATACAATTCTTATTAAAAAACTTTGTAAATATGGCATCACAGGGATGGCCCTAAAATGGATAACAAGTTATCTTACCGATAGGCAGCAATATGTTCAAATAAACAACACAAAATCACATATAAATAACATTACTTGTGGTGTACCACAAGGGTCGGTATTGGGCCCTAAACTATTTATCATTTATATAAATGACATTGTTGAGGCATCCAATATATTAAAATGCACCTTATTTGCAGATGATACAACTTTTTACTAATCAGGAGATAATGTTGAGCAGATGATAGAAGTGATACAAACAGAGATGAAAAAAATTAAACTATGGTTTGATGGAAACAAACTATCATTAAACAGTGATAAATCCTGTTTTATGATATTTAGTAATTCAAATTCAAATGATGAAATTTTATTAAATATAGATGAGATTAATATTAAAAGAGTTCAAGAAGTCAAGTATCTGGGAGTCATCATTGATGAAAAAATATCATGGAAACTACATATAAACAGTGTCAAAACTAAAATATCTAAAACGATTGCACTGTTACATAGAGCAAAAGGGTTGCTTGATAATAATTCATTATATTTGTTATATAACTCACTGATCATACCGTAACTGAACTGCTGCATTGAAATCTGGGGAACAACATATAAAACTTACACAAATTCCATTTACATCTTACAGAAAAAAGCAATAAGAATAATCACAAGGAGCAACTACAGAGATCCGTCCAATCCATTATTTATTAAATTAAAAACACTAAAATTCTATGATCTGGTGGACTACAATATTTTAAAATTTATGTATAATGCAAACAAAAGGAACGTACCTGCAGGATTAATTAAACGATTTTCAAAAAGACATAGCAAATATGATTTAAAGGGACATGAATTATTTAACATAGCTAGACATCGGATACTCGTAAAGGAACATTGTGTCTCCATATATGGAGTTAAATTGTGGAATAAATTGAATACTGAACTCAAGAATGCAAAAACAATATTGACTTTCAAAAAAGAGATAAAAAATAAAACGATTAACTTATATAGATCCGTTACATAAATGTGTGAGGGGAGGTGGGTGGGGGGGATTAAAGGAACAAAATATTAACCTAGTATGTGCTTGTATGTGTATATATGTATGTATATAGATCTGTAACTTAATGCTTCTTTCTGTGTAAATTGTTTTCTTTTTCTATTTTTGTCTCAAATTCATGGGTTGAGATTTTGTCGGCCAACAGGTCCAGGAACTATATTGTTCAATTTCCTTAAGAATCATATGATTATTTCATTTGTATTAATGCTATTTTAGTTAAAAGGGGCAGACAACATAAGTTTTTCTTCTTTCTGTCCCCTTTTTCATTTGGCTTGCAGCAATTTAGTTCTGATTGTATTTTTATCTTAATGTCAATAAATGAAAATAAAAGATAAAAAAAAAAAAGATTTGATAATAGTTTTTAATACTTTCTAAGGGTCTTAATTTGACCAAAACCGATTTATCACATTTTAAGACTTTTCAAGACCCAGCGGATACCCTCTAGTAAACAATTCTCATTTGTAAACAAAAAAAAAATCAAGAGTTTAATGCAGAACTGATTTTATTTAGATATTTCTTTTATATGTACATGTGTGACAGTGTGAGTGTCCTGTCACAGTGTCCCGATTGATCAAGCGCCCTGGCTACTTGGCCAAGGGGATGTCCCTTTGGCTGATTGGTTAGAGCGTATGACTCTCACCCGGGAGTCTGGGGATCGAATCCCGCCCGGGCCCTCGTTTATCCACCTTGCCACATTTGGCGTTGTTGGCAAGATCCATGTAGTACTGTCAAGTAGGTCCATGGATGTGAAGTTTGTGGCACCCTGCGCGGGAGCACGAGGATGTGCTTGTGGAAAGAGGGGGGAAGATGTGACAGTGTGTGTCCTGTCACAGTGTCCCGATTGATCATGCGCCCTGGCTACTTGGCCAAGGGGTTGTCCCTTTGGCTGACTGGTTAGAGTGTATGACTCTTACCCGGGAGTCTGGGGATCGAATCCCGCCCGAGCCCTCGTTTATCCACCTTGCCACACATGTTTAATCTTTATCAACCATTTTTTTCTAGCAAAGTAAAAAGCTGTCAAAGTTCTCCCTTCTCTCCTGTGCCCTCTGCTGCTCTGCCTCCCTCTGCAGCCTCAAGTCCTCCCTGATCAGCTCCAGAAGCTGGTCATCGCTGTCACCTTCCCTGGATGCCCATTTTCTCCAGAATAGTCTTAACAAACATGTAAGAAAAGAAACAGGAAGAGAAAAGAGGACAACGGGTCATTCCTTTCATGTTTTCGCAGAAAAAAATAAACTGAAACCAGTTTTTAAAATATGAGATGTTATTGTACCTCCATGCCACAGCCGCCGAATACTTTGCTCCGGTGATCATGTGGTCCATCTTCGCCCTAAGCTTAATAAAGTCCCTGGCTTTCTCTTTTGTCCCTAAAATACAAACTCCTATTAAACTCTGGGGAAAAACGTAGCGGGAGAAGTGCGACACCGAGCGGCCGAACATACGAGCCGAGACCGCAATACAAGCACTTTTACTGTAACATTTCTAACTAAAATAACGTTCATGTATCACAAAAAGTCCTTAACCTAACAATTTAAGTTTATACTGACATTTATATGCACAATCCTCTCCAACAGCTCCCGCTTCACTGTCCGCCATTGTTTTTAAAAGTTTTTCTGCCGGCCGGCCCGCAAGGTATCTTGGGAAATTCTACCTATTGAAGGATACACCGGACCCATCCTTCATTCAGGCGAAAAGAAGGCCGCATTTGTCGACCGCATTTGAAGGAGTCTTCGAATTGGGACAGGACTAGTCGTGGCGCTGTGACGTAACCGGCCGATGAATCCGGCCAACGTAGGATGCAGACCCTGAATTGAGACACAGCCAGTGTATCCTCCAGCAGTCTAAGCCTATAGCAGAATAACTACAGAGATAACTCTGGATAACCTAGCCTTTTTAGATGGAGGCATGTTAGAGGCAGGACAAGGGAGAGACGTCTTTACCGACTGTACACTCCACCTCCCTCTACTCCCCCACTTGTCCAGATCTAGGCTAACAGATTTTAACCATAAGCCCTATCAAATAAAAATTTTTTAAGCCTATTCTTAAAAGTAGACAAGGTGTCTGCCTCACGGACTAAGGCTGGGAGCTGGTTCCACAGGAGAGGAGCCTGATAACTAAAAGATCTGCCTCCCATCCTAATTTTAGATATTCTGGGAACCACCAGTAAACCTGCAGTCTGAGAGCGAAGTGCTTGGTTAGGAACGTATGGGACAATCAGATCACTGATGTATGATGGAGCTTGATTATTAAGAGCTTTATATGTGAAAAGGAGGATCTTAAAATCTATTCTGAATTTAACAGGTAGCCAATGTAGGGAAGCTAAAGTCTGATTTATGCTTCTCCGTCTGCGTCAGTGCGGAGACACGCAACGCCATTATCCGTCCTGGCGTAGGGCTCCGGCAGGCACGCAAGTACGTACAGAGTCGAGCCCACTTTTTTAAACATCCGTCGAACGAGACGGATTACGCAAGCTTGTGATTGATCAGGACGCCGCTGTTGTTTACAGCGCCGCCATTGCAAAGAGAGCCGAGGATAACTAGCGGCAGACACGGAGAAGCTTGAGGAATACCTCGCGAAAAAACTCTAAAAATATGAACGTTTAATTCTCCCGTGACTGGAGGAGTGAAAAGATGCGCAGCAAGCGTTTTATTTGTGGACGGAAATGACAGGAAACGTGGGTTTAGAGGTGGGGAGCGCATGAAGCGGTGGGAGAATGAGAGACAAATATGTCCGTGTTAAAAGTCTCTTATATACACAAAAAACACAATATAAACACACGACCTTGGACCGATACATGACAGGATACCACAGAACAGCGCTACGCCCTCTGAGGTCCTGTAAGGCAAATGCTTTGCAACACTCTCCAGGAGACGGAGAAGTAAAAGAGCAAAACGCTACCGTCAATCCGTGCGTGTCTGTCCCTTGCGGAGCTGACAGAGAAGCATGAACCAGACTTAAGACAGGAGAGATATGATCTCTCTTTTTAATTCTCATCAGAACTCTAGCTGCAGCATTTTGGACAAGCTGAAGACTTTTAACTACATTCTGCGGACTTCCTGAGAGTAATGAAATACAGTAATCCAGTTTTGATGTAATAACTGCATGAACTAGTTTTTCAGCATCACTCCTGGAAAGGATGCTTCTAATTTAAGTTTATTTTCAAGTTTGTTTATATAGCGCCAAATCACGACAAGAGTCGTCTCAAGGCACTTCACATAATAAACATTCCAATTCACAGTTCATTAAGCCAATCAGAAATAATGTTTCCTATATAAGGAACCCAGCAAATTGCATCAAGTCACTGACTAGTGTCAGTGACTATACAGCAATCCTCTATAAGCAAGCATGCAGCGACAGTGGAGAGGAAAACTCCCTTTTAACAGGAAGAAACCTCCAGAGAATCCTGGCTCAGTATAAGCAGCCATCCTCCACGACTCACTGGGGATCGAGAAGACAGAGCAGGCAGACAAAGACACACACACACACACACACACACACACACACACACACACACACACACACACACACACACACACACACAAGTAATGTGTCTATAGTTATATTGTGATGTCTTAGTGAATATTGTATTTGGTGAAAGATAAACTTTATTGTATTTATCCTAGTGGATCTATAATTAAACGGATAAACTAGTATTAGCACATCAAAAGTCAATGAAAACAAAAAGTTATTATCAGGAGAGAGAGAATGTATTAGTGGTTAGCAGCAGTGTGCTAGTCGATGGCCCCCTCCATGAGGCCACCACAGCTCAGCAGAACGTCATTGTAGCTTCTTCTGGGGAGAAAAACACTTACAGAGAAAATAAAGTTAACAGCTGAAATTGCACAAAATAGTACAGTTAAAGAGCAGACTGTAGAATAAAGCAGTAGAGTGTGAAAAGTGGTCAGTGTGTCCTCCAGCAGTCTAAGCCTATAGCAGCATAACTACAGAGTTAGCTCTGGATAATCTGTCCTATTTAGATGTAGGCATGTTGGAGGCAGGGCAAGGGAGAGCCGTCTTTACCGGCTGTGCACTCCACCTCCCTGTACTCCCCCACTTGTCCAGATTTAGGCTAACATCAGATTTTAATCTTAGCAATATTCTGAAGGTGGAAAAAGGAAATCCTACAAACCTGATTAACCTGGGATTTGAATGACATGTCCTGGTCAAAGATAACACCAAGGTTCCTTACTTTGTTCTCGGAGACTAATTTAATGCTATTCAGGTCAGGCGACTGGCTAAGCAATTTCCTTTTCTGGATTTCTGGTCCAAAGATGAGAACTTCTGTCTTGTCTTGATTTAAAAGCAAAAAGTTTAGAGTCATCCAATTTTTTATGTCCTCAAGACAAGCCTGTAATCTACCCAACCGATTAAGTTCATCAGGGTTAATGGATATATATAACTGAGTATCTTCAGCATAACAGTGAAAGTTTATCCCATGCTGTCTAATGATTATACCAATTGGGAGCATATATATAGTAAAAAGAATTGGTCCAAGCACTGAACCTTGTGGTACTCCACAAGTAACCCTGGAGTATGAAGAAGAATTGTCATGTACATTTACAAAATGAAATCTGTCAGACAGGTAGGATTTAAACCAGCCTAGCGCTGTTCGTTTGATCCCTACAACATGTTCAAGCCTCTCTAAAAGAACATTGTGATCAACTGAGTCAAAAGCAGCACTGAGATCTAACAAGACTAGAACAGACACAAGATTCTTATCTGAGGCCATGAGAATATCATTTGTAACTCTCACTAATGCAGTTTCAGTGCTGTGATACTCTCTAAAACCAGACTGAAATTTCTCAAACAGAGCATTAGTGTTTAAATGACCTGGTAAATGTATCTAATTTACTTGGCACAGTTTTATTTGCGGATGATACTACATTGTTTTATTCAGGATTAAATGCACATGAAGTAACTCAAGTGATAAACAGTGAATTGATTAAAGTTAAAAAATGGTTTGATATAAATAGACTGTCACTGAACCTGAACAAAACAAACTTTATACTGTTTAATAATAGAAGAAGCTGTGATGTATCTTTAATGATAGGTGGAATGGAAATTCAAAGAGTAAAAGAAACCAAATTTCTTGGAGTCATGTTTGATGAGAGTCTCACATGGAAATCACATGTAGGTTATATAAAGGGGAAAATCGGTGTATTATATAGAGTCAAGTTTCTACTAAACTTGTCGGGGTTGTTAACATTGGATCACTCACTGATTGAACCATGTTTATTATATTGTTTAGAAATTTGGGGAGCCACTTGCAAAACTTTTACACAACCACTGTTCATTTTGCAAAAAAGAGCATTGAGAATCATTAATAACAGTAACTATAGACACCACACGAATCAATTATTTATGAGATACAAAATACTGAAATTTCCTGACTTGGTAGAGTGAAAAATATTGCAAATAATGTACAGAGCGAATACGAGTAATCTACCAACTAATATTCAGGAAATGTTTCATAAGAGAGTAAGTGGGTACACTTTAAAAGGAACTGATGTCTTTAAGAAACCTAGATTCAGAACCAAAGTGAGGGAATGTAACATTTCTGTAAATGGTGTAAGATTTTGGAATGCCATTAACAAGGAATTTAAAGAATCAACTACACTTGCTATATTTAAAAAATGTATAAAATCTAATGTAATTAGTAATTATGAAAAGGAGAATTATAATGTCAAAGATTTGACATGAAAATATTAGAAAGTGCTGAGGACAGTAAAGATGGAACAGTTGATTTAAAAGATGCAACTGCGTTGTCAGATAGAGAACGACTATAGTGAAATTTACTTTCATGTCTTGAGAACTCAGTTATAAAAAACTCAAAGGTTATCAGAAAGTGGTCCGAGAGGACTGGATTATGTGGAAAGATCGTTATTTCCTCACACTCTATACCATAAATCAGCACAAGGTCCAGGCAGGAGTGGGTGGAGCTATGTATTCTTTGAGTAAAACCAATTTAGTCTAGGATATTACTAAAGGCTACATTGAGGCAATCATTTTCAATGTCCACATGTATGTTAAAATCCCCCACTATAATGACCTTATCAGTATTTAGTACCAAATCAGATAAAAATTCAGAGATCTGATCCAAAAACTCAGAGTAAGGGCCTGGTGGATGATACAAAACTACAAACAAGAGTGGTTTTATAATTTTGCAATCTGGATTAGGAAAACTAAGAAAGACAGCAACAAGGAGGGAGGTAGAAATATACAAGGGAATCAGGAACACATGGGCAGAGTAATGAGGGACAGGTGAGAACAATAAGGGTAATCAAGGCAGGAAAGGAACACAGTCAGGAAGGCAGGGGCAGATCGTGACAGTACCCCCCCCCCCCCCCCCCTTAAGGGGCGGATACCAGACGCCCACAAGGCCACACAACACAGGAGACTGGGAACACTTGACTTGACTCGGGACAGGGACTCGAAGACTTGACTTGACTCGGACACTTGACTTGACTTGGGACAGGGACTCGGACACTTGACTTGACTTGACTTGACTCGGGACAGGGACTCGGACACTTGACTTGACTTGACTCGGGACAGGGACTCTGACACTTGACTTGACTTGACTCGGGACAGGGACACTTGACTGGAACACTTGACTGGAACACTTGACCAGGACCACGAAGACTTGACCAGGAACATGAAACAAACTGCAGCAGCAGGCGTGGGACCCAGCAGGAACTGCAGCAGCAGGCATAGGACCCAGCAGGAACTGCCGCGTGGAGGACCTGCAGGCATAGACCCTGCAGGCGTGGACCAGGAAGTGTGATGAAAACCGCAGGAGCGACACGAGGGAACCAGGAGCGGCAGCAGGTACTCGACCACGGTTCTGAGCAGGTGCACACCGTGACTCGACAGGATCCTCAGGCAGGCTCGGGTGAAGGGAAGCAGACCATGGAGCAGGAAGACCAGCCCTACCACCCCGCAGAATGATGGCGTGCATAGGGGTTTTTACCTCCATCAAAACTCCAGGAAACGGCAGTTTCTGTAAAAAACAGGACAGGGCAGAACAGCAGGAGAGGAGAATGACCCCGACCACCCCGGAGAATGCTAGGATGCGCCGGAATCTCCCAGAGGGCTCGACCTTCCCGCGAACAGGTAGGATGCGCCGAAAACACAAAACTCTAGGCCAGAATCTCCCTCCGCTGAAACGGGAGAGAGAAAAAAATCCTCCAGAACAGAATATTAGCTCACCACAGGTCCAGGTTGGTCGTGTCATGTTCTGCGGGTGGAGATGGCAGACCATGTGTGGTGGTAGGTTTCAGGAGGCAGAAGAGCAGGCAACGGATGAAAAAATAAAAAACGGTTTAATTGTAGACTGGGAGCGACAGGACAAACGAACATGCACAAAACGACAATGATCCGACAAAGACAGCAACAAGGAGGGAGGTATAAATACACAAGGGAATCAAGAACACATGGGCAGAGTAATGAGGGACAGGTGAGAACAATAAGGGTAATCAAGGCAGGAGAGGAACACAGTCAGGAAGGCAGGGGCAGATCGTGACAGTGTCGTTACCGCCAGCGTGAATAACAATCTTACTGTATTTACGCTTATCCTTAGCCAGCAGTTTCAGATAAGATTTAATGTCGCCCGCACTGGCCCCAGGTAAACATTTAACTATGGTTGCTGGAGTCTCTAATGCCACGTTTCTGACTATGGAGCTGCCAATGATCAGAGTCGGCTTGTCAGTGGGTGCGTCACTGAGCGGGGAAAATCTGTTAGAAACGTGGACGGGTTGGTGGTGTCCCACGGGCTGGGTTCTATGCTTCCTGCGTACCGTCACCCAGCCGGCCTGATGTCCCGGCTGCTCGGGTTCTGCTGGAGGGTCACTACGGGGTGGTTCTAAGGAAGTTAGCCCCGCGCTAGCTAAGTAGCTACGGCTTTTGACGGGCTTTTCAACAGCGCGGAGCCGGGCCTCCAATTCCGACACCCTCGCCTCCAAATCTACAAAAATGCTACATTTATTACACGTACCATTATCGCTAAAGGAGGCAGAGGAGTAACTAAACATCTGACACAGAGAGCAAGAGATAGGAGACGGAGATGCAGAGACAGAAGTAGCCATAGCCGTGCTGAGGCTAAGCTAACTGGACAGCAAAATGTTCAACACCAAATAAACTGCATGCAAACTCAAATGGTTCCCTAAAAGCTAGGTGGAACATCAGAAAATGTGTGTTATAGCGTGCTTATGTGATACAGTAACTCAGAGATATCCTAGTACAGAGAAATTAAATCAGTTTTAGCAAGCCACAAACACCAAACAGCTACACATAGTGCAACACTGAAAACAGGAAACAGGAAACGCCTTACAACCAGGGAGGTGTGACTCAGTCTTTGTTTTCTTTGCAGTCTTTGTTTTCTTTCTTTGGGTGTATGTCAAGAGTATCAACTGCAGGCCTATTAATTTATATGAATTTACCTTTTATTAAAGTGGGTGTATACCCCAACCAGGATGTCTGCCACTGGTACCTGTGCTGCTTTGATGGCACAGCCAGTGGCCAGTTGGGTTAGGTGGCAGATGCAGCCAAGGTCCTGGACGTGGGGCTGGCTGGTCTTCAGTCTGCTGACATCAGAGTTGTGTCTGCCTATCATGACACTCGCATTATCAGAGTGAAAGGCTATCAGGTTCTCCCATGGAATGCCTCTTTTTCTATTGGAAACAGGAAAAAAAATGCCATAAAATGTCTTACACTAAATGTAAGGCTATAATTAAATGCAAATTACTACACACATCAACAACACAGTGCAGCTCCCCTACCTTAAGGCTTCACTAAGCTTTTCATACAGATTTTCTGCATTTCCCACATTGCATATGGGCATCTCCATGAATTTTGTAGCGACCTGCAGAGTGGCCTCATCGTACAGTCTGGTCAGGATGACGAATTCTTTGTCTGTTTTTCTGTTGTTCGACTCATCACACATCAATGAAAAGGGCTGCGATCGGCATGTTTTGGCCAACTCATCATCTAGCTCTGCTGCTATGGCACCTGTTGAGTGAGTGCCCAGTAACGTTGGCTAACAATTTGTCACCAATATGCCTGCTGGACATTATGAATATGTATACACTTTCATAATATTTATACTTAATTTGAATCAACTTACCTTTGATGAGTTGCGTAGATTTGGTTTTTCCCGCAGAATATTTTCGTGCAATAGCAGAGTCCGGGAACATCTCAGCTACGCACTTGTTGAAGTCGTCACGGAAGGTGAAAGAAACATTGTTTTTGGCACACAGCATTGCCATTTTAACCTCCGCATTTATGACCTGGTCAGCCTCTGTGGTATTCCTAGTCACAAATGCCGACATCGTCTGGGCATGTTTCTGTGCTTCTAGCCAGCGCTTGTGCTTGGTTGATTTCTCATGCTGACTGACATCACTCCTTCCCCCGTGGGAGACACTAAAGTCGCAACTGCAACTCTTGCAAAAAGCGTGACTTAGTCCCACCCTACTCTTCTTTAGAAAAGTAAATTCGCTGTCCCATTTTTCCAGATATTTACATGATTTCTTTGATTTTTTGGCAGGAATGCCTTCTTCACTTCCATCCATCATCGCTCTCGTTTGTTGTTCCTGTTATGTTCCTGCTGTTTGCACAAATCTTGCAACAACTGCATGGGGCAGTTCTCGCGAGGCTTCAGATAATTTTAGAGAGGCAGAGGAATTAAAAAAATACGGGAGATTTACCGGAAAATAAGAATACGGGAGGATGGCAGGAATGCAAAGTAAAATACGGTTGTTTCCCGGCCAAAACCGGAGACTTGACAGCTATGTTACAGACACTTAACAAGCACATATATTTTGATATCTTTATCCGTAATAATGCTGCCGAATGGCCGCTGTTGTTAGCACTAGCTACTGCTAATGTTAGCTCATGTTAGCCACAAAGTTTAAGCCAAAACAAGACTCACTTTCGTATCCATGGATGTAAGATGAGGCAGACATCAAAGTCTTTCTCTAATTTACTCGTCAGTGTTTTTATGACGATTTACAAAGGCGGTGAACGTCGTTAATCGTCAGTTTAGGCAGGTCTTGTAAATATCTCGTATAGAATGCCATTTTACTGGAAATGACCTGCCGCACCCACAAGAATGCGGAAGAGGACGTGCAAAGAGCCCATTGCTTATAATGTCCATGTTGTCGATTCCATTTGCACAACAGCAGTCAAAATGATCAATCAGTGTTGCTTCCTAAGTGGACAGTTTGATTTCACAGAAGTGTGACAGACTTGCTGTTACATTGTGTTGTTTAACCCTCCCACTGTCCTAATAGGTGTGACCCCGCGAGGAAAGCTGGAGTGAGCACCACCTCACCCCTGCCACATGGACCTCAAAGGATAAACCATCAATCCTGCTCAATGGTCTTTCCTCGCGGAGTCACCCATAAAGACAGTGGGAGGGTTAAGTGTTCCCTTTAGTTTTTGAGCACCACATTTTGTATTAGGGTGGCCCACCCTGAACCCCCTCTAGAAGCACCCCTGTGCAACACAAAAAATAATTACAATAGGCCATGAGGTTACATCTTTAATAGAAACATTTAAAATTAAGAAAGAAAAAAAAATCAACCAAACAAAACATTGAAGTTGCAGTAAGATGAAGTAGATTTATGAAGCAGCAGAGCAGTTTTAGTCCATTTTGTAGTAGTACAGCCTGTTGTTATAGACCAGGACAGCTGAGAGCTCTAATAGCTGCTTGATAGGATTTCAAAGGATTTCCTTCAGTTTTAGTAGATTAGTTTGATTTTTTCCACCCAGTCTGTCACACCTGCGTTTTAATCAGTTCGTCATCCCAGCTTCTCCTCATTTTTCCACCACTTAAGGACTCTTTCTTCCTGTTTTATTTAGAAATTCTTGGGTTGATTTGACTGTTTTATAATATAACACTTATATTCCAGCTGCACTCAACAAGGCAAGCCCACGGCATTGTGTCCTGGTTGGTGAGAGAGAAAACACAACAATCCTGACTCAGGATTGTGGCAAAAAAAAGAACAGTAAACTCGATTTATCTTATATCACACCCATCGAGTGTGTATTTTTTGTCAAAATCATCCTTGGTTGCTGTGGCGATCAAAACTACAAAGGTTCTGACCAATAAATGAGAAGCTGAGCTTTGAGTCATGTCTGACTATATTTAGATATTCCACTACAGCTTTATAAAGCCTGAAGGTCCCAGCTTGTCTTCACATTGTGTTTTTTTCTGTCTCTGAAACACCGAGGCACGTCTAGGAGAAGACAAACGTTTTTATATAACTTTTCATGATAAAAACCACAAGGAACTTCACAGGTACAATACAAATATTAAGAAAGACAGAAGTTAAAATACAAATTAACATTTGAAAAAAAACAACTAAGAGAGCTAAAATGTACAGAAATGACAGAAACACAGCAGTAAAAGAAGCTAGTGAGCACACAGCCTGGACACACACACACACACACACACACACACACACACACACACTGAAAATATTAAAACAACGGTAGCATAAATACACGTAAAGATATGTTTGGTTTATTTGGGTCATTTGTTTCTGACACTGATGGCTGTGATGAGTCTCATGTGGGTTGATGCAGAGCCAAGAGGACGGACTGAACTCTCCTTCCTTTTTCCTGAGAGCTCCCCTCTGCTGCAGCATCCTTGTCAATAACTAAAATGTGCTGACCTAAGCGGTAGTGGAACCTTTAAACATGGTGTTCTGTTTCTGAAGACTCCCAGACAGCTGATCACTGGATCTCGCTCTTCAGGACGCGTGGGACTAAATGTTCCTGTACAGATGACAACTTCATACACACTTATGGGTTTGGTGAAGCACAACCTTAACAATCCTCGCCAAGATTTATGTCAATTTTTAATTTGGCATGTTTCTGACACTTGTGGGATTTATAGACAACAAAAGAAAACACACAGGTTCAGAAAGAACTGGTTTGGCCTCGTGACACTTCTGAACCCTTTCATCACACTACTGCTAGCTTATTTTAATCAACTTCCTTGTGGTCTATTTATCTATAGCTCATTTATAATTATCATGACATTATTGTCTTTTATTTTTACTGTGATGGCCCTGTGTTTTGTTGAATTAATTTGTCATGTAGTGTCCTTTATTTAGCCACAATGAAATGTTTGGATTTGTAATTTTCACTTTTTTCACTTTTGAATGAGGCTCTTAAATATGTTAAAGGCTGACGGATCTACATCAAACTGTCTTCCATCTTAAAGTCTCTTCCCAGAGTATTTCTCTTATCCGCTGGCGCCATCTAGTAGCTGACAAGCAAATCACACAAATAATTTCTCCTTCCATTTTTTTAAGATGGCGACTTCATATTTCTTGTTTATTTATGTCATTTTGTAGCGACAAACAGCTAAAACATGTTTTTTTACAAGGATTATTCTCATGTCATGTTGTGTTCTCATATATTTATATTTTAAAGACTTACCTGTCTGTGAAAAGTTCATCAACTCTGCATCAGCCATGGTATTCCTTAAATTTAAAGTATGTAAGCGGTAGTCTAACGCTATTGGTTAGTTCTGGTTGGCGCTCAGTTTCTTATTGCACAGAGCTCTGTGGGGCAGGGAGCGTGATTAGCAAAAAACAAACAAAAAAAAAACAATACATATTACTTACATCATATCATAGTACATGATAAAATAATCACTTTTATTGATTTCTGAAAAATCTTACATAATTTCTGAAAGGGGAAAACTCCGAAGAGCTACTTTAACCTATGCCAGAAAAGGCTGTTGTTGGTTTAGCGGACAGGAAACATAAGGGAAAGTCTCCACTAGAAGCTGACCATTAAATGGGTCTGTATTTGCATAGCGTCTTCTAGGGTTCTACAACCCCCCAAGGCGCTTCACCACACAATCATTCATTCACCCATGCTCACACACACATTTACATGCTGGTGGCAGTGAGCTACAACATAGCCACAGTTGACCTGGAGCTAACTGATGGAAGCAAGGTTGCTGAACACATGTGTCACTGGTCCCTCTGACCACCACCAGCTGGCAGGGTGGGTTAAGTGTCTTGCCCAAGGACACAACCAGGGGCGTTGTACTGGGGGGGGAGGGGGGGGGGGACCTGACTACCCAGGGCCCAAGAGGGGAGAGGGGCCCATGATTCCCTCCCCCGTTTTAATTTAGAAAACATTGGGCCCCCTTTGTGTCAATATATTTCATAATATTGTTGTTGCCAACTTAAGATGGGAAAATAAAACCAGACTTTATGTCAGTGTTTGTTTAACCCTAACCCCAAAGGAGGAACTTCTAAACAGTTTCAGGAACACAATGCAAAGTTGGGGAATCTAGTGCAAGGCAAGAGAGCCGGTGTTCTGAGAAAACGTCCTAATTTGGCAAAACGTCCTACCCGTAGGATAATTTTACGGTGTTTTACATGACAAAAACCCTAACCATAACTCTAACCCTAACCAAAAAAAAATCAAGTATCAACGTCAATAAATGTACTAATACTTACTACTTATCTATTTTCCTGCAAATATGACAGCGGAGTAGCATTCCCCTTTTGTGTTGTGCGCATGCGCGCACATGCTCAGGAACAACGGGTAGGACGGTTTATCGGGTAGGAGAAATTCCCAGAACACCGGCGCTGCAGCAGCAGAGGAAGCGGCCAGTCCTGCTGGTTCATCTCCTGGCAGTCAGTTGGCTTTAGTTTAGCTTAAAAAATGTAAGTGAATGGGAACAAAATGCTTTTTATCACTTATCTAACTCTGGGTAATATGACAACAGACACAATTGTACTTATGGGTGGAATATCCATTTAAGTATGAGAAATAGCTGGCAAAAATCCATATATAACTGATTGTTGTATAAAACCTTACACATGCCTTGTTTATTTATTTTTGCAAATAAAACCACTTTTATGTTCATGTGCCGAATGGGGCCCAATGACATTGAGAGTGTACAGTGCCCAGAATTTGGTGCTACGCCCCTGGACACAACAACTGCGTCGGACTGAGCGGGACATGGCTGAACCATCAAACTCCTTCAGGCTTGTGTTATTTGTGGAGATTAAACACCAATGGGCCGTGCTGCTGTTGGCCAGTTCAAGGTGAGATGTCCAAACATCAGAAGATAAGAAATCCTCCCGTCTGAAGCTACTCTCTCCTCTGGCTGATTTCTCCGAGCTGAAACAGGTGCACCGAAGCTTTTTGTCCCTAGAGTATGACTTACAAGGCATTCGTTCCTACTAGAGATCACTTCAAATGTATTAAATATGAGTGAAGGACCTCTTTAATTGTTTAAATTGGAGGACCTGGTTTCATCTTCATGTTTTAGTGAGATGGATCCACGATCATCAGATTAGAGTCAGAGTGAGGAGGCAATCAATTTTCACACAAATACAGGAAGAAAACAACAGAGTGTGTTTTCGATGTTTAAAGAGTGTACCATGAAAAATCATTACAACATTAACATGTAAAGATCACAGGCTGTAACACAATTTGAGCAGACTCCAATTCTTGAGATTTCATTTTGTTCAGAATCATCTGAAAACCAGAATCTGCAGCTTTTAATCCATTGGCCTCTACACTGACGCATTTGAGGATTTTGCACAACCCTGCAACTTTGGGTGATTATTTCCCACATGAAATATTGAGTACAGTGTCACATTAATTTTACCATTTCTTCAGCAATTAAACTATTTCCCCTTCCTGACAGTTTTTAAGGATGTTGTCCTTAGTGATGAACTTTTCCCTCTGGGTCATAATCTTAATGTGACACAGAACTCATTTCATGACAAATTCCAAACTAAAACTGGTCCTGAAACGATTTCCTGTTGAGAAGCAAGCGGTTGTGGTGGTGCTGCTCCCTCCTAGTGGTCACTTGGAGGCTCGACAGGTTAAACGACCTGCATTTTCATAACTCAGATTAAAACTAGATCCATTTTCATTTTATTGTGATTCAGTCTTGGGTTAATTGTTGTTTTGTTGTAAAATAAGTTACTGTTCAGCACAAGATATAACTGAGTGCATCCTGCAGGAGTCCTGT
This sequence comes from Nothobranchius furzeri, assembly GCF_043380555.1. Classification (NCBI taxonomy): domain Eukaryota; kingdom Metazoa; phylum Chordata; class Actinopteri; order Cyprinodontiformes; family Nothobranchiidae; genus Nothobranchius; species Nothobranchius furzeri. The sequence continues at coordinate 38,373,536 of NC_091745.1, read as the reverse complement.
TGTGAATTAGATCACAGAGTACAGACGAAACAGGACGCTTCACCAAGTCCATTTCAGTGAAGCTCTAATTCCTGTCCTGTCTAATCCAGGTTATCAAGTCGTTCCATGACGACGACTTCAGACTCCCTCCTGCCAAAATGTTCTTTAACTTCCAGCTCGATAGAGTATAAAGATAATGGTTTTCTGCTTTATCTCAATCTGATAAAACCTTGTCGTATCAGCTGAGTCTCACAGATCTTATCGTGTCACCTGTAATCTTTAGAATCGGTTCACCTGCACCTCACACTTGTGCAACAACACGATTTTCACAGTTTAATAGTTTGTGCTCATTTCCATATTTATATGATTGTGTTTTTGTCATTTATTCGGGTAACATGGCAAAAGCAAACAAATGTTGTGCTAAGTTCAGATCATAGTCCTCTCAGTTTACTGCCCTGAGCTCGCGACTGGTGTCCTGCCCCCGTTGGTTTAATTCTTGGCTCCTTCCAGATGAAAATGTTGTGGTATTGAACACTGAAATTCAATCTTTTATTGAGATCAACCAAACCCGCAGAATGCCGTTTTCCACTATCTGGGAGTCCTTGAAGGCTTATCTGAGGGGTCCAATAATTTCTTAGTGTGCATAAAGAAACAGTAAAGAGATGAGCGGTTGAAATCATTTATACTAACAAACCATCATTATAAAATGCAGTCGTACACGTGTTCAAAATACCATCAGTAAGAAAGTCAAACAGCTGATAACTGTAGAATTGTGATAGACGTGGAACATTTAGAAATAATCTTTATTAAGTTATCAGGAAAAAGATTTAATTTTGTATAAAATAAATTTTGTACTAAAGAATTGAGCTTCATGTCAGGATAAAGTGGAGTTTTACACACACTGGGTCGATCCTGTCCTCTAGTGGTGAAATCTTTAAACACAGATTTTTTTTCTAAACTATGACGTCATTCTCCACAGAAAAGACTCGGAGTCTGATGGGATGTTTTCAGGTGGATTTCTGCTTTTATCATGAAATCTCTCAAACATCTAAATCTTCTTCTTCATCTGAGTCTTCAGCAGGATGATTGTGTTCTGACTTTAACATCCAAATCAGAACCCTGAAACAACAGACAGGTGAACTCTACATCATCTCCTGACCACATGGTTTTCACAGGATGTGTGTCTATAACGATGCTAGTCTTTTATTGTGCAAATAGCTAAGTTTTACCAGAGGGACAGGAAGAGCAGCAGCAGGGAAAAGGTCAAACAGGTGGTGAGAAGAGATGGGAGGAGGAGGAGGAAGGAGCGAGGAGAAGCACCAGGCGCGGGGAGTAACTGGCCTCCTGGGAGCAGAGACAGGTCAAATATCTCCTGCAGCTCTGTGTGACCTGCAACAAGCTGGGGGGTCACTGAGAGACATGAGACAGGGAGGGAGGAAGAACCAGTCAGTCAGTTATGAAAACAGGCTTGAAACAATGACTTATGATTGTTTACCTTAAATGTGTTTACACAATAAATAAATAAATAAACAAACCACATTATCTATCTATCTATCTATCTATCCATCTATCTATCTATCTATCTATCTATCTATCTATCTATCTATCTATCTATCTATCTATCTATCTATCTATCTATCTATCTATCTATCTATCTATCTGTCTGTCTGTCTGTCTGTCTGTCTGTCTGTCTGTCTGTCTGTGTCTCTCTCTCTCTACACACACATATATATATATATGTAGTTAAATTTTTAGAATATATATATATATTTTATCCATGATGTTATTGAATCATATATATATATATATATATATATATATATATATATATATATATATATATATATATATATATATATATATATATATATATATCCATCCATCCATTTTCACCCGCTTATCCAGAGTCGGGTCGTGGGGGCAGTAGCCTAAGTCGAGAGGCCCAGACTTCCCACTCCCCAGCCACTTGGGCCAGGTCCTCCGGGAGAATCCCAAGGTGTTCCCTGGCCAGGTGAGAGACATAGTCCCTCCACCGTGTCCTGGGTCTACCTTTAGGTCTCCTCCCGGTTGGACGTGCCCGAAAAACCTCACCAGGGAGGCGTCCAGGAGGCATCCTGACCAATACATACACACACACACACACACATATATATATATATATATATATATATATATATATATATATATATATATAGCATCTTTTATTGCTTTTTACGCTTCTAATTCCAAATTTGATAAAATAATTTGATTTAAAATGTCAAAGGAAAAGTAAAACACACCCAGTTTTATCTTCAGTCTCCCTTTTTTTTATCTCAAGTCAACAAAAATGTTCAATATCATAGTTTTTTTCATAGGCTCAAAATAATTTAAACATCGTAAATGATAAATCTATTTTATTTGAGCTATATTGAATGGTTTGATCAGATCCATATGCAGGAGTGATGAGGCAAATGTCTGAAAAAATAACATAAATTCATTTCATGTCATAAAAGATAAACAAAACAAACAAAAAATTACACTGTTATAAAGTAATTTAATCTGTTTTTGTCTATTTTATCCTTTTTGTTAAAATTTTAGAATCAAATTTCAATATAAAAGACATTTTAAAATGTTGTACATACAATTTCATTTCAATCAGATTATTGTGATTAATCTGTATTTAATTAAAATAATGTGATTATTCAGAGTTCATTCACGATGAACCAATGAGGGGGATTACTTCCAGGTTAGTCTGATCAGATGTTTTACCCAAGCGGGAACCAAGGACACCTTGAACTGTGCCAAAAATTGCAGTTCCATCCTCGTCCGCTAGGGGCTGACACCAGAGGTGAGCAAATCCTCATTGACTCCCATGTTGTAAATGCCAATTTCACAGCAGAAAAAAAAAACATGTTTACAGCCTGTTCAAAAAATTTGTTTAGGTTTAATATATCTAGTTTAAAGTCATGACAACTCTGAGGGGGTGTCATTTTTGGTAACTCTTCTGTTTTGTTGTAATTAAATGCTTGAAATTATGAATAATTAGATATGATTGACAGGTAGCATGAGTGCCAGAGCTAGTGCTAGCAACTAGCTCCAGGGAAGACCTCAGCCTGGGAATCACGTTAATAGATGTTCAGCCACTTCCACTTTAGTTGTGTCCTCTGAGTGTTCGTGTTTGGATGTTATTGAATCATTTGGACAAAGAGAAAAAGCTGTGGTGTTGATTTCATAAGATATTATCCAAGAAGTCTCTGCATCCTTTTTATCAGTAAGTAAAGTTCTATTTCTGTACTTTATTTCGCTGGTTGAATGGGGGAAATGCTGTACATTTAACATAACACTTGATGGTTAAAGATGGGTTGAAATATACCATGTTCACTGGTTGACTGGGTATCAAAACTCAAGCTAGGTAAGCTGACTGAGGCAAGCAAGCAGAGGCTTTGGGGCTTCGCTGGTCCCTTCCCAACCCTAACCCACGGTCACCGCTGCAAAGAGTTGTGCCGAGTTTCGGTAATTTGCCTCCCCCTTTCACAGCGGTGAACCTGCGATCAGAGATCCATGAATCTGCCAGTTCATCCTTGTGGAGGCAGCCCAGAGAGGTGGGCGCCCAGACAGCTGCTACACGCAGACAGCTGTATGCTCCCATCTCCAGAGGGGGCTGAGACGTGCGGCCGCCTGGTTTCATGCTAGCCTGTGGATGTGCTGGTTGCTTGTGGAGCTCTCTTAAGCCATTTTTACAAAACAATGCCGTCAATTTGCCACAACGCTGAAGCAGCACCAGAGAGCCTTAGGTCGTTTATCAGCGGTCAGACAGACAATTATCACAGTATTACTACCAAGTAATTACTGCCGCAGCATTTGGTCATCGCCATGCCGGCATAGCGCGTTTACAAGACACACCATTGAGGTAATATTATACTGATTTGCCAGCTAGGTGTTTCTTGTAAAATAGGCTTTAGGGAGACTACAGAAACACAGTTGATGTTGCTTTACTTTGGAGTCGCTTAACTGTATTTCTCTCGCTAAAAGGCTAGGTTATCCAGAGTTATCTCTGTAGTTATGCTGCTATAGGGTTAGCCTGCCGGAGAACATACTGACCATTTTCCACACTCTACTACTTTCTTTTACCACTGTGCATTATTTCCTGCTAGTGTTTTCCTCCTCAGAAGAAGCTACAGTGGTGTTCTGCTGAGCTGTGGGAGCCTCATGGAGGGGCCATCGGCTGGCACACTGCTGCTAACCTCTTAACATTCTTCCTCTTCCGATAATAACATTTTACTTTCTCTGACATGGAATGTGCTACTACTAGTTCACCTGTTTGCTGGTGAAGGTTCTCAGTCATCCAGGTCATGGTAATCCAAAAGAGTTCCAATGAAGGAAACGAACAACCAAAGAAGTCCAGTTGCCTTCATTTGAGCCCTTTTGGATTAGTTCACCTGTTGAATTAATTAAGGATTCACTAAGATAAAGACAATAAAGTCGATCTCTTACTAAACAGAATATTTACTAAGAAATCACAATGTAACCACAGAAGTTGATTGAAAAGCGCCAGAAAAATCTTGGTTAGCTTGGGTTAGCATATAGCTAATTTCCCGCTGATCTCCGACTGTGGGTTATCAAGACCTCTCCTAAGCTGTCAGGGCGTTCGGCTCTAATTACAGTGGTTTGAGGTTCTGCTTGCATTTAAACTGTCCATATTAGAGCTTCACTGGTAACCAGCAAAATTACAGCCTCGCACGGAAGCCAGGCAGCTGTGCCGGTCGTCTGTCCTGGAGCTTTGCTAGAACTTCCTCTGTCTTAGCTTCAAGGGTTAGTTCAATTAGCTAGTAGCAACTTTGTTCCCACCCTCAAAGCCCCACCCTCAGCTCCACCTTCTTTTCCATTTTTGGATTGTCTCATTGAGACATGTGACATGACCAAAATGGCGGTAGTGGGAACTGCCTTTTTTGACTCAAAAAAAAAAAAAACAGACAGAAATGGGCGGGCTTTGTTCACGCATATATGCAAAATGTTTTACCCCAATAACTGAAATCCTCATTTGAAAACTACATTTCGTGTTTACTCAGATTATTTTTGTCTGATTTTGAAATGTAAGTGCGACAGTAAAAGAAGCAAAAACAGAAATAATCTATGTGTTCTGTTTTTGTGTCGATGGTTTTTACACAACTTAGAAAAAAAATTGAGTTTTACCGTACACGTCTCAGCTAATGACTCTAGCTATCATCAGTTTGCCAGTGATGGTGGCGTCACTTCCGTTTATCCGCGGGCAGCAGAGGACAGTGTCGCCCTCTGCTGCCCGCGTCCTCCTTGCTGATGACACAGTCCCATGTGTGATCCAATGTGAATACTCCACCGTCTCTGTTCAAGGTTTGTGTCTATGTCTCCTTATTTCTATCGCTTCTTTGATCCATCTTTTGATTTTTGTTGTTCTGTGTTTATGATCCGTGTTCTGTCCCAGTCCATGATTCTCTCTTGTGAAGTGGTCCGTTACGGCTGATTTCTTTATTGTACTTTCTGCTTCTTGTTTTGCTGCTCTTGTGTGTCTTTCACTATTTTCTTTCTCACACTCACATTGATGCTCTCTTTTTCATGTGTTGACTTGTGTTCCGGTTTTTCCTGTGTATGTTTTACTGCAGAGTTAGCACGGGAATTCATACATGACGTTTTTAGCTGCTGTCTAGTGGGTGTGCTAATCTTTTTCTGAATGTGCATGATTTTGGTGGTGTGTTTATAAAATGTGTTTTCAGTGTTGTTATTTATTTTTCCATGGTGCCTTTGATATATGGAAGGGTGACAGTGTCATCAGCAAAGAGGACACGGGCAGTAGAGGGCGACATCGTCCTCTGCTGCCGGCGAATAAACGGAAGTGACGCCACCAACACCGGCGATCTCTGATGACGGCTAGAGTCATTAGCTGAAACACGTAAGGTAAAAAACATTTTTTTTACTATGCTGTGTAAAAAAAAAGAACAAAGTAATGGATTATGAAGTTACACACAGAACAAATGTACGAAAGAGTACAGAAGGAATCTGTTCAGGACGAAAACCCTGTTCTGGTAAAAGGAAAGGGGAGCAAAACCAACAAGTTTACATTATTTTCTAACAGTTTGTCCAAAGCACCAAAATAAAGTTCCGTACTTGTTTTTACCATTTGACTCCAAAGGTGTTGTGTCTGCTTACCTGAGATGTAGTAGTAGAGTCTGACAATGGAGCGAGAGCCGGAGAAGATCTCACACTGGTAGGTCCCCTGATGGTGGAGGCTGGTTGAAGGGATGGAGTAGAGCGTGTCCACTCCTGCAGTCACCTCCTTAAACTGATCCATCTCCTGAGTTTTGACCTGCAGGAGAGCAGAGCTGCTATTTATAGAAAGGGAACTTTTCTACTAATCAGCACAAATTAAAAGATGAATTTGGCTCCAAGCCCCGTGTAAACTTCAGATCTGCAGAGTTCTTTCAAGGACGTTCACTTGGCTGCTGCACCTCACTTATCATACCCTGATTTGGATCTTTGTCCCTTTATGAGTCTGTTTTTTAACAAATCATTTTGCAGCGATTAATGACTTGGTTATGCATTTATGCCAACATTGCCAGTTTTCTTGGTGTTATATTAAGTTTCATCTGAATGATAATCTTTAAAATGTTACACTTTTGGTCTCTCATCTCTTTTCATTACGTCCCCTCATTTCTGCCTTTTTTGTGTTATTTTTGGTTGTTTTGTGTCTCTTTCTGAGAAACAGTGCACATCCAGACCTTAACTGATACTTTTCTAAAGAATATTGAGGCCTAATTCTGATGATTACATGCTGATGCTGCATGATTCATCGTATGCTGAACTCACCTCTTCTGCAAACCTCCAGATCACCTCTACATCATTTGGGAGGTCAAAAGGTACCTTGCACCACATTCGGCTCCTGCTGTTCTCCGTAATGTCAATTTCTTCAACTGAAATGTACACACAGCCGCCCGCACACACACACAGATAACATTCACAGGGGGCAGTGCTTGCAGTCTGAGCCTTTCTTAATGATAATACTTAAACCCAGTCTCCGAGGAGCCAAGTAAAAGTGATGATATGCAAAACATCGGCTGAGCTGTACAGGGGGTGATACAGATCCCACCGTGTGTGTGGGAGTCAGCCGTCACCTTACATAAAGAAGCCGACGACTTAAAGAATACCTCCAGGGCTCCGTGCAAAAGCTATGATGTGTGGAAATGAAACCTTCCCACTGTCTCTGTTTCAAATCCTGACTTTTTGCAGAGAGCGTTTGAAGGATCAAGGAAGGAGCGTTTCAGGGATCAGGACTCAGGCAGGGTGAAAATATAGATATCCAAGGATGTGTCAAGTGAGGATTAAGTTCATCTTCTCTATACGTGACAACACGGGCGGTGGGTTCTCACCTGGACAGTCGAGAGGGAATTCACACGAGTCATACAGGCAGGTGATGCAGTTGTACACAGCACCCAGGATCTGAAAACCTGACAGGGAGGTGTGGCTGAGACTGGAAAGCTGTTTTGCTTTTATTAAAACACACTGAGTAAAACAGAAAGGCACTAACCACATGGAGGGAAACACCCAGAGACTGTGGACAGAACAAAAACATTTTACTTCTCTTTGATTGCTAGATCTGCTGCAGCGTCTGTAAGTAAGAGTCGGTTCAGGCTGACTGCCTCCTTCGACAGGTTGTAATAAAGTAACTGGCTCATTACAGAGACAGAATAAAGAGTTCAGAGGCAGCTGTAATGGCCCAGTGTGTGCCTCACTTTAGATGAGAAGATGAAGGAAGGAGTTAGAGACCGTGTCTCACCTCTAGGCAGTTTGGAGGCAGCTGCGATGAAATTGTCTGCTGCTGTCTGCAGCCTTGTCTCATACACCGTCTCTGATGGATGGAGAGGGAGCAGCAGGGAGGAGGGGGTCAGGAATATTTGGCTCTACACATCATTGCAAGCTTTAGGGCATCATTGTTGAAATCCCTCTTCTTTCTGGCCTCACTTTACATTTCAGACTCATTTACTGATGGAGAAAATGAGGTGAAGCAGCTGTTTAGTTACCGTCGTTCAGCTTCTGGTCAAACTCCTCAGCCAGGGGCAGAATCTCAGCGTCCAGGATCTGCTGGAGGTTTGTGTCGAAGCCTTTACCTGGAGACAGGATACACAAGTGTATCACAAGTCCAATCATCACCTTTTTGTTTTAGGTGTTCATACCAACTCTCCCAGCCTCGATCACGGTCTGGTTCAGGTTGAAAATGCGGTCCAGCAGCCTGAAGCACTCATCAACATTTCTAACATGGTACTGAGTCAGAACGTAGCCCCAGCACAGCCGGAGACTGTCCTCCACATCAACAAAGCACTGATAGCAGCTCAAAGAGGGATGCCACAGCAAACCCACAAACCACAAAAAAGTCCACAGCATGGTTCAGCAGGTGCTCTAAAGCTCAGGATGGTGTTTGTTTTTATTCAAATTCTGCTCTCATGGTGACCAGACAGGAGTTCTAGTGGCTCCAGCTGCAGACGATGCATGGGAATGTGGGGGCTGGATTGAATGAGCTCATTAGAAAACGTGATTTATCAGCGTGCTCGGGTTTGAGGAGATGGGAGAACACCTTCTGTACTTCTTTCCTCCGTTCTATTGTCTCTATTCCCCATTTCCTGCTGCCTCGATGCACCAGTTTTACTGCAGAGCTCAGAGATGGCGTGAGCCAAGGAGGGGAGGTGGTGGCGGCGGCAAGGGGTGGGAGAGAGAGGGGCAGGAGGAAAGCGAGTTAAACGTCTGTGTGTGTAAGGAGACAGGGCGTTTTCACACAAAACCCCAGCGAAATTTACTGTAGTAAATAAACGCCGGAGCTGGGAGGAAATAACAACAAAGAAGAAACAAAGAGGAGACTAAATTAGAGGCAGACAGGTGAAGGAAGAGAGATGTTCCTCATGGAGGAGTTCAGACAAATCTAAACATGAAGAAAAGAGGAGAAAAAGCAAAAGGAGAGGAGGTATGAGGACACACAAGTGACAGACGGAGAGAGAGCAGGACCACAAATCAAGTCAACTCCCTCATCACATCCTGTATCCCCCCCATCCTCCCCATCCATCCATCCCCTCCCGCCTGCCTCCATCTCCTCGGTCCCTTGCTCCTGGTGCATTGCCATGGTAACCAGACAGGGTGCCTAATACACGAACTTAATATATTTCCAGTGGCAGGGTGAGCTGGGTACTAATGCATTCATCTGTCTCCACACAGACAGGACAATCAATATCAGGCAGAAGTGTTCTCCGGGACCGCCAAAGTCCGGGAGCTAGTCGGAAGGCTGGACACGGAAAATCCCAAATTCAAGTGTGTGTGTGTGCATGTGTGTGTGTGTGTGTGTGTGTGTGTGTGTGTGTGTGTGTGTGTGTGCGTGTGTGTGTGTGTGTGAGTGAGTGTACAAAATCTGCTTGTTACTGGGACATTCCGATGATCCCCCCCCCCACCCGCACTCACTCACACACACACACACACACACACACACACACACGCACACACACACACACGCACGCACGCACGCACACACACACACACACACACACACACACACACACACACACGCACACACACACACACGCACGCATGCACACACACACACACACACACACACACACACACACATGCACACACACACACACGCACGCATGCACGCACACACACACACACATGCACACACACACACTATGACAGTTTCATATACAAATTGGTCAACAGAAGTATTTTTATTCAGTGACAAACTTTCATAATCGTGAACAAAACTTGAGGAAATCTAAAGATTCAACTTTAGGTTAAAAACTCTTTTATTTTAGGGAAGTTAAAGAAAATAAGAATATAACACATTTTTAAGGACAGAGTGTTTAAGCATTTGAAAATGTGAGCTTGATCTCTGAAGGTGAAAGATCTGACGGGGTCACGACCCCCGGCTGTCTTCCTATTGGCCCCACAGGAGGCTCTAACACAAAGACAGCCAATAGGGACGGCTCCCTGATAGCGTTGGTGCTGCAGGACAGGAGTCGTGGTCGTTTCCTTCATGTGAAATGGGACGAGGACACGCTGGGGTCCTTCTGAATAAAACAGTATGTCACAAAGTGAATTTCCGAAAGGAAAAATGAATTATTATTATTATTATTGTAACTGCAGAATGTTTGTCTCTAATAAAAAATGAGTGAAAACGTAGAAACTGAATGCAGCCCTGTTCCCGAGGACCTCACCTGTGACCTGCTTTGACCTCACAGGTTAAGGGTCTCAGGGACAGAGGGGCATACTGCAAAATGAAAACATTCAGCAGCCGTGAGATTAAAAAGGAAAAAGTACTAAAAGAAAAAGGACTGCAAAGCAGCAGCACCCAGACAAAGACATGACCTCATCTGACATTTGGATTCTGCAGCACCAGCCGGTCTCCTGGTTTGCTGCAGATCAGGAAGGAGCGCGTCGCTTTAATTAAAGCAATAAACACAACATTATTTATTTTTATTTATTCATTGCTGCAGTCAGACCCGTTTTTCACAGAGGGCACAAAGAATCGCAGCGATGCAGCAGAATTCATTAAAGAGAAACAATTAACTTTGACCTGTTGGTAACTATCACAGGCGTCTTCAGCATGACTGATTATGTTTGCATCAAACTCAACTGTTTAGTGTATGTTTAGAGCTCATTAGGCTTTTATAAGAAATCCACTTTACACACCCATCATGAGTGAGAATGGCAGACTAGAACAAAAATCACCTGCTAAGGAGGAATTACTGGTAATGATTTTTTATGATTTATAACACAATGCATAAATAGCTGGATAACTCAAGGGGAACCAAATATTGATGTGAAAGGCATGTTTCTGTAGTTCTCACTGTCTGCACAGACATCCGCGCCTTTTTGCAAAGAGCATTTTAAAGATTTACGGCAAAGATGAATTTTTAACACGCTTTAAGTTGAAGGAGTCTAACATCTTTGACAGTTTTCCTGCTGCTCAGTTTTGTTGAGATCAACAGGAGACGGGAACCCTCGTCTGAGTTACCAGCCAAAACCTAACAACACAAAAACAAAGGATGCAGAAAAATGTAATACAACCACATTTTACTCCATGTCAGAATGACGGAGTGTGTTTTCATTGATAAAAAAATAAATTCATCATTTCCAAACCTTTGATGGCTCTGCAGCCCTCTGGCAGACACACATGGACTGACTGTGGAAAACCCAGTCGGTACTTTCCATCGTTCTTCATGCAGACATCTACTTTGTGACACATGAAGTGTAAATGAAGGCACAATTACCCACGGCCTTAAAATCAACAGCAGCTTGCGATGTATATTTGTTCTCTCCAGCTTTATTTTGCAAAACGTACAGGCCTATAGGGAACCGGAGATTTGATTGTTCCTGTTCTGCTTGTAATTTTTGGATGTGGCAGACAGCCGGAGGATTGCGCCAGTGCAGCTTTTAGGCTAATGTCCTCGTTATGTCATTATTTAATACACAGAATGCATTCAGCTCGGCATCTAGCTCATAGAAGTCGATTACGTACACATTACCATCGTCATTAATCAAATTGTTTAAATCATGTGATAGCTGTCAATTTTACAACAATTATAGAAAACCAAAAATGAACTACAGTCAGGTGAAGCGTTTTTTATCAAACAATTCAAAGCTGTAAAAGTTTCAGATAAAATGTCATTTAGCAGCAGCAGCAGAACAAAAAATGTAAGAAATCTGGATTATATTTGACGGCAGAAACATTCAAACTAACACAAAAGAGGCATTCACCTGACAGCCAGCCTCGTCTTTTCCCGCTTCTTCAGAGCCACGCGGATCCTCCGTCCCTCTCTGATGCTCTCTGCCGGTGCCAGACAGGGAGTCCAGCAGCAGGTAGGTTACAGACTAGTATTGATTCCATTATTCTGCTCTCTACCTACCTGACAACATCTACGCAGCGCTTCACCTTTTGTCTCTGCAGGGCTGCTGTCACCGAAACACGCCAAGCTGCAAAGGAGATGAAAAGAAGAAGAAATAATAGTAAAAGCAGTCAGCGTGCATGTGCACACACACGCCAACACCTCTCGTTTTCCATCGCACGTTTTTCCAAACCTCACATCTCAGTCAGACACCCCCACACACACACACACACTTACACATACACACACCCCAGTCTCTGAGCTACGTTTGTAAAAGTGTGAGAGACGACAGTGCAGTGAGTGCATGTGTGTGTGTGAAAGAGGGGGAACAGTGTGTGTGTGGGGGGGAATGAGGGAGGGATGTGGGGATGAGCGGAGGCTACAGCAGAGAGTGAGGATGGAGGGGGAGGGTCAGAATCTCTAATAGGATGTGAATTGAGAGAAAATATGAAGCCCCCGAGTCTCATGAACCTGAGTCTGACATTACTGCCTCCTCCGATGTGTACAGCAATCATACCGTCATCAAATTGATTACAGGATTTATGGCGTGGCTCGAACACCACAGCAAATTGCAGCTGGAGTGACATCAAGCACATTAAATAAAACCATCATGGGAAGCTCTGCCAATAATAAAATGTGTCTTGATTACGCTGCTTGTCATCAGAGTTGTGCAATTAGCCATTCAGAATCCACGAGACTGAAAAAAATCCAATAAATTATGTCCAAAACGCCCGTGACATTTACCAACCTGTGCTGCCACACACGAGGAATTTGCATGGCTTCTTTGTATGTAATGTTCTCCAATCTTTCATCTGTTTGCATGTCTGAAGGCAGTCTGATTGTAATATTTGCACTCGTGTGCGCACGGACGGAGAGCTGCCGTCGTGTTTGTTGGGTAACAGAATCACGCAGCCCTGAGGGGAATTCAGAAATGAAAGAAAATCTCATTTGGAGCCACTGATTGGCCGTCTGCTCAGTGAGACGGAGCATAAACACTACAGTTGATGTGGAAGCATCATAAATGGCCCTAAAGTGTTCTGACCATGCTGGACAATAAAGCGTATTGCAAACGTCGTCTCACATTTAGACCCAATTAGGATAAAACAGGCAAAGTCTTTGTTTCTAAAAGAAGTGAGTCGGATCTAAATCTCATATTTAAAGAGAAATAAAAGAAAAGAACAGATTAGGAGTAACCACACAGATCTGATTCCACATTGGGAAAGCAAACAAGAGAACAGCTCACAAAGGTGTGAGGAGAATACTTCTTGATGGACACAATCATGCAAGACAAGGTTTCAGAATCTAGGTTAGAATAAAAACACTCTTCACCTGCTGAATAAAAGAGACAAACCCACACAGACGTCACAACTTTATTAACCTTCTGAGGAAACGTATTCCCCGCTTTGAACGTCTGATTCAGAAGTCAGATGCCCTGCGGAGCCTCCAGCAGCTGCTCTGTACTGTAAAACCGCGAAGCTCAAATTTGCATATAAACAACATTCTGAATGTGTTTACAGCATCCGCTATGATCTGTGTGCTGAGCGTTCAGCACATTCCCACTGCTCCGTGTTCTTGTGCAGCATGAAACTCCGCCTGTTGTTCCAAGACAAACTCCCTTATATTTGCAGTGCCTACAGAGGATCTGGACTGGTGAGGGTTTACGCTGTGCAGGTGTTGCTGGAAGCCCGTGTGTCTTCTTCCCAGTTGGCTTTATTAGAGCATCCCTCTCCAAGATGCAGGCTAGCTGGGCGCCATTTTACCGCAAAGACCCCAGAAAAAAAAGCAGCTCTCTCTGGGACTTGAACGACGTCTGCACCTGAGTAACAAAAACTGAATGTCACAGGCAGGTGTGTGTGTGTGTGTGTGTGTGTGTGTGTGTGTGTGTGTGTGTGTGTGTGTGTGTGTGGGAATGACATCATCAGTCTGGGATGGTGTCTGCCTCGTCTGTCTCAGCATCCAGGATGCTCCGGTTTGCTGTCGTGTCCCGAGGGATTATTATAGCAGAGCTACTCATCGCACCTGTTTTGTGTTGAATTTAATTGTAGGAATTTATGTCTGAGACTTTTTCGTTGCTTCAAGGAGCACGATGCACAAAAACTCTTGTGGATTTTCGCTTCTCTTCTTTGAGGAAATGTTTGCACGACATCTGCTTGCACATTTGCAGCATCTGTCTGATTAGAAAACGAGCCAAGCAGAACCAGAACAGCGTATAAAATGATCTTTGCTCTATTAAAGTCTGTTGCACATAAAGATATTATGACATTAGGGCTTTTTCTTACATTAGTTCTCCCCAAACACCTTGCAGCCGCCTGATGCTCAGCTGTCTGTTCTGGCAGCACAGGGGCGTTGCTTGGTGGGTAATAAAGAACGCTGCGACCGACCGTGCTCACTCAGCACATTTCTGATATATGCCCTCTTTTTTCACCCTTCCAGGCGGGGAGGAGAGCTGGCTGTAACGCACTGCAGATGGCTGCTGTTTCCAACTAGTCTGACACGTCGAGGGGAGGCGAGGAGGGAGAGGCGCAGTGAGATGGGGGGGGGGGGGGGGGGGGTAATAAAACGGAGATATTGCAATGGGATGGTAGTGATAACATTAGTGTAGTGGAAACATATGTGTTAAAGTACACTGCCAGGCTTCTGTGCTTGCTTTAGTCTACAATAATGCATCATAAAATCCTGCAAAGCACAGAAGAAAGTTCATGACCTCTGATTTTTAAAAGGTGTGTGTCTGTGTGTGTGTGTGTGTGTGTGTGTGTGTGTGTGTGTGTGTGTGTGTGTGTGTGTGTGCTTACTGGGTGTTGACTGTGAAATCTACCATACATAAGCTCTGGTTCATTTAGGGTGTGTGGAAATCTAAAGGTAGAGTTCTTTTCATCTCTTCAATTTCACAACATTTAATGTTGCACCTGAATATTTACCTGAACTCCCCTGGTCTTATTCTGACTCCAAATTATCTTTCGGATGTGTTAGCAGCAGAAGCCTCGATGTTTTGGAAAACTTTTATTGCTTATTTGTTTGGGAATTTACTTTTACGAGGTTTGTGTATTTAATGTGTTTTTCTGGTCCTAATTTGAGTTTTTGGTTGGTTTTACAGCACATCTCTGCTCATTGCAGTAACATCTAGATCATGTTCCCGGTTTGGAAAATTTTTCTAAAGCTAGTTGTGTTTATTCTTAAAGAACAAGTCCACTCATCTTTTCAATACACTTTCGGTGGTCTTGAGTATAAGTGAATGCAGTGATCTCTGTGTGTAGAAAAGCTCTGGTGCTCCTGTTTCAGGGAAGTAGAAGTGAGTCAGGACAGAGGTGAGCAGAACACGGCAGGATTTGAAGCCTTATTTCCTGATATTCGAACATCTTGCCTCTGATTGGCTAACAGCATCGTGACTACCACTGACTGTTTGCTTTGCAACGCTGATGTTTAATCTCCCCAAATAACTCAAACCAGGAGGAGTTCTGCTTGTGTGGTGGAGTTGCTAATGCTAACCGTTAGCTTCTACTAGCCTAGAAGTGCTCTGCTCTTTCCTGGATGCTAAAAGCTGATTTATACTTCTCCATCAGCTAAGGTTTGGAGATGCGCACACACATCGATGGAGACGTTTTACCCTTTTGTCTTCTCCAATGTGTTGCTCCATAGGGAGTGTTGCAAAGCAGTTCCTCACCAGGATAACAGGGGGCGTAGCACTTTTCAGGGGTGTCCTGCAACCATTGCAGTCATATATATCTGGTCCAAGGTAGTGTACTAATGTGTTTATGTGTTTCAGAGTCTTTTTAACACAAACAAATGTGTCTTTGATTCTTTTCCACCTCTTCATGTGTCATCACCTCCCAGCATTTCCATCCATGAATAACACGCTTGCTGCTTATTTTTGTACTCCTTCAGTTACGATGTAATAATGTAATAAACATACATATTTTTGAACTATTTCCATGAGACGTTCTACAATCAATATTTTCAGCTCTCTTTTAATTTTTTGGCGGGGCAATGGCGGTGCAGTTGGTGGATTTCAAGGAAGCGGCGTCCTGACCAATAACAAGCTTGCTGTCTCCATCACTTTTGTCGGGTAGTTAAAAGTTGGGCATATCTCCGTCAGCCTCAGCGCGCCCATCGGAGAGCTCTTTTTGGGTAGCATACCTCCCGGAACACACCAGACGTGGAAGCACGACAATGGGCCGCGAAGCGCCGTGGAATGGCGAGCTCTTCTAATCGGTGCCCTTGTTAACCTATGCTCTCGGTCACATCAGCTGTGACGCGCCACGCAGGCTCACGCTGTGCAGTGATCGTTTCGGCATGAGCTCAAATTTTTTTGCAGGCCATGAGTGAGCCGCGTCAATTCTGGCAGGAAGCAAAACCGAAACAGAGGAGGGAGGCCGTGAATTTCGTGAGTGATCCACTTCGTGGCTCCTCGCAGCTGGTGTGTTCCGGGTGTAATGGCGTTGCGTGTCTCTGTACTAGGCCGACGGTGAAGTATAAATCAGGCTTAGCTCAACAACAGCCTTCCCCGTCACTAGCCAAGATGGATGGGTCCATGAATGATCATTTACGGTGTGACCGAGATCCGTGGGGCTTTTTCTGACCCAAGCATTTACTCATCTATTTTCTATCGGCAGCTAATACAGGAAATAGGGGTAGAAGACAATTTTTACATTTAGCCTGAGTTTTAAACTCAGAGTGAACGATCATATTAAAAAATAATGAGTAAAAAATGGTTTCTTGATTAACTTGCTCTTTGTTTAAGATCTAGATTTGTGTTTTTAACAACAACAATGTATGAATGATTAATGCTTTCAAGTAATTTATTTTTATTGCCACAATCTTGAAAATTCTACATGGGAGGAGTTTGAATAAAATATTTTTAAAAAGCTCTGATTCTGTTGACCATGTGGCGATTCGAGTTTTTGTAATAAAAAAAACATTAAATGACAAAGTTTCTGTTTTGTTTTGAGATCTGTCCGAAGTTTTTATGTTATTTAGTATTTGGGATGTTTTGGTTTAGTTAGCAACGTGTGTTAAATGTTCATTTGAAAACTTCCAGGAAGTTTTTATTGAATGTCTTTGTAAGATCCAATAATCTTGTACATCAGAGCAGTTATCCTCATTTTTTCATGTCTTTTCAAAACTTTTTGGTTCATTTTACTTCAAAGATTTGCTGTGCATTTAACCGATACACAGGAAAAGCACCTCAGGTTGGTAAAACAATATTACACAGATAAATTATAACTAGTCCAGCAAACAAGAACCTCTGGAGGTCTTCTGCTGGATAAAAATGAGACTTGGTGTTGAGTCTTTGCTGCAGTGGAGCTCCTGATTACTGCACAGCCCCCAGCAAACACGTCCAGCTGCCACACATTCCTGCCCACATAATCCCAGACAAACTCATGAGGACACTTGAGGAGAACTTTGCATTATTAGACCTTGAGAGGATAAAAAGGTGATTTAGCTGAAAAAAGTCCTGTTGTGAAGCACCAGGAGATGCCGTGGGAGAGTAACAAAACATACTTACCTCTCTGCTGGTGGTCTGCTGGTGGTGGCATGAAGTGACTCCGCAGGGAAAGCTAGAAGGTTGTACAGTTATCTCCGTGCTGTTTATTATGCGAAACAATACAACCAACTACCTCACACTGCAGAGCACAGATTGTAGAGCTGCTCTCCAGACAAGATCTTCAACAGCAGGACGTAGGTGTGTGTAAACACACTCTCCGCACCTGTCTGCCTGCTGTCCTCCAGACAGCCAATTACCTCATGTCCCTCTTCACTCTTCCTGTAGTACAGACGGACGGCTCATGCCTTCCCTGCAACACAGCCTTTGTAAATTTGGAGGCTGGCCTATATGGTGGATTATTGTTTTTTTATTTGTTATCTTTAGTTTACATGATTTACTCATAAAAGTGACTTTAAAACATGCATCACTGTTTTGATCAAGAACAAGAAATAAAGGAAATACAATGAAGGGGAAAGGGAACTCGTTATCGCTCTTTGCTAATTAATTCATGTCTGGATGTGCAATCTTAAAGCACAGCGAGTCATTTGAAGTCGCACCCCAGGAAAGTGCTGCAGTGACGCCACAGGAAGAGAAATGCCCGGTGGCTGCAGAGGGAAGCTGAGGACCAGGCAGCACCACAGCCCACCAATGCAGAAATTAAAGGATGCTTTTTGTCTCCCTCGCTGTATATTTGCAGATGGGTAAAAGGGAAGGACAAAAATAAGGCAACTTGCATAATCAAGCATATTGTAGCAAGGCGTGAGACAGACTGTTTTAGCTCCTCGTGCAGGTGTAGTACAAAGGCTTCACTACCTAGAGCCATTTGCAGCGTTTCATTCGTTTCTTAGGTGTTGTTGCCCTCTAGTGGAGACTGTAGAAAGTCCAACTGGTCTCATTGTGCCACATCTTTCCTCCTATTCTTGAAGAGCCTACAGAAGAGCACTAACAACTTCAAGCACACACCTTCAGGGTCACGGCATAAATAAAACTATCTAACATATCAATTTTTGAACATTTAGCACATTAACTTCATCTTTCAGAAAAAGCTCTGCTGAAAACTGCCAATAATCCAGAGTTCTGTTGGCTCCCTGCAGCGTTTCATTCCACTCAGATTTTACTAAACAGCTGACAGGTTTTTCATGGGAGTTAAATACCATCCACCATCTGTCATCACCATCAGTTCTCCTGTCAGCTGAGATGTCTTAATCTGGGTGAGTTTTCTCCAAGTAAAAATAAAAAAAATCACAGTGCATTTACAGCACTCACTGCAGAAAAAAATATTGGTGTGCAAAGCTTGACGGCTGGCAGAGTGGAACATTCCAGCAGCTACAAGCCAGGAGTGTTAAGTTACTCCGAGCACCGATTCAGACGTAACTGGGGCAAGATGATATGCTGTCTAGATGCCACAGAAAGAATTTCAGCAGGCCCTTATCTGAACAAAAATGTAATAACAGATGCTTTCAAAATACATTTAGGATTAGTAAATATTAAAAGGAATTTGGAGTGGGCTCTTCATTCTTTGTATGAAGGAATTAAGAGAATCCATCTTCCATCAGACATTCAAGAGATGGAAAAACAACAACATTGGTGTCATGACAAAGTTGTTGCCAAGTGAATTTACGCTTGGTTTGTCTTCTCGTTTTTCGGGTGGGGGTTGCTTTAATCTGTTCACCCAAACTGGACCCCTTTTGCTCTCCTCCCTCTCTTCACACACTCCATCTTTTCTCTGCTTCAGCCCTCACGAGGCCCCATCTCCAGCCTCTTACCCTTTTAACCACCTTCTGTCTCCTCTGCACTCCCTCCTGCCCTGTCTGTGCTGGCCAGCCCTTTTAATCGTTTTTTTATTTTATTTATAAGAACCTCATCTAAACCCTCCATGTCAGCAGTATTTTCACAGTGAAACCAGACAGGAAAACTCTGTAATTGTGCCAGTGTCAGCTATCCTTCACTCTTCCCCTCGTCTTGCCCCGGAGCGGGCCTGCCCGGGCCGTGAAGAATCCACTTCATTATGAGAGCTATCTACAGCCCTTCCTAAAAGGAGTGGTGTCACTCCAAGTTCAAAATTCCTCCCATGCTCCCATCGCTCTCCGCCGACACAGAGAGCTGTGTGAGATTTAGGCACGCTGTGGTTGAGGTCTCCGGTAAACACAACGGGACATTTTCACCCTCAGTCGCTTCATCCTGCCGCTGATGAAACGAAACCGATACACCTCTGGGAAAACGGATGAATGGAAACCGGTTCTCCTCTCAGACCTGATTTTTATGCATCAAATTTCAAATTCTAATTTCAGTATGTAACCGCTTCTGCTTTGCATTTAAATACGACACGCTGACAGAGGGTTGCATCAACGTTGCGATGTTTTTGAACGCTACGGATGAAGATCTGCTGAAACATGAATGCCTTTGTATCCAGGTGAAAGCAGTCCTCTGTCCTACGCTAATCTGCCTTGGTTAACGCCAACCCCATGTACCAAGATGGCAAAATGAATGTTGCCATGGGAACCTTTTGCCTGGTAACCCCAACAGCCTGGCAACTAGCCAAACTGTTGCTATGGCACAGCTGTCAGTTTACGTATGCAGGGATTGGTGTGTGAGTGGCCTTTCCAAACGCCGCCCTTTCAAAGATTCCAATCAAACACAGGCTGGAAGAATGTGTCTAATTTGCCACAAAACACAGAGTTGCAGGGGTTTTTAATTAAAAAGAGCGAATAAAAGAAACCTCTTGGCTCACGAGCAAGGGCATCCTACACAGGAACGCATTTTTGCCAAAGACATTTAGACACGCCATGAATTATTTTGATCTCCATCGCTGCAACATCTTGTAAGCAGCATCGCAGTAGCTCGATGATTAATTTATACCCAACCCTGAGTCTGCAGCAGTGCTCCGAATCGTTGAGAAACAACAACACAGTTACATGACACCATTTCTGGCCAATTAATTCCAGGACAACAAATATTTTTAGTTTTAAGGCTCTTCACAATCTTTCACAATCTGCTGTGCTAATGGACTAGAATAAAAATACACTTTTACTTTTTTATTTGGTGACCACCACATGCAGTCTGCTGCTTCTCTAATAGCCCTTTAAACCGTAGAAATCATAAAAAAGTTCCATTTCTATCTTTACGTCCAACAAGACAATTCTGTCCTTTATTAAAAATATTGATAAATGAACAAAAACAGTATTTCAGTGTATCTGTTCTTGTCAAGTTTGAACCATTTCATTGTGATTATAATGAGCATTTTGTTTGGCTTTGCTAACCTAAAAAAACCCATCAAACAGAAATTTTCAAAATACCTTCAAAATTCTCATTAACTTGAGGGCTAACATTTGCGGTGCACAACAAAAGCGGAAGGTTTAACCTTCGACTTGTGTTTTTGTTTCATGCTTTTGATTTTGCTAAAGGTTAAAAATTTAAATTTCATTGAATAGTTTAAGGTTTTCATAAATCCCTCAGGTTTAAAAAAGCTTTTTCAAACAAAGCTTTGGGTCAAAAAGGTTAAAATCAAGACACTTCCACCCGCAGGAGATGCAAAACCGCCTCGATATGTTTACGTGAACACGCTGACAGATACAGGAACTGTTCACGTCTGTGTGATACAATTTACATTAGTTTTTTTTTATGAGAGATGTATGCAACAGAAGAAATATTTAAAACAAAAATAGATGCATATATTACCTTGGAGCACATCTGGCAGATGAGTTAGACACGAAGCAGAAGTTAGCTGAAAAACAGAGAGAGGGAGTTCAGCTGGTCTCATGAACACAAACCGATCACAGCTCACGGGTTCGAACTCCAAACATGCTGAGGTGATGATGGACAGCTTATTACTGATGGTGATGAAAAACAGCAGTTCTACCCGTTTGTGTTTATACCTTACAGCCGCCGAGGCTGTATCTGTTCTGAGAAATAATCACAGACACAAGTTTAGCCTTCCTGCTCTTTATACAACGAGACATAAAAGAGTCAGAGTTTTATACAAAAGATACAAGTGTTTGGAGCAGGAGGCTACAATAGGAGCCTCGCTGAAAGTACTGAACAAATAGTGCAACGAGAAAATCAGTTAACATGACAGGAAAACAGATGGCACAGCCAAAAAAATAAAGGAATTAATAGAGCAAAGAGCAATTTCTGAAGCTGAGTTAACGACATTTCTCCTATAGTCTATGCTACGTTTAAAGTTTAATTTTTTTGCTCGTTTGAAAAATAATCATCCAAAGATCAGTGATCTCAACTCAGATGCTCCACAGACGCCAGTGAACGATGTTCCTACGGGCAAAGCTGCAAGACCAAATCTAATCCAGATTCTTTAGATAAACGTTTGAGCGAGTTCACATCCTAAAAGTCCTATTTCAGTGCACACATGCAATTTGCAGTGTGGACAAAGCAATGCACCAGTTCGGAGCGCTAAGCCTCCTGCTCCAGCTTGATAAATATAACTTCAAAAGAAGCAGCCAAACAGCTTTAGCTGGCCGACTGCACAATGAGCATAATAACTCCCCACCTCCTGGGAGCTCCAGCCTAGTTCATTTACCCTTGCAGAGCGCTGCCATGCCTGCATGTGCACATGTCTTTGTTTCGCTGCAAGCCTCTCAGAGGCTCCCCACCTTCTGCTCGCTACAAAGCGGACGTATAGAGGAACCTTTTGGACTTCATTTTTACAGAGGAAATGTGCCCTCCTTTCTATTTGCCCCTCACATGTAATGCCTGATTTACCACAGAACCCCTCAAAGAGGTCAAAGGGCAGACAAAACAGTCTGGTGTCATGGCAACCTGTGTACCACCAACCAGAATGGCAAGAAGGGGGCTCCCAGTTAAACCTTTAAGAACTCTGCTTTGTCCCGAGGCGAATGTGTGTGTGCAACATGCAAACACACACACATACAATGCACCTGCACTGAGACGAACCCTCCTGATTTGCACAGCTCAGCCCAGAATAATCAAGCCCAATCCATCGCTGCAGCGTCAGTCAACTGTGGCACCCAGTGTGTGAGACGGTGCGCGCGCTCCATTGATGTATGTTAGTGTGTATAAGAGTGTGTGTGCCGTTTGTGCACATGTAAGACACTCCTGTGTAAAAGGCTCTTTGTGGCCGCTCAATCCAGTGGCAGTGCACATGCGATGGGGGAGGGAAACTAACGGATAAATGGGAGGCAAATGCATTCAGATCAATACTGAGCTGAGAGAGGGTGAGAGGGGCTGGGAGGAGAGAGTGGAAGGTGGTGAGCTGGGAGGGAGGGGCCACGGAGGGGCTGATTAATCATTCCTGTATTGTTATTGACTTTCTGTTAAAGGGAGTGAGTCAGACGCTGAATTATGTGCCACTGTGTGTGTGTGTGTGTGTGTGTGTGTGTGTGTGTGTGTGTGTATTCCGTACTGTATTTTATTGAGAGCACAAAGTCATCAATTACAGGCCTCAGCTTCCCAAAGCTCTGGCTCCTTAGCTGCTCTGCTCTGACTACAGCTTTTGCAGTCCTAGTGTGCGGTTACGGCCTTTAAGCCGTTGGTTCACGTCGTCAGCACAGTCGCTGCGAAGGGTTTAATTATTCATGCTTTGTAAAAAGAGCTAATATGCTGCTCCGTTTTGAGCAGGAATGGGGAAGCAAAGGAGGCGAACAGGAAATTCCCCCATGAGCACTTAATGAGGAGCTGACGGCTGAGCAGACACAACATAGAGGGAGGGAGGGGGAGGCTGCCCCTGACATCTGACCCCCCTCCCGGCTCTGACCTTGTGCGTTGTCTGAGGGGGCACCTGAGCACAGGTTGCATGTGAGTGCATACACGTTTTACATTTTTGGATTAATAAAAAAAAAGTATCAAAAATTTCCAGCTAATTCTTTCAAAAATGGCCCCCACAGTGAGCCCTCCACCCCCCAGCCAGCATCAGAACCACTAATTAAATAGATAAAAGCGACATAATTAGTTTACAATTATAACAGCATGACACCAACGTCAGATGATGCCAAGGGCGATGTTTTCCTCTAATTATGAGCCATTTTCAAACGCCGACTTGTCACCGGCTGGCAGGCTGAGCTAAGTGAATGAAAAACCCCATTCGGTGTTACCTTGAACTTGAACAATGAGTCTGGTGTTTGTGCAGGGGCCACTTCCTGACCTCTCCTTCCCCCCTTTGGAAGCAACCAACCAAAGCCTCTCCTTTCATCTTACAAATGTGACCCTGTTGACCTGCTCAGACCAAAGAACAGCCTCCGACAGCAGTTTCACTTCCACTCTGGACCTGTTCATCCTTCACTTGTTAAAGTTTGCTTGTTGCACCATGTTTGCACGCCGATGCCGTGCCTAGTATGTAAATTTCACTTTATGCAGTTGATCAAAGAAGCTGCTGAGCCCCTTTTTTAATGATTCACTTAACCAGCTGACAATGAATGCAAATAACCCCTCCTCGTTTTGCTTCCTTCTCCTCCTCCCAAACTCTTTCTTCCTCCCACAGACACTCTCTGTCTTGCGTATTTTTTTCACCCACTTGTCTCTTCCCCTCAGACAACCTGTTTCTTTACGCCTTCATCTTTATTTTCCCCTTCTATCTTCACAGCACACACCCCTCCTCCCCCTCCTGTCTGGCACCAGAGAACTAGCAAGCTGGAGGGACGACGTGCGATGCAGGCATCACTGACACCTCCAACACTATTGCAGAGCATGTCTATCGCTGCAGAGTAACCGAGAGCCTTGTGAACGCCACCAATATGCTACCAGACGAGATGAAGTGACACTTCAAGCCACTGTCGGTAAATGAATATGCTTCAAGCACCATATGGCTTGCTCTTTTGGGCTTCATGACATTTAATTAACTATCAAATACTTGTTGATTAAAAGAGTAAAAGCAAAACCCGATATGGCACGCTCGTTAGTTTTTATTTCCACGATGCTATAAAGAAAATAAATAAATCACAACCCGAAGTTTTCCATCAAAGCAGCTGATCTAGTTTCAGAGAAAGAAAACTGATTTCCTACTAGATTTTTTTATCTAGATGTAAACTACAATTACTACAGCCGTGGTACTTTGGAAAAGAGCTACGACATTTACACTGCATCTCCTTTTTTACACTTGACTAAACTTTAATTCTGTTTGTAAGAAAAGCCGATCGTTCACTCAGAGATGGCAACATGCAAAGGATTCATATAGAATCCTTACATGTGAAGGAGTCTGTTTATTCTGACTCAGAACATCCTTTAGTCGCTCTTCAGCAGCAAATTTTAACAGAGGCTTAATTAATATCTCATTTTTAGTGAATTCATTCCACGATTAATAACAATAGTGATAATGATAAAATCATTTCACAGAGTCAGGGATTCTTTATCTAAGAGTTTATTTACAGTAATTTGCTTTTACTTAATTCCACGTTTTGCATGATCTGATTAAAGGTATTGAAGGTTTTAGGAAGTTGAAAAATTAAATGGAAGTAATCATTTTTAATGACTTATTATTTTAGAAACTTAGCAGAAAGCTGCTCAGTTTCGTCCAAAGTCATTGAAAACTGTTAATCATTCATCAGCTTCCTTCATCTGTGATAGTGTACAACCGCCATGTTGTTTTTTTATAACCAGAGTCTGGGCTGCCTGTCCCTCTGCACGTAATCTAGGAGTTTTTGAATATTAAATCAAACTGAATCAAGGTACAGACTGTGTTAAACCTCCAAAGTCAATACTGAGGTGTAGTTTTAATTTTCATTTAGGAAAATCTCACACACACACACACACACACACACAGTTTCACTATCTCCTGCTTTATACCCCTGCACCCCCACCCCAAACTCCTGAGGCTCTAAAGATGTCTGTGACATCTAGAGCGCTGGAGAGGAGAGGGGAAACAGCGAGGATCAAAAGTTGAGAGAGAGCCGACGGAAGAAAGAGATGTGCATCGAGAATAAGATTGGTGGGAGCGTGGCGGTGTCGAGGAGAGTGGCACAGGAAGAAAGAGGAGATAAGGAAGAGAGGGATTGATACAGGAGAGCTACGAGGAAACACTGTGACCTACTAATGCAGAACTGAGGAATTCTCACTGCTGACTCCAAACGCATTCCTGCAAATATTAACCCCCACCTCACCGCCTCCGTCTGCTCCTGAATGCACAAGGCAGCCACCTGGCCGCTCCATCAGGAAACCATTCAGCGATAATCTACTCACTCACTGGAAATAATTCCCACACCATAAACAAAGGGAGGAATTTCATAAAAAGCACTAAGATAAAAGGTATCACAAACACGTGAGTGTTTGTCTGAATCAAGACCATTCAAACTATTTTACTCATAGCTAATAATTAAACCTGATGGTTCACTTTGAACAGAAGAATTTAGTTATTTATATTTTACATTATTATAAAATGTGAATTACACAAAGAACTTTCCCTTTTAGGCAGCAAAGGTGTAATTAAACTTCAACCTGTTGAACAGAAGACATTCAGACCACTTGTTCTGGCTGATGCTTGAAAAATGGAGGGGTGGGCGTGTAGCACGTCACATGATCCTTGATTATGAAGCCTGGATGAATTTGTAAAATTTCTCTACATTTGTTTTATTTTTGGCACCCACACGGATCTGTTAGGATTTGGGTTTTGGAGCATCTCCCTGGTGTGTTCTTAAATAATGTTGCTAGGATGTTTTCATGTAAAATAACTGAACTGATGTTTGTTCTTTCCATCGTGAGCTGATGTTCTGTAGATGCTTCAGCTTTTGTTGTTACATTTTATTATGGCTGCACTGATTTATAATGTTGCTCCACTTCAGATAATCCTCTTTAATCTGGTGACTGCACGCTGCATTGACTGCATTTAGTCATTTATCAGCTAAAGTGTGCATAAAATAATGATAGAAGAGATAATTTATTGGTGGAAAACAACTAAAATGTTGTTATAACAAAACTACAAGGAAAAACCGAGAACAAGGTCAAAGCACGCAGAGAGAAATGTATGTGTTACTAATAAATAAGGAACCACTAAATGTGGAGCGTATTCCCAGCTTCATCAAAGCAACCGACCGTGTTTTACATAATGTTTGTTTTGTTAGCGATTAACATCACCACTGGATGAGTGTAAGGCACCAGTTCGAAAAGCTGCGACAAAACACAGGACCAGTTCGAGGTTTTAACTGGTGCAGGACTCCGAGTGCAGTGCAACAGAAAGAAACATTATCAGCTCTGTGCTAATAACACAGAGAAGCCCTTTGGGTATCCAGATGGAGCTCTCTGTGCTCCGGCCCCATTTCAGCCCCCACGTCCTAGAGAAGGCAGACAAACACTGATGCAACTGGAACACTGGGTCCAGGGGGAATAGTTCTCACTCAGGCCGTGAGAGAGCGCGAGAGCACATCCACAGCAGTCACATGGTGCAGCGCTCCCGCTCTCTGCACGCCGGACCTCACTGCCTGCCGTGTGGGGCCTTTTTTCCCATCTCTTTCACACCAGAACTACATAATTGATAGCGAAGGGCGAGTTATGTTTTATAAAGTGAAGCACATTAATGGCTTCCTGTCCACTCGAATGTTTAGATGCGCTGGGATCAGTAAGTGGCGGCGTTGAGTTGAAAAGGTTTTAAGTAACAGTTGGGCTCTTTTTACTCTGAACATCCATGGCAATCCATTATTGCTGCCAAAGTATTCAGTGTTGTGACATCAAAGCAGCCCCGTGGAGAAGCACTGAATGACTAAAATGATTCAAAGTGTTCTGATATGAATGAAAGCTTTTTCATTTTAGAGGTTTACAGCAGATGTATCACACCCCCCACCCCCCCTATGTTAGTAAAAATTTACCTTTTGATTTATTAAATGAGCAGAAATCAAACATTAACTAGAGCTGAACTGAAGCATTTGTTACAATCACACAAACATGTGGAAACATTTTTCTCACTAAGACAAAGAACCACGAAAACTGAAAGAAGTAGATAAATCTTGTGAGTTGATGAGAATGACCTGTCCAGTACCTGTGAGGTGGATTAAAGTTTAAAAATGCAGAGTGACGGCCCTCAAACTGAAGGATAAGCACCAGGAACCATAGCCGCGCTCCCGCTGAGGGGTAGCATCACGGCACTCACTCATTCAGGCATTAAGGTCACTCTCCTGTATAATTATCTTGATTATTTTGGCGATAATTTTAGAGCTGAAGTGTTTAGAAAATTACTCAAATGCATTTGCAACAATATCAGTGAGAGGTCAGCTGATCCGCCAGCCCCCGAATACATAAATACCAATCGTTTATTCATTCATCTGCTTTTTCTGGACAACAAAGTGAATCAGGCTTTTATTTACTTATTTTTTTGCAGGGTTAAGACAA
Organism: Nothobranchius furzeri; assembly: GCF_043380555.1. Taxonomy (NCBI): domain Eukaryota; kingdom Metazoa; phylum Chordata; class Actinopteri; order Cyprinodontiformes; family Nothobranchiidae; genus Nothobranchius; species Nothobranchius furzeri. The sequence continues at coordinate 38,345,912 of NC_091745.1, read as the reverse complement.
CAGCTTGTTTTCATGCACTCGTATTTATACCACTTCAACAATAAAGAATTAGCAGATTGTTAGAGGTGTTGCTGTTGTGCTCAGGTTTGAATAAATAATCTATAAGTTTCAGTATTTGAATTCAGTCATGTGCTGATAAAAATTATTCAGCTAATCCACAGAAAAACTCTGAAATGGATGCTACATATTTGTGTGAATCTGTGTATAGAGTTGCAACAAATGGCACAAGCACTGTTATTATTTTTACATTTTCTTCACTCGTCGTGAATTTAGAATAAATAATCACTATAAATAAATACTGGTGCTTTCTTAGTAGTTTGGGTCATGGATGGTTCAACTTGAACTCAGTTTAAGACCAGATCTGTCCATATGAATGACTCCAGCTGGATAACTGAGCATATTCAACTCTGTTCTCTTCAATTCCAGCTTGTGAAAACCACCTTTGAAGGTCATCCATGAGTTCCCAAGACTACAATAATCCTCCTGGTCACCTCTGATCCACCTCCCAGAGAAAGCCACCTCTGTTCTCTGCTAAACGGCGCTTCGTGACACTAAGACAGGTGGGGTATCTGTTGGTCTGTATCTGCGGCTTTTGGACTGAGGGCCGGGTCGGACTCTTGATGAGAATGGATGAGGAGATTTCACAGGTCCTCCACATGAGAAGGATCACTTGTCAGTGTTAAACAATGGAGGCAAGGTTTCCAGAGAGCAGAACGGTAAGCGTGTGTGGGCAGAAAGCTTTCGAGGCAGAACAGCGTTAGCCGATGCTTAAAGACACGCAGGAGAGGTCTGGTTGCTCGGAGCGAAACAGGGATTCATTTGGAGACCAAAAACAAACAGTGACGGGAAGTAGAGGGTGGGACGTGTCGGTTCCAGAGTTGGGAGGATGATGGCTTAATTATTCAAGTACTTTGTGGCATTCTTTGCTTTCATATCAGATGAAAGTAAGAAGAAACAACAGACAAAAAAAATAATTAAAAAGACCAACAGACCGCAGTTGATATTTACAATTATCGACTGAATAATGGCATAGAAAGTGTGCGTTCCGACCTCGTTCTTCCCTCCTCTCGGCTGGGCCCCAACATCAGCCTTTAGCTCCAACCCAACTTGTTTCAGGCAAGTCCTCTTTAAGCAAACAGGAATAATCAGCCAGGCAAAAGCAAGACTGGATTACAGGAGAGGAGACGGAAAAGAAAAAGGTTCCAAAGCAGATGAAAGGAACATTTGGCACCAGAATAAATCCGAGCACAGAATACAGATTCATGGAAACGACCCCATCATGTAGATTATTACTTCTGATTTAAAATAGCAGTTTAAGGGAGGCGTGATGTTTCAGAGTAATTAGAAGTGAATAGCTTTTTACCTTTTCTGTGCTTCACTCCTGATCCAACTTGACTCGTCTTCTCTGCTCTCTCATCCTTTAATCCTGAGCTTTTCTTCTTTTCCCCAACTTGCATCTCTATGACACTCTCAGCGGTGTCACATTCGACCCGCTCTTACCTCATCTCCTCCTCCTCATACACAACTATTCTTCATCCACCGTCGCTCAGCACTTTGAAAGGAAACATGCCTTATGGACAAAGGAAGTCGGTACAGTGAGGAGGAGCTCAGGAGGGAAAGGCAGTGAATAAAGTCACAGGCGGTGAAGTGAGAGGCAGGCTGATCCACCGCTGCTGCTGCTGCTGATGCTGCTGCTCAGTTTGTGGCTGGTGCTGTTGTACGGACCGGTTCCGCCATATGTGATGCTCAGAGGAGAAAATATCAAAAGTCTCAGCGGTACAGAAGGGGTGCTGGCAAAACGGAGCATGCAGGAGGAGGGAGAAGACATCAGTCACCGTGTTTGTGTGTGTGTGCATGCAGGGAAGCGATGAAGGAGAGGCGAGAGGGAAGGAGGGAGGGAGTTAAAGGTAGGAGGGAGCATAAGTGGAGAAGAAAAAAAGGGGTGGAGATATTTTTCCTCAGTTTTCCTGTTGGCAATTTTTGAAAAATTCCTTCTATTAATGAAATAATACCCATGCTGCCTTCATGGACACAGCTACGGTGTCAGTGGGTTCATGATGTGCCCGCTGACTACAGTTTTCTAGTCACTGAGCAGTCTTTGGCTAAAACCAGTTGTGTCTCTAAGCCTGTGCACTTGAACTCAGGGAGTGCTTTTCTTCCTCAGTGTACTTCCCCTCTGCTGGCCCCCCAGCACACAGGAAAGAGACTCGGCTTGCAGGAGACACGGAACAGGACAGAGGGGCAAAAAGGGGCAGAAAAAGAAATGCAGATGGGGGAGGGGAAACATTTGGAAATGGTGCTTTACGGATCTGGAGAATCCATTCGAGAAACACACATGAAGTACAACTTCTTTTCATTTAGACAGCAAAAGCTTTTATAAAGCGTTCATTCGAAAGGGAAGGTGTGATGATGAAGCCATCAAATGCTTTCAAATGTTTAATTTACAAAATAAAGTACAGATGTGCATCTGTAACATGGTGAAAGCAAGCGGCCATGAAGAGCAAGGCTGAGGTCAGACCATTAAGGACAGGATCACATGTATGCTCAGCATCTCCATGGCAACTTCTGACATCCAGGTGAAATGTTTCTTGATAAAACAACTCTCCTTTTGTGTGGGTCACAAATTGACTTCATACAAGCTTCTGCTTTTCTCTGTTTTCTAATGAGTGAAAAAAGTGGAAAGTCTTCTCACCTTGGCTGATTTCACTGCGGTGGAGTTGGAGGAGGAGTGAAGGGAGTATGCGTTTGATAGTGGACCAGCTGGGTCACACTGCTCTTCAAGGTGCAACCAGCACCTGGTAATAAACTACAAGCTCAAATCTCATCTTAAAATTAAAGTGTCTCAAAGGTGCCGATACCTTAGGCTGCAGCTCGATGATTGACTTTGTTGTCGTCTCATCTGAACTGTGGCTGCATGTCTTGGACAGTCTGGTGACGAGAGGGGCGAAGCCGTCAACTGACTAAACGTATTGTGAGGGTTTGTTGGGAATGTCTGGTGGAGTCTCCTGTCAGAAGGAGCTTCAATTCCTACCTCCAACAAAATTTTGAACACATCTCTGCGTTTTGCTGCTGGCTGGATGATATTGGATAAAGGAGGAACAGTGGCCCTAGCACAGAATCTTGCGGGGCACCATCGGTGAGTTTAAGGGGTCTTGTTCACAAGTGAGGAAAAGATTGAGTGCAAGATCATTAGGTGGAAGGTGCTGCATCTGCAGGTGTTGCACCTGTCTGTTGTGGTGAAGAGTGTTGAACTAGAAGGCGAAGCTCTCAGTTTACCGTTCTGATCACGAGCTTTGAGTCGTGACCGAAAGAACAAGATTGCAGATATAAGCGGACAAAATGAGTTCTCTCTGCAGGGTGTCTGGGATCTCTCTTAGAGATAGGGTGAGAAACTCGGTCATCTGGGAGGGGCTTGAAGTAGATCAGCTGCTTCTCCACATCGAGAGGAGCCAGTTGAGGTGGCTCAGGCATCTAATTAGGATGCCCCCTGGACGCCTCACTGGTAGGGTTTCTGTGCACGTCCAACTGAAAAAGAGATCCAAAGGGAGACCCAGGACACGCTGGAGGGACTGCGTCTCTCGGCTGGCCAGAGAATGCCTCGGGATTCCCCGAAGGAGCTGGTCCAAGTGGCTTGGGTGAGTGAAGTCTGTGCCTCTCTGCTCAGGCTGCTGCCCCCGCGACTCCTTCCAGATAAACAGAAGAGAATGGATGGATGGATTAACAAGGAAATATCATTCAAACTGTTTTGAAACAAAATTAAGTCCAATAGTTAAGTAGTGGTAATATCCACAGACAAGCGCACAGGAGAGTGTAAATAATAAATCAGAATATAAATAGATTTACTTAAAACTGACCTTTTCCGTATTTTCCACACATGTAATTCTGAGCACCAAATCCAACACACTGAACTACTAAAATACGTTACTTAGCAGTGAGCTAAGTAGGATTATGAGACTGGCCTCCCTTTGTGTCTTTTCAGGCTTTTTAATGAAAAAACAGGTTTGGTTCAACTGAACTATGCATTCCCTTTGAAACTGTTCAAATTTATTGCCAAGTTCACCCACGATGCACTTGAAGACGGTCATGAATGTTGTGTTTAGACTCCAACCAAGTACAGCAGAGAAAAAAAGGTAATTAAAACGTCAGCAACTGAATGAAATGTGGTGGGAAAAGACTTTTTTTTACTGATTTAACTTGTGTTAAAATGTAGATGAACTAAATATAACAAGATATGAAAGCTGATGGGACGCGCTCTGCTCCAAAAAAAAGAGGACAAAAAATTCTTGCAGATAATAGAGTCCAGAAGCCTCAACAACAACAACAACAACAACAGATAAACAAAGCCATTTTGTAATAATGCATTTACTCTAACAAATTTGACTTTTGTCTTGTGGTTACAGGTTATGTCTTCAGAAAGTGTTTAAAATGTTATTTGGGTGACCACTGGCTGCCCTTGGTGGCATCATAAAACAAAATATATGATTATGAAAAAAAAAGTTGATTTACAAAAATAAATAACATATGGAGTAAGTCTTCATTATTTACTGTTAATAAGAGCAAATATTACCAAACCACATGAATGCCTTTGCTGATTTGTTACGCCTACCCTCAGATGTAAATGGTAAATGGTCTGTATTTGTTTTATGTTTATGTTTATTTATTTAGCCGACGCTTTTATCCAAAGCGACTTACAGTTTATAACCTATAGGCATGTTGTGATCTGTGGGGGAAACCGGAGTACCCGGAGGAAACCCACGCATGCATGGGGAGAACACGCAACTCCACGCAGAAAGGCCGCAGCCGAGCCGAGTTTCGAACCTGCAACCTTCGTGCTGCAAGGCAATGGTGCTAACAACTGCACCACCATGCAGCCCGTTTTTGTGTAGCACCTTCTTAGGATTCTAACCCCCCCCCCCCCCCCCCCCCCCCCCCCGAGGCGCTTCACAACACAACAGTCATTCACACACTGGTGGGGATGAGCTACGATGCAGCCACAGCTGCCCGGGGTGCACTGACAAAGACAAGGTCTGCCAAGCACTGGCGCCAACGGTCCCTCCAACCACCACCAGCAGGCAAGGCGGGTTAAGTGTCTTGCCCAAGGACACAACAGCAGCATTCTCTGGTCAGAGCTGGGATAGAACCTGCAATCTTTCGATTATTGGACAACCCGCTTTGCCTCCTCCTACTGAGCTGCTGCTTTCCCACGTAAACACTGGCTGAGTCCAAATTCAGGGACTGCATCCTTGGAAGGACCCGGCCTACTCGGTCCACACAGGCCAGGTCCTTCCTGTGCTGCTAAGACCAAAAGTGAGCCACTGTGTGTTTGAATGGTGTAGCTGCCTTTACCTCAGCCTTCACCCTGTCTCCTAGCAACCACGACAGCGCTAAACAGAAGTTAAAACTAAACTAAGTTGCACTACATGAAGACATACGGGACCTACTATACAAGCTTTTTTATGAGGATATTTCCTGATTTTGCAACAAAAATATCTAAAAATGCAACAATGCAAATAAACTACTGTTGCTACAAGCAGGGGCAGATTTAGGACTGAAGAAGATCCTGGGCTTAACACACACACGCGCGCATGCGCGCGCACACACACACACACGTACGTGACACTCACTGGTCAACATCATACATGTCATATACCACATAATTTTTTATCTGAAGCTACATATTGAGCATATTCAGGGCAGAGTATTGTTCCTGTTAGTGTTTAGTGTGAGATGATAGTAAATATTCCCTTTCTTTCTCCAACAACTTTACCTGATAGTAAGCTAACTTTAGGCAAACCAGCAGCACAACAAATATTTTCAAATAAGACTCACAAACCTGAGTCAGCACCAGTCTCATCAAAGCTGGGGTTCTGTCGTTGTACTTTTGGTCTAAAAAACGTCCTTATGTCCATCTTCACTCATGCGTTTCAGGCAGAGACTGTAGAAGAAGCCGGCTGCTGAAGTGTTTCTTCTTCAGTGGTGGAGGATCAGGCAGGCTGTATACAAACTACTGCCAGCTGCTCCCTCTCTGTTGGACTTTGGTACTGCACGTTACTTCCGCGATTTAGATCCGGGGCTTCAGCCCAAGTAGCCGGGCCTAACACCGCCCCTGGTTACAAGAACAAAAACCTGCCTATTTCTCCTGAATTTGAATTTGGACACCTGGTTTCTTCTCTGTGATGTCATCGGCCTTAAGATGTAACTTGGGAGGATGCAGTCCCTGAAGCTGGACATGGCCACTAAAGGAGAGCAAAAAAGAATGAGGTCACTAAAGACTGCGTGGCAGTTTTTCTGTGTGTTTAAATGAAAATCAGTTCTAATCTATAAAGATGCCAGTCAGAGTTCAGTTTCAGTTTGGCAAATAGGAAATTCCTCGTGTTAATCCCTCTTACAGACAGAGCTGTTTGTCCCACTGAGGCCTAATGTAAAGGCCCCGTGCGTTTCTGAGCCAATGAAAGCTTAAACTGCAAATAATAATTAGCACCCAACCAATATTTGTTTAACTTTTTAATTTTTACCAATTGAGTGACTATACTTCACAGTGAAAGGTGTCGTTTATAAGCTCCAAAGTTAATATAACTCAGGAAGCTTTTTTGTAATTGTTCTGCATTGATTTGGTGAATAGCAGCATGGCCATTTCTCACTCCAGCTGCCTTCATTAGTGGGTTGTTTGGCCACAGCAGCCAGCTATTCTCAGATGTTAAAATGACCACGGTGCAGCTCAGACAGCAGAGGCACAGCAAAAGTCTGTGAATTTGTCTGAGGATGTGCTGCTCGAAAGCTCAAATATGAGATAAAAATCAGACTTTTACATATCAGGAAATACTGATAAAACTGATAAAAGACTGACCTGGCAGGATCCTAAATATTCTCAGGTGTAATCCTACCCGTCATGAATCTGTTTAGTTTCATTCTTGAATCTATAGGCGACTGCATGCCTGACGGTCTCACATTCTACTTATAGGGAGGCATACCAGCACAGACTATAAATAAAAGGTGTCATTGTGGTGTCAGATTTTAAGGAGGAAATGGGAACTGCTATTTTCATAACTTCTGTTGACTATTGCTTACTTTCTGGAGTCAGAAGCAACTTTTTGAAAAGAGAAAAAAAATGATGTTGTTTATTTAACAAATAACCAAATCAAAACATAATAAATTAGATATTTCTGCACAGAGCACTATATACAAATATCTATCTATACAAACAGAAGTCAAGTCAAAGTCAGATTTAAAGAGACAAAGTGTAGTTTTTAACCAATAATTTCTGGAAAAATCCTTCAAAATTGTGTAGAAAATGAATGAAATGATGACCAGTTGTTGAAAAATATTGACGGCTTTGTAATAAATAACCATAAAAACCTGGTCTAAAATACATGAGAGCGGGTCTAAGTCTGGGTGATGCCACATTAGATGCCATGTTTCCATCTACGGGAGCCCATGAGGACCAAATGCATTTGCTGATTTGTAACAAACGGTTACAAAACTTTTGTCATTCTTAAATTTAGTTGTTTTTACACATTTACCTCTTCACTTTTTGCCAGTGATGAAAGGGAGTCTGATGTGCTTGTTATTTTGCTAAATTTTCCGATCCCTAGGGCTTTTTGACCCTAATAGGCATCCATTTGTAAAGTCTTACTCCAACACAAAAATACTGCTTGCTTTAAACGATTTAGGTATCTACTGCCCCCTATCGCCAGGAAAAATACACACTGTCACTTTAAGTTGATCAATATTTTCTAGTTTCCAAAAGTCCCTGGCTTCATGAAACCAATCAGCTGTAATAAACATGACCCACCTACTGATCTCTTCTGCCACTGAAACATCTCTCTTTCCACACAGTCTCATAGATATCCAACTGGGAGGATCTAGACATCAAATCCACCCCTCAAACTTATAGCTGCTATTGCAAATTTGGAAAATGAATTAGCTTAAAATAGTTTTTCATGCCAATTAACAACGTTCTAACATAGTATAGGTATAAAGTAATTGTGGAGATTAAAATACAAACAAAACATTAATAAACTGGTTCTCTTGCATTTGTCTAAAAACCTTCACCAACAACACGTTTTGGACTGAAAGCAACCATCGCACCGTCCAGTTGTCGGTCTAGCCGAGACCACCACACTTCCCTGCATCCTCCATTTATTAAGCACTGGTGTGTTTAGCAATAGAACACACTGGTGTGAAAGGTTCTCGGCTCAATAATATCAGAGAAGGAGAAACAGCCTGTCATGGTCCGTGGTGAGCTGACTGCAAGTAACCTGGCTTTTCCCTCTGAGCATTTTTTCCACAGGTGGGCGTGTCTGAGAGCTCCAGCTGCAGCTGATCTCCTCATCAGGCTTAGGGGATTTAAGGAGCAGTGCGACACATCAACACGCCGGATGATTACTCTGTTTGGGTAGCTTCAGCCTCAGCCCGATCCTGAAACTCGTTTTATATTCTTGTGAACCTGTTGCTAGTAAATACCTTGATGCCCTCTCCTGCTCCCCTCCAGGTTTCTCTCAACTCATCACCAGCTCCAGAACAAGCCCGGATCTCAGTTCTACCTGACGCACTGCTTCATTCCCTGGCCGCCCGCTCTCAGCCGCTCACCAACCAACATCCATTCCTGCTCCTCCACCCCTGGACAACCTATACCTCACCTGTGGATCTCATCAGCTCACCCGGACCTGACAAGCCTTCCCGTTCCATTACTACTACCGAGTAACAGTAAGACTAGTCTCCAGATAAGTTCCCATTGTTTTCCGCCATATATTCACTCTGTCTCCCTCCTTAGAGACTCTCCTGGATTCCTGCTGCCAGTCCTGCATCTCGCCGGTTCCCGTCTCTTACTTTTTTCATTATTTACTAATAAAGACCTTTACTTACATTTCCTGATCTCCGTGTTTGGATTCAGCATGTCGTGGGTCAAGAAATTGCCACCCAGACGTGACAGAATCATCCGGCCACAAGTTGACTCCATTGCAAAATCCAATTCGTCCGTTAACTTCCCGCCTGTCGTTTCCGAAACCCTCTCCCGTCATCAACACACCATCCATAGTTTGCTGAAACAGGTATCTGACTCCCACCAACGGCTACTCCATGTGAGCAACGTGTTGCACCGCCTGACTAGCAAGCTAACTCCCCCGGAACCGTCTGATCAGTCACCTCCTGTTTCTCCTCCGTCCGCACATCCGGTTCCGTCTCCGGTTATCGACTTCCGGATACCCAGCTCTCTCCCATTGGAGACCTATTCCGGTGAGTTCGGCAGATGCAGAGGGTTTTTGTTTAGCTGTCAGTTGGCTTTTAAAAGATCGCCCGAAGCATTTGTCTCAGATTCAGTTAAGATCTCTTACATAATCGGATTACTCCGAGGAAAGGCGTTAGACTGGGCCGAGGCTAGGAGTCGTGATGCCGGTTTTCTGAGTGGTTCCCTCTCACGGTTTCTGTCCGAATTTAACCAGACTTTTGACTATTCTGAGTCCCCAGCTGAAATCGCAAAAAGGTTGTGGAATCTCCATCAGGGAGATCAGACCGTAGCCGATTTCGCGATAGAGTTCCGCACACTGGCAGCGGTTTCCTCTTTAGATCACGGTTCACTCCTCGGAGCATTCACCCAGGCTTTAAACGATCGCCTCCAGGATCAGTTGGCGTTATGCCAAGAACCCCCCGACCTAGAATCGCTTATAAGTTTAGCAATTAAGATAGAAAAGCGTCTCAAGGAACGTTCTAGGGGTTCTCCAGTATCCCTTCCCCCACTAACCCAGTCCAAGGAGTTTCTGCCACAAGTTACGGCGCCATCTGGAGACGAGACCAGGCAGAGAGGCAGAACAAAATTAACCCCAGAGGAGAGACAATGCCGCTTCGCTTCTAACCTCTGTCTCTACTGTGGTCAACCAGGTCACCGACTCTCAAGTTGCACCCTGCGTTTAAAAGGGGCAGGTCCACCAGTAGTTCCGGGAATACTGGTGGGTGCGAATGAGACTTCGGAATCCCGCTGTACTCTGTCCTGTGCCATTATGTTTAACCAAGGCAGTTGTATGTTGAAGGCCCTGTTGGATTCAGGCTGTGAACGCAATATGCTGGATAAAACAGTCGTTCAGAAGCTGGATATCCCCACTATTCCTCTTCCAACTCCTTTGAAAGCATCATCCCTGGACGGAAGTACACTCACCACCATCACTCACCAGACTGTGCCTGTAAATTTACTGGTATCAGGTAACCACCAGGAGAGTATTTCCTTTTTTGTGTTTCCGTCTCCCCACTCTCCTGTAGTTCTTGGACATGACTGGCTTGTCACCCATAATCCCCAAATAAATTGGAGAACGTCTCAGGTTGTCGTTTGGAGTTCTCACTGCTTAACCAACTGCCTTCGCTCTGCTTCACCTTCCAGTGCTGCACCTACCCCCGATCCACCGGTTCCTCCCGACTTGTCAGGAGTACCAGAGGAGTACCACGACCTTTCCCTCGTTTTCAGTAAGGACCGTGCCTCCTCTTTGCCCCCTCACCGACCGTATGATTGCGCCATCGACCTCTTGCCGGGCGCCCCACTACCATCCAGCAGGTTGTATAATCTGTCTAAACCTGAACAAGTCTGTATGTCCACCTACATACAAGAATCGTTAGCTTCCGGTTTAATCAGACCATCCACTTCACCCCTGGGCGCAGGTTTTTTCTTTGTATCCAAGAAAGATGGTTCCCTGAGGCCCTGCATAGATTACAGGGGTCTCAATCAGATTACAGTTAAGAACAGATATCCACTCCCGTTACTTTCCTCAACCTTTGAACCTGTACAAGACGCCACTATCTTTACTAAACTGGACCTGCGCAATGCCTATCATCTCGTTCGTGTTAAAGAGGGTGATGAATGGAAAACTGCTTTCAAAACTCCTTTAGGTCATTTCGAATACCTGGTCATGCCTTTCGGTCTCACAAATGCCCCTGCCGTATTCCAGTCCCTGGTCAACTCAGTCCTCGGAGATTACCTCAATCAGTTCGTTACAGTATATCTGGATGACATCCTGATCTTTTCCAAATCCCCAACAGAACACCGCCAACACGTCAGAGCCGTTCTTCAACGCCTCCTGGAGAACCGCCTGTACGTGAAAGCAGAGAAATGTGAGTTCCATGTTCCATCGGTCAAGTTTCTCGGTTTCATCCTCGAGAGCGGGCGGTTGAAGACGGATCCAGACAAGATTCAATCAGTTCTCTCCTGGCCTACTCCCACAACACGTAAGCAACTGCAGCGTTTTCTGGGTTTTGCTAATTTTTACCGCCGATTCATTAAGAATTACAGTCAGACTGCTGCTCCACTCACTCAACTCACTTCCATAAACAAACCATTTATTTGGTCTCCCGCTGCTGAAAAGTCATTTCAGGACTTAAAGAACAAGTTTACCCAAGCTCCTATTCTCACTCGTCCCGACACCTCCGCCCAGTTTACCCTGGAGGTTGATGCCTCAGACTCTGGTGTCGGTGCGGTTCTCTCACAAATCTCTCCCTCAGATCACCGTCTCCATCCATGCGCCTTCTTCTCTCGTCGCCTCACGCCTGCCGAGCAGAATTATGACGTCGGAGATCGGGAACTACTGGCCATTAAACTAGCTCTGGAGGAGTGGCGGCATTGGCTGGAGGGAGCAGAACACCCCATCATTATTTGGACCGATCATAAAAACCTGGCATACTTGAAGGAAGCAAAGAGACTAAACCCCCGACAGTCCCACTGGTCCCTATTCTTTTCCCGTTTCCAATTCCTTATCTCTTACAGACCCGGTTCCAAGAACACCAAGCCGGACGCTCTATCCCGTTTGTACTCACCCGACAAGGACCCAGAACTCACCCCGATCCTGCCACCATCCTGCATCGTGGGCGCTGTGGCCTGGGACATCACCAGAAAGGTGCAGGAGGCCCAACAAACTGAACCAGATCCAGGTACCGGTCCTCCTCATAAAATGTACGTTCCAACCAGGGTTCGTGGTGATCTGATCCATTGGGCCCACACGGCAAGATTCTCAGTTCATCCTGGGGTCGGTCGAACCCTGGCTCTCATCCGCAGAACCTTCTGGTGGCCATCCATGTTTAAAGATGTCCGTGAGTACATCAACGCCTGTTCTATCTGTGCCCGTAACAAATCCAGTAACCAACCTCCAGCCGGACTCCTCAACCCTCTGCCTATACCCACTCGCCCTTGGTCTCACATAGCTTTAGACTTCGTTACTGGTTTACCCCCCTCTAATGGTTTTTCTGTCATCCTAACAGTAGTTGATCGTTTTTCCAAATCCTGTCACCTGGTGCCTCTCAAAGCACTCCCATCCTCTGCCGAAACCGCCCAACTTCTGATCAAACACGTTTTCCGTCTGCATGGCATTCCTTCTGAAATACTGTCTGACCGTGGCCCCCAATTCCTGTCCCGCGTTTGGAAGGAGTTCGCTGACCACCTGGGGGCCCGTGTCACTCTTAGCTCTGGATTCCACCCACAGACTAATGGACAATGCGAAAGGTTGAATCAGGAGCTCGAGGCCATGCTCAGGTGTGTCTGTTCCTCCAACCCCTCTAGTTGGAGTTCCCAACTTCCCTGGGTAGAGTACGCCCATAACGCTCATACGTCTGCATCCACTGGCCTGTCTCCATTTGAAACCGTTCTTGGCTACCAGCCTCCTCTTTTTCCGTCTACCCAAGATCCTCCTGTTTCCGCTCCCCAGTTCATTCGCCGTGCCAGGCGCGCCTGGTTCCAGACCACGGCGGCTCTGCAGAGGACTGCAGACCGTAACCGCCGCCTTGCGGATCGACACCGACGACCAGCTCCGGTGTATACCCCTGGGCAGAAGGTCTGGCTGTCCACCAGGGACATCCGCCTGAAGGACACCAGCAGGAAGCTGGCTCCCCGGTTCATCGGTCCATACCCCATTGTTGATGTCATCAGTCCGTCCACCGTCCGTTTGGCTCTGCCCCCGTCCATGAGGGTCCACCCTGTTTTTCACGTCTCCCTGATTAAACCTGTCCTCTCTAGTCCCCTGTGTCCTGCTCCTGCTCCTCCTCCGCCGGCCAGGCTCGTCGGAGGTGGTCTGGTGTACCCTGTCCGTCGCCTCCTTGATGTCCGCCCCCGGGGCCGTGGTTTCCAGTACCTGGTGGACTGGAAGGGTTACGGTCCCGAGGATCGCTCCTGGGTTCCCCGCTCGTTCATCACGGACCCGGACCTCATCAGGGACTTCGAGGCCTCTCGGGCTTCCTCCTCCTCCGCCTCCTCCTCCTCTGCTCGGCCGCCGGGTGGCGTCCGTTGAGGGGGGGGGTACTGTCATGGTCCGTGGTGAGCTGACTGCAAGTAACCTGGCTTTTCCTTCTGAGCATTTTTTCCACAGGTGGGCGTGTCTGAGAGCTCCAGCTGCAGCTGATCTCCTCATCAGGCTTAGGGGATTTAAGGAGCAGTGCGACACATCAACACGCCGGATGATTACTCTGTTTGGGTAGCTTCAGCCTCAGCCCGATCCTGAAACTCGTTTTATATTCTTGTGAACCTGTTGCTAGTAAATACCTTGATGCCCTCTCCTGCTCCCCTCCAGGTTTCTCTCAACTCATCACCAGCTCCAGAACAAGCCCGGATCTCAGTTCTACCTGACGCACTGCTTCATTCCCTGGCCGCCCGCTCTCAGCCGCTCACCAACCAACATCCATTCCTGCTCCTCCACCCCTGGACAACCTATACCTCACCTGTGGATCTCATCAGCTCACCCGGACCCGACAAGCCTTCCCGTTCCATTACTACTACCGAGTAACAGTAAGACTAGTCTCCAGATAAGTTCCCATTGTTTTCCGCCATATATTCACTCTGTCTCCCTCCTTAGAGACTCTCCTGGATTCCTGCTGCCAGTCCTGCATCTCGCCGGTTCCCGTCTCTTACTTTTTTCATTATTTAGTAATAAAGACCTTTACTTACATTTCCTGATCTCCGTGTTTGGATTCAGCATGTCGTGGGTCAAGAAATTGCCACCCAGACGTGACACAGCCGGCTGCTGCCACTTCAGCTTTAGGACAAACTACCAGACTCCCAGAATTAAAAACCCTGTTTGAAGTCACGGACAACAGAAGAAGTGTGAATCTAGAAAAGGGGTGACCAGTGTTTAGAGTTATCTCGTTTCCTTCAGCATCGCGGGTTTCAGGTTCCAGCTGAAGCATCTCAGGGACGATACCTGAGGGTACATGTCTGATATTCAAATATAACAAACATAAGCTCATATCATATAGTATTGATGAAATACAATCATCAAAACCAACACAGACAGCATCTAGAAAGCAGAATTCATTGTTCCATCAATTACATCAAGGTGTCCATGTCCTGAAGCAAGTAGCCTCAGACACCAACACCCCCCATGATAGATCTATTAGCCTAATTCATGTTTTCAGACAATTCCTAATGAAATGGTTCCATAATCTAACTTGCCTGGCGGTAACCAGGTCTGGGTGCAGCCAGTGACATTGAACATAGCTTCACAAATATTAATGAATTCATCTTCTAAGGAGGGAGGTACCGTAATTTCCGGACTATAGAGTGCACCTCAATATAAGCCACACCAACAAAAAATAAGGTTTTCTACACACACACACGCCGCACTCTAATACAAGCCGTGGCACAGCAGCCACATGCAAGTCTCCGGCGCACAGCGCATGTACGGCCATAACCAGGGGAGGAGTAAGGTGTACAGGGGCCCATAGGCTACACTTGTTTGGAACCAAAAATGCTTGGTTCTTCTTATCCTATATTCTTATCTGCAGATATTTATTATAATTAGGGCTGTCAAACAACTAAACATGTTAATCTAATTAATCATAGGGTATTTGTGAATTAACCATGATTTACCAATATTTTCTGTCATTTTCATCCATTTCACCCCAGCAGCCAGGATCCGGATTTAAGTTAGCATCCACCATCAGCGTCACCTGGCTAGGACCTTCTGCCGGGCTCCCGTCAGAAACTACTTAGCTGGTCTGCCTCTGCCCCCAAGTGGACAATATCAGCTTCTCTGTGCTAGCATCATGAACCGCTGCCGCTCCAGCTAGCATAGCTCCGTTGTCTTCATCGTGAACATCTTGCTTTTCTATAACCTGCTGTTGGGTCCAGCAGCAGGTTTAAAATATCCTGACAATTTGGGGATTTTCTGCAGAAGATTTTTGTGCTTTTGTTATTTGATCCTCTGCATTTTTCATTTCTGAGCGCCGCTCTCATATTTTCTTTCTGACATTTTTTTCATTTTCCCTCGTTAAGTGCAGCAGCCTATGATACATGATTATGACGTGTCACGTGGCACGTTACTTAACTCAAGACCGCCACAATGTTTATCCAATCAGTGTCGCTTATGATTTTGTCGGCCAATACAGTTGAGGAATATTCTTGCATGTAAATTTAAATGCGGCAACATATGAACTCATACGTGTAGTTTCCATGATGAGGGGGTATGGATTTGAAATAAAGTCTTCGTGGTGCCGGCTGCTTGCATGTGCTAAATTAAAATGAGCACTATCTTTGATTTCCACTCTTGACTTCCACCTGTTTCACTTTCTGCTAAAGCGCCCCCTGTAGGTGAAGGAAAGATTTTTCTAATCACTTTCAAACTTTTTGGATCTATAAGCCTAAGTGAGCGAATCTTGATTAATGAGACTGCAGACAAAACCGGGTTTCATAACAACCAAACATTTATTATAAATAATGGGAAGAATCTACCTTGTTGGCTTGTTTTGCCAAAAATAATAATATTTAAAAATGAAGAAAGGAAGAAGGAAGGCTCTAGTTTAATGCACCGAGGCATTGACCCACTAGCAGGTAGAGAAGGGATGGTGGAGGGGTTGGAGGGGCTGCTGATAAAGGTCAGAGGAGATGTGCTCTGAATTTGCAACTATTTTCGTTGGAGAAGCAGATACACGTTTAGCCGCAGTGCTGGTGAGCAAAGCGGAGGAAGATGGATCGGATGCCAAGAGAAACCCTTCTCCCTCCAAATGCAGACAAACCATTCCCCCCAGCCCAAGGACAATCATTACCTGAGGGAAAGCGGCAGCATGTGCGTTAGGGGAAGAGATGCTTATACTGGCACTGATCTTGAAAGGGCCCCTACAATCGATTGTGTTAAGCTCCCTGTGAAAGAGAGAAATCAATATGTTTTTAAAGGAGAAGCAGGCTGCATGGGGTGTGTGCGTGTGGGCCTCATTGATACAGCGTCCGCGTTCAGAAAGAGGCTGCTCCTGAAAAAGCACTATCGCATTTTGAGGTCAAGTGGTTTCATTTCCAGTACTTATCTGGAAAATTGTGACATGTGTGAGAAATATGTGAATAGAAAATAAGCATGTGTGTGGATGAAGTGTCCCGCTTTGGGTTCCAATCATCACAGCAGACTATTGGCCAGCGTCTGCGGAGAGCAAACGACACACAGAAAGGGAAAACCAGTAGTTTTCAGATGGAGAAAGTTGCACAGATACAGGTGGAGTCTACAGGGTTGCATCAGGATTAGCAAGAAGAAAGATTTAAAAAACACCTGCAACTTTTTGACAAAAGTAATTGTTTAAAGACACGAAGAAGCAATCAGTCTTCGAGTTAATAACAGGGAGTGCCCACACAGGTTCAGCTCTGGGAAAGAGAGTGGGAAGAAGGTCACCAAGAGCAAAGACTAAGGCAGACAGATGGAGAGGAAACAAACACAGAGAAGGCAATTTAATTTCCATCAGCTGGCAAAACAATGCTAATCAATACAAAATACACCCACTCTACAAGACTCTCTACCACTCTCATCAATGCCCTGCCTCTCCATTTCTGTCTCAGGCACAGTCTCAGCGATAATTTTCTCTTGACTTGGCATTTGGGGCAGAGAGTTTGATCCAGAAGAGCCAGAGGTGAGGAAGGAATCTCTGCACTGATCCAACACGCTGTCCTCAAACACAGACAGCTAAAGGGTTTTGGGTTCATTGGGCGGAGTCACAGCGAGATGGTTAAAAATAAAGACAGCAGACGTAAAGCTCTCGACGCATAAACACGTGTGTGTGTGTGTGTGTGTGTGTGTGTGTGTGTGTGTGTGTGTGTGTGTGTGTGTTTATGCAACATGGAAGACTCAGGAAAGATAAAAGCGACAATACGTTTCTAATAAACACTCCACCAGCATGTAGGCTAAGAGGGTGGTGGTGGTGGTGGTGTGTGTGTGTGTGTGTGTGTGTGTGTGTGTGTGTGTGTGTGTGTGTGATTCTGAGTAATGACTGAGGAACTGTACAGTTTTTAGACTTTTTACTTTGTGTTTTAGTTATATGACACTGCAGCTTTCTCCTCAACAGTCCAGCACCTACAGGAGACACCAGACTGCCCCCTGGTGGTCACAAGGCAAAGATCCCAGTTCACCTATTTTTTTCGAGTGACTTTGGCAGCGAGTGTAGCAGCGTTTTCATTCAGTAAACATTACAGACCAGCTCCATTAATTATGACCTTCAAAATGAATTAAACTATAATACAGTGGGCAGGCAGTTTCATCTCCCAACACACTTAGCCCCTGGTTTTATATCCCAATCTAAGTGTGATGAGTTTGCTTTTCCCCTTTTCACTGAGAAAATCATAAACATCAGATCGATCATTAATTTCTCCACGTCAATCAACACAACCAGACCACACACGGCTACAGCCTCAGCAACAGTCTGGCTAGAAGGCCTGCTTTCAGTGTAATTAGTGCTAAAATACTAGAGGACATACCAGTAGTAATGATTTTGAATTCACCTGCCTGTGGTCTGGACACCCTACAAACTAAGTTCTTTAAAAATGTTTTAGTTGCTTGAAAGCTGATGAACTGAAAGTTGTTAATTGCTCTTTGATATCAGGTATTTTTCCTAAATCACTGAAAAGCGCTGCTGTTAAATCCCTCATAACAAAAATGAAATCAGATCATTTAGTGATGGATAACTAAAGACTAATCTCTAATCTCAACTTCACTGGGACAATTATTGAAAAAGCAGTTATGATCCAACTAAACAATTATAATTTGCTTTGGTGTACCGCGACATGGCTCTTGGCTCCGTGTCAACACAGCGCCGGTTGACCCTCCCAGAGATGGAACCGTCGACAAAGGCGGACTAGCAGATTTTTGACCTCAGTGGACCAGCAAAGCCTGATATCCTTATTCAGCTTACCTAGTTTTGATTTTGTTACTAAGCAGGCCGGGGGTGCCTTCACTTTGGAGTCGCTCTACTGCGTTTTTTTTGCTAAAAACACCCAGAAAAACTCTGTTAGCTTCGGGTTAGCATGTAGCTAATGTCCCGCTGATCTCCGACCGTGGAGCATGATGTAAAAGGCCACGGTGCCCGGCTACTATCGCAGCGGTGCTCTGTTTGTAATTTAACTGACCCAGTCCATATTAGATCTCCACAGGTGACCAGCATGACTACAGCCTCGCACAGAAGCCAGTCACCTGTGCGGGTGGGCTGCCCCAGAGCCTCTTCTTAGCTTCATCTGAAGATTAAAACACAGTAAAATTATAATAATGTTCAAGAGCTGTCTGATGTCTAAAGGTTAAAAATACCTCCTTTTAGCACAACCATGTCCAGTAAATTCACAAGAGAATAGGAAGAGAACAAACGGTCCACCTGACTTAATGTGGTCTGTAACTCAGCGTCAGAACTGCCATCTCTGTGTATGTGTTGCTGAGATCTGGAGGTATTTATGGATGCGTTATTGATCTGAAATAAACTGACTCACAGCTTGTTATGGCTAGAGCTCTGCGGTCAAAGGATCAGTGGATACAATGCCACATTTACAGGTCACTGTTTATTGTTCTTAGAAAAAAAATCACAACTAAATCTTAAAGAGGAGAAGTTGAATCAAGATATTGAGGAAATCCTTTTCAACAGAGTTGGTAACATAACAGTTTTAGCTGCAGCACTGCTAGAGAAAAAGTACAGTATCAGAAACAGCAGCAGAACCAATTGTTTGTGTGTGTAAAGGTAAGTATAGCACAGATGCAACAGAAATTAGAAAGTTTTCAATAACGACCTGTAAAGGAGGGTTTGGTTAAAGCTAGCTCTTTCCAGGTGAGGTGGCTATCAATATGGTGTATCTGTTAGAATACAGGTAGAGGCTAGATGCATCCTTTGCTGTAGATCCAAATCTTTAATCTCGGTTGATGGTAATCATTAACAGCATTGACAACAGTCTGAAACAGTAAACATAATTATTAATGAACCTTCTCATTCAATACAGCAAGGGGGAATGAGGCAAAACACATTTATCTTAATTAACCAACTTACAATCAAATAGAGAAATTCAAACAATAGCGCCCTCTTGTGGCTAACTAAGATCGCCATAACTCACTCATGTGACACTGTCAGCCTTTACTCACTAGAGCAATTATAAAGTGGAACTAGAAATGAAATACAACAAAATAACTCCTCATGTCATTAACATCAAGGCAAACCAACTTTAAATATTTTTTCATAAAAGGAAAGAAACGTGTTGGACATAAACACTTCAGTAATTCAATACTCAACTAATATTCCATAATTAAACGGAGGAACTTAATAATACAGTCTTAAACATTAAGTGACTCACTTTCTTGCATTAACATAATGCTGTCAACATCAACATGACTTGCAGGAGAAGGAACGCTTGTCTCACATGCAGGTAAAAAAAGGAAAAAAAAGGGAAAGTTCTAGTGCTGGAAGTGAGCTCACTGTGAAAGGCTCTTCAAAATAAAGGCATGTCACTTCCTGAATTCCCACCAAAATGAAACCAACAAATTTAATAAAGGTAATATATGAAATTCTGAACCTTTTATACAGCCGCCCCCAAATGTGTTCACACATTTGCCATAATAAACATGTTAATTATTAGATGGGGTCTGTTTGGTTGTTGGTTGGTCTTCTCCTGAAGGTAGCGATGGAAGAACTATCATTCTAGCAACCGGTCTGGTGTACAAATGTCCTTTGATGTTCACATCTGCAGATCTTATGCAGCCATCTTCACTACGGTGGGTCTTAACGACATATCCAACTGGCCATAAAGCTCGTGGCATCTGTGGGTCCACCAACATGACAACTGTCTCCTTCAGGAGCTCAGGAGAAGAAGATTGCCATTTTAGTCTTGTCTGCAAGTTAGGAAGGTACTCTTTGATGAACCTAACCCAGAACTGGTCAGCCAGGATCTGGGAGTGTTGCCAGCGTCTACGGCTGAGGTTCTCAGACTTCGGGTAGACTACTTGAGGCAATGACCCATCAGGCCGCCCCATCAGGAGACTGTTGGAAGTTACTGGGTCTACATCAGCGATATCTGTGGAAACATACCCTAATGGTTTAGAGTTTAGGATGGATTCCACCTCCAGAAGGACGGTGAGAAGGACCTCTTCATGGATAGGTTGAGAGCTCACACAAACTCGGAGGGCTGATTTCACAGAGCGTATTTCTCTTTCCCACACACCGCCAAAGTGAGGGGATCCTGGGGGATTAAACTGAAATTTTATCTGTCGCTTGGCAAGGTGTTGCCGCAGGTCATCGGCCATGTTTGAGAAAGCCTCTTTAAGTTCTCTTTCTCCTCCTCTGAAGTTGGTTCCTTGATCCGACCACAGTTCAGCAGGTGTTCCTCTTCTGGCAATGAACCTCCTTAGAGCCATGAGGAATGCATCGGTGTCTAGGCTACTCAGGAGCTCTAGATGCACTGCCCTCATGGTCATACATTTAAAAATGATTCCCCATCTCTTCTCATGTCTTCTTCCTATCTTAACTTGCATCGGCCCAAAACAGTCCACCCCGGTCGAATAAAAGGCTGGTTTAAACAATCTTAGCTGAGCAAGAGGTAGATCTGACATCTTTGGGACAGATGGTTGTCCCCTCCAACGTTGACAGTCAGGGCATGCCCGCTGTCGTAGCCCAAAACCTCCAGTTGCCAGGATGCTCCTCAACCTATCCACAAGGGACTTTGCTTCTTCGGATGAGCCAACACTCTGTAAGCAGTTGTCAACATAAAAACATTTCTCAATGGAATCACGTAGGTCTTCCCCTGGCTGAGTATGGTCTGTTACATTACGCTGCAAAGCGTACGTAGCGCAACATGGGCTAGAGGTTGTCCCAAAAGGTAGGACTTGCCACTCGAAGGTCTTTGGGGGCTCATCTACCTTCAGACTTCGCCACAGGAATCTCAGTAAGGGACGATCCTCAGGTATAAGACGAACCTGATGAAACATTCCCTTAATGTCTCCACTGACAGCTATTGGACGTTCTCGGAATCTCAATAAGACTCCCAACAAAGAAGCTCCAAGTGTTGGGCCAGGTAGTAGGAACTGGTTAAGAGATTGTCCAAGGTATTTGTGTGAGCAGTTGAAAACTATGCGATTCTTCCCATTGTGGGTGACGAGATGGTGGGGGATGTACCAGCTCTCCTTTGATGGTTTCTCCTCAGAAACCTCCTTTACAGCACCTGCATCAATTAGTTTCTGCATTTCAGTCTTATATGCCTCTGCTCGACTGTTCTCTTTCAAGAGCCGTCTCTCGGTACTTCGAAGCAAAGGCATGACAGATTCCTTTGGCGCCTGCAGGAGTGGCATGTGGTCATGACGGAGGAGGGGTGTAGCGTACCTGAGAACTCCATCCACCATGGTACGAACTGTCTTATTCTCGAGCAATGCTATAGCCTGATGGTCTTGCTTTGATCGTGTTACAGATTTCTCAGATCTGTATGGTACAATATCCACTTGCCAAAGTCTCTCCACATGTGTAAATAATTATTCGGCTCTGGTAGAGGTGTACAGACAAAGGGCGGGGTTAGAGAGCCGCCCCATGGAAGTATGCGGGCCTTGGAGTGTCCACCCAAGTTTGGTGTGAACTGCTGCTGGGCTGCCAGGTGGGCCGAGTCTGACTGGTTCAGTAGGGGTTATCAAATGAGGCTGGTCTGAACCAATGAGGAGCAGTGGCTTAGCATCCTTTAGAGCAGGTACTGGAATCCCACGCAAGTGCCCAAACTTCCTTTGAAGTTGTTCAACAGGATACATGTGGTGCGCTAAGGTCAATCGATTAGAGGTAAACGCCCCATCAATCTGGAAGCTGCAACTAGGTTCAGTAGCTGAAGAGAGTCTGAAGGACACAGTGTGACCTTGCAATAACTGAATGTCCTGACGTACTGTACGGAGAGGAAGGTTCTCTGGGGTGCCTCTCAGACCAAGAGCTTTGGCTGCACCAGGAAGTAGCATTGTCCTCTCTGATCCGTCATCAAGTATTGCAAAGGTATTTAGGGCTCGTGTTCCAGAGCTAAGGGACACAGGTACCACCTTCAGCATGACACGGTTCCCAATGCCTGGTCTGTCAATGTAGAAGGAATCCGTGGCTGAACTGGTTAGGCAGCTCTCCTCACTCACAGCTACGTCTTGACTGGCCTTTTGGGTTCTTGTGTTAACCTCGTGGAGTGCCAGTAGGTGTTTTCCTTGACAGAGGCTACAAGGTTTCTTTAGCGTGCACTGTGCAGCTAAGTGAGATTGTGCACATCGCCAGCATCTTTTGTTTTCCTGAATCCAGTTCTTTATTTGTTCCTTAGAGAGCTTTGCAACATCAATGCACTGACTGAAATAGTGTTCAGTGCTGTCACAATAAGCGCAGAAAGCTTTTCTTTTGCTTGCTCCATTTGTTGCACTTTCCTTAGATGTCAGCAAACTAGTTCTCGCAGATCCTTTAATGTTATGGAGCACTGTAACTGTTTGTTTACCAGTTCGCCCTTCATACTTTGAGCTGTTTCTCTCTCTACCACCCTTTCCTGTGGTCTGGCTGTCAAAGCCCTGACACCATGATTCATAATGGAGCCCGTCAGAGAGGTCATGTAGGGTGTAGGATTTCCCAGGCTGTTTGAACTGGTGCCGTCGAAAGTCAGCCCGTTGCTCAGGAGGTAGCTTACCTAAGAGTCGAGCTACATGTGACCCACAGTTAAGTTCTACTTGTCCTTCCGGGCCTAAGGTTTGTAACAGGCCTACTAGGGACTGCACCTGGAGGGAGAACTTCTGGAAAGCTATTAGATCACCTCGCCTTATTTCAGGACCGTCAAGAACACTTGCTATCTTTTTTAGGGCAAGCTGATGTGGTTGTCCAAATTTGTCATGAAGAGCAGCCATGGTGTCAGTGTAAGGGTTGGGTGAGTTAAGATAAGCGTCAGCAATAAGCTTAGCTTCATCTAGTCTCAAATTGTCCACAAGAATTTGATATTTGAACAGCTCTGTAGCGTTAGAGGGCAGCAAGTTTTCAAGTGCAATGCGAAGTCTTGCAAACTCGCAGGGGTCTGAATGAATAAACTTTGGTATGGTAGGTTTAGGTCCTCTATACACTACCTCAACTGTAGGGGTAATATCATCTCTGCAGCGGGGTTGCTGTGTATGACTGGCACCTGTAGCTGTAAATGAATGTTTGGTAGCTGAGGGCTTTCCAGAAAAGAAGTCTAAATTGGTTGGAGCTGGGTGGGAAGAGGATGCCAGGTAAGGTGCAAATGTAGGATGCATTACCTCACTCTCCTTAGCAGGAGCCTCAAACTGGGCCGTATTCTGGGTAAGCTGGGCAGGCTTGTAGTGTGAAGGGGATGCACCTTTGAAAGGGGAAGATCGCTGGATTGGTTGAAAATCTTGATCCATGGGTTTGAGGTCATATAAGCCACTGTTTTGGTCCTCAGGTTCTGGCCATGGTGGAGGGTCAGGCCACTCTTCTTCTTCTTCTTTCAAATCGATAGTAGGAAAATGGCTTCTAGGTCTGTCTATGCTATCTTGTGAGGGGGTATGAGAGGAATGTTGTGGTGCAGCTAACTGATTCATGTCCATTCGCAAGGCGTTTGTGGCTTCGATTAGAGCTTTAATTTCAGTCCTCGCTTCATTCAGCTCCTTCAAACCATCTTTCAACTCCGTCTGTGCTTGAAGCAGCTGTCTTCTCTCTTCATGGGTTGCTCTAAGTTCTGCATGCAGAGACAAGGCTGATGGGGATTCCTGAAAATAGGGAGTTACAGGTTCAGTGCAGGGATCTCTTCTTATTGGTCTCGACAGGAAGGGAGTACCGTGGGGGATAACTCTCTTATAGCTAGAGAGGGGAGAGAATGAAGTAGGCTGGCTTTGGCTGTGCTGCAGTTCAGGATCTAGTCTTCTGCTTAGGGGTGGCGGGAGATTCCACTGCAGTCTGTTTCCAGGAGAAGCTCCAGCGTAACTTACTTCAAACCCCTCAAATCTGCCGGGTCGGCTGATCTGCCGTTTAGGTCTCACAGTAGGATGCAACTCTTTATCTGGATCCATATTGATAGCCCTTATCCAGCTCGAAGGACCAATGTAAAGGAGGGTTTGGTTAAAGCTAACTCTTTCCAGGTGAGGTGGCTATCAATATGGTGTATCTGTTAGAATACAGGTAGAGGCTAGATGCAGCCTTTGCTGTAGATCCAAATCTTTAATCTTGGTTGATGGTAATCATTAACAGCATTGACAACAGTCTGAAACAGTAAACATAATTATTAATGAACCTTCTCATTCAATACAGCAAGGGGGAATGAGGCAAAACACATTTATCTTAATTAACCAACTTACAATCAAATAGAGAAATTCAAACAATAGCGCCCTCTTGTGGCTAACTAAGATCGCCATAACTCACTCATGTGACACTGTCAGCCTTTACTCACTAGAGCAATTATAAAGTGGAACTAGAAATGAAATACAACAAAATAACTCCTCATGTCATTAACATCAAGGCAAACCAACTTTAAATATTTTTTCATAAAAGGAAAGAAACGTGTTGGACATAAACACTTCAGTAATTCAATACTCAACTAATATTCCATAAATAAACGGAGGAACTTAATAATGCAGTCTTAAACATGAAGTAAAGTGACTCACTTTCTTGCATTAACATAATGCTGTCAACATCAACATGACTTGCAGGAGAAGGAACGCTTGTTGTCTCACACACAGGTAAAAAAGGAAAGAAAAGGGAAAGTTCTAGTGCTGGAAGTGAGCTCACTGTGAAAGGCTCTTCAAAATAAAGGCATCTCACTTCCTGAATTCCCACCAAAATAAAACCAACAAATTTAATAAAGGTAATATATGAAATTCTGAACCTTTTATACAGAACCATTCTTTCAGAAAAACAGCTTTTGAGATTGTTTGTGGCCATTTAATTCGGATGACTCGAGTGTGGTAAGTTTAAATGTTTCAGGCTGAAATTGCTGCTGGTAACTGAGATCAAATAAATGTGATCTGGTTAGGGTTAAGGTTAACTAAAAAGATTAAGATTATTTTTGTAATATCCTCAAGCAGACACAGTGACATCCAGAGAGTAGGGTCTTGGTTGAACCTCGTTTATTCTCATCACACCGAAGCACCACAGCTTACGTTACACACACATGAATGAATTGCCCCGGACCTAGCTAAACAGTACTACCAGAATGGAGCACTGGCTCCCCCTAGAGGCGTCATGAAGTAGTTTCCTACCTCAACTACTACACCCCCCCCCCCCCCCCCCATCCAGACAAAAACAAAGATGAAAAATAACACCATTTCCCATAAGCTAAAACCCACACCCCGAAAAAACACCACAAACCGTAACAACCCTGTAACCATGCGAGTATTATTATGGGTAGCAATTTTTTTTATATATATATAGTAGACCTTATATAACATACAGCAAGAACAAACAACAGTTTCACATGACACTCCCACTAAACTAACTAGGGAATTTGGGTAGACCACCTCATCCCAGCGAGCTTCCAGGGCGCATTCTTGCCCTTGCCGTGGAGCTCACCACTAACTAAGAATAGTCACTCAAATACGCAGGAGGCCTCCTGCTTCTCTGCGATCTCCTCACTTCCGGTTGTCCCCCTGCCGGCACCGCCTCTACCCTCTCCGGCCACGATGCTGTTGTCAATGGATCGTCCGAGTCCACTTGGCCTGTTGATTCCGTTGCGGCTGTGCTGTTTTCATTCAGGACAGGAGACAACACCGGAACATGTTCTGTTATTTCCGATAGGGGCGACCTGTGACGCACCTGATCGATATGTCTTCTCACCACATTCCCATTTCCTAGTGCGACTTTGCATGAGACAGGACCCGTCATCGCAGCAACAGCCCCCGGAACCCAGCGTGGACCTGAACCAAAGTTCCGAGTGTAGACCAAATCTCCTTCATCCAGCATCCTGTCCCTGGCATGCATGTCATGATAATACTTTTGCTTCCCTTGTTTACCAATCAGTCTGCCTTTGAAATCGGGGTGTATGAGATCCAAAGTTGATCTTAGTTTACTTCCGCATAGAAGTTCAGCTGGTGACTTGCCTGTTGTTGACTGAGGAGTAATGCGATAACAAAACAGAGCTCGGGCCATTTTAGTCTCCACTGACCCCCCTGTGCTTTTTTTCATCAATGACTTAAAAGTCTGAACGGCGCGCTCTGCCAACCCATTCGAAGAAGCATGGTATGGGGCTGTGGTGATGTGGCGAATCCCATTTTTTTGTGTGAATTCCTGGAACTCCTCACTGGTAAAACAGCGGCCATTGTCGGACAGGATTATTTCAGGAATGCCATGGTGACTAAAACTCTGAGGAATTCAATGGTCACAGCTGATGTAGACCTGTTTACCGCGTGCGCTTCAATCCACTTCGAATACGCATCCACCACAATTAAGAACCACTTGCCCATGAATGGCCCAGCATAATCCACGTGGACCCTCCTCCAGGGGTTTTCAGGCACCTCCCAGGGGTGTAAAGGTGCTACTGCGGGATTATTTCGGTTTTCCTGACACACGGCACACCCCTTCACCATCAACTCCACCTCTTCATCCAAGTTTGGCCACCACATGTAGCTGCGTGCCAACCCTTTCATCTGGTCATTCCTGGATGGGCGCGATGAAGCTGTTTCAGCAGATGTGCTTGACCCTGTGGAGGAATAACCACACGCCCTCCCCACAATATGCAGCCTTCCTGTGTGCTGAGCTCCTCCTGACGCCTGACGTAAGGTAAAAATGCCGCGTCCTCTACCTTTCGAGGCCACCCTCTTAATATGTACTCTCGCACCCGAGCCAGCACAGGGTCTTTGTCTGTCCAAAGTTTCACCTGCTGTGCAGTCACCAGGGATGTGTCACTGTCCTCAAACAGCAGGACTCTTTCCCCCTCCTCTGAGCCTGCGTCAGCCCCCTCGCTCATTTCAGTCAACGGCAACCTGTTCAGGGTGTCTGCATTGGTATGATTCTTCCCTTCCTTATACACAACGGTGTAATCGTATGCCCCAAGCGTGACTGCCCATCTCTGGATGCGAGGTGACGCCAACTGTGGTACAGCCCTGAGCTCGCTGAAAAGTGAAATTAACGGCTTGTGGTCTGTTGTAATGGTGAAACGTTTCCCATACAAGTACTTGTGGAACTTTTTCACCCCAAACAGTACCGCCAACCCCTCCTTATCTAACTGTGAATAATTTTTTTCCGCCGCATTGAGCGTTCGAGACACAAATCCTATGGGTCTTTCCGAGCCATGGGCCAACTGGTGAGAGAGCACCGCCCCCACTCCATAAGGTGATGCGTCACATGCTAGGAGGAGGGGTTTTTCTGCATCATAGTGTACCAATACCTTGCAAGATTTCAACAGAGACTTGGACTCTTCAAAGGCTTCCTGTTGTTTTGGGCCCCATGACCATTTCACCTCCTTCCTCAGCAGTAGGTGAAGAGGAGCTAGCAGAGTGGATAGGTTTGGAAGGAACCTGTGGTTATAATTTAAGCGTCCCAAGTACGCCTTTAACTCTGTGATATTTTGTGGTGCTGGAGCTTTTGCGATGGCCTCCACCTTTTCTCTCAGAGGATGTAATCCTGCCGCATTTATTCTGTGCCCCAAGAACACCACTTCCCTGGCCATGAACTCACACTTGCTTCTTTTTAATCTTAACCCACCATTTCCCAACCTTAGGAGGACCTCGTCAAGGTTTTTTAAATGTTCTTGTTCACTTGGCCCTGAGATGAGTATGTCATCCAGATACACTGTGACATTCGGAATTCCTCCTAATATGCTCTCCATCGTTCGCTGGAAGATGGCAGGACTGGAGGCCACCCCAAACGGCAGCCTGGTGTATGTGTAAAGGCCCTTGTGTGTGTTAATGGTGACATATTTCCTGGACCCCTCGTCCAACACAATCTGTTGGTAGGCATGACTCATGTCCAGTTTTGTAAAGTACTGTCCCCCTGATAACTGTGCAAAAAGATCCTCCACCCTTGGAATAGGATATTGTTCCAACTTGGATGCCTGGTTTATTGTGAGTTTGTAATCCCCACAAATTCTAATGGATCCATCTGGTTTCCGGACGGGGACAATAGGGGCAGCCCATTCGGCAAACTGCACAGGCTCAATGATCTTCTCCTCCTCTAGCCGTTGTATTTCTTTCTCCAACAAAGGTTTTACTGCATAGGGTACTGGCCTTGGCTTATAAAAGCGTGGTCGACCCTCACTGTCCACATAAATCTGGGCTTGCATGCCCTTCAGAGTTCCCAAGCCTTCTTTAAAAACCCCTGAGTGTTTCTTTAGCACACACTCCAGTTTTTCTGTGGGCGCCAGCCCTCCGTTGTTTACCAGCTGCTCTGCCATCGACAGCTCCTGCAACCAGCTGCGCCCCAGCAGGTTTGGTCCAGCCCCATCCACTACAACCACAGGTAGTGTCTTAAGAGCATTCCGGTCCTCTACCTCTACTTGCGCCATTCCCAGGACTCCCAGCTCTTCCCCTGTATACGTTTTCAAGATTAGTGAGCATGGGCTTAGACCCGATTTGGCAGTTTTGTTACAAAGCAGAGAATATTGTTGTTTGCTCAAAATGGTCACCCCACATCCTGTGTCTATCTCAAACAGTACGGCCAAGCCATTTATGTTGACCATGCGTGTGATGGGAGCGACCTTTGGTAGGCCACCCGACACATTGTAAATGGTATTAATGCCATCAGATTCTTCAGAGTCACTCCCCCCCTCTGTTCTCAACAAATGTGTCTGACTGCCTCTATTTGGGTCTCTCCGTCCCTCCTTTTTGCTCAGGGGCCCCTTTTTTTGTTCCTCCTGTGGACCCCACTTGGACCTGCAGGCTCTTCTAATGTGACCCCTCTTGCCACAACCGTGACATCGTTCAGCTGCAAACCTGCACTCAGTGGCCAAGTGTCGTCCGTTGCAACGAAAACAGCTCGGACTTTTCAGCTGAGCCTTGTCCATTGAAATCTTGTGGACTGTCCCCTGACTCCTTGACACACGAGAAGCTGGAGTCACCTCATCCCCCAACATCTCCTGCAAGTCCCGAACATCCTTAGAGGCAGACTCCATTGCCTGGCACAACGTAAGAGCTTTGTCAAACGTCAGGTCCACTTCAGACAACAGCCGGCGCTGCATCCTGTCATCATTCACTCCACACACCAACCTGTCCCTCAGCATTTGTGGCAAAGCCGCTCTATAGTCACAGTGCTGGGCCAGTTTCCTCAACTCAGCCACATAATCTGCCACCGACTCCTCATGCCGCCGCACCCGTGAATTAAACTTAAACCTCTGTACGATCTCACTTGGTTTAGGACCGAAATGCAACCGCAGTGTCTGGGTCAACTACGTCTTGTCTTTCGGTGCCTCCGGGCTCAACAGGTTTCTTAACAAGCTGTAGGTAGCTGGACCTACACCGCTCAGCAACACGGCTTTCTTCTTATCAGCATCCGTTATCTCATTAGCCTCGAAGAAAAAGTCAAGCATTTCGCTATATTCTTCCCATGACTGTAAGTCGCCGTCAAACGGACTCACCGACCCAATCACCGCCGCCATTTTCCCCCTTTGTGTCGTCCAAAGGCGAGTAGATGCCCCGCTCCAGACACGTCCTCCGGACCGACTGGCCGTCTATTCCCGCCGCAGAGAACCACACCAGACTTTATCCTCGTCGCCAATTGTGTAATATCCTCAAGCAGACACAGTGACATCCAGAGAGTAGGGTCTTGGTTGAACCTCGTTTATTCTCATCACACCGAAGCACCACAGCTTACATTACACACACATGAATGAATTGCCCCGGACCTAGCTAAACAGTACTACCAGAATGGAGCACTGGCTCCCCCTAGAGGCGTCATGAAGTAGTTTCCTACCTCAACTACTACAATTTTAAAGCTTCATTAAGACAAGGAGGCTAAAATATTCTATTCCTAATGGCTAAAATGAAAACTAATTGCAGTTACAACATACAGCCACCGGAGGACAGCAACTCCCCATGTTCCCTTCAGTCCTTACTGCTTTTGGAAAGCTAGTGCTGTTCTATTTGTTGACAGCAGATGGCGCAGATTTACCATTCTTTCAAGCAAAATAGTGTTTGGAAGATATTAAATAGTTTTACTTTCTAGTAAGGAAGTTAATTAACTTTTCTTAATCCAGATTCATCTCCTTCAAATCCTTCACCCTCTCCTTCATAATATTATGATTCCCAATTTTTTTTACTAAAAAGATTAAGAATTTTTAAAGCTTCATTAAGACAAGGAGGCTAAAATATTCTATTCTAAATGGCTAAAATGAAAAAGTGCAGTTACAACATACAGCCACTGAAGGGCAGCAACTCCCCATCTTCCCTTCATCGACTGATGATGGATATATAGTGCTGTTATGTTTATTGCCAGCAGAGGGTGCAAATTTCTCATTATTTGGGGGGGGGGACGGGGACTGTGTTTAGAAGAATTTGGATGTTTCTTCCCAGAACGCATTTTACCTTTATTAACCCAGTTTCATCTTCTCCTTCAAATCCTCCTCTTTTTCCTTCATAATATTACAATTCCTAAAATGTTTACCAAAAAGATTAAGATTTTTGTAAAGCTTCAATGAGACAAATAGGCAAAGATGTTTTCTAAATGGCAAATATAATTTTTCATCTAGAAAAATTTAGATGAAAGTTTTTCTTCCCAGAATGTGTTTTACCTTCATTAATCCCGATTCATCATTGTTCTCCTTCATTATATTCTAATTTCCAAAATGTTTACTAAAAAGATTAAGAAATTTTAAAGCTTCATTAAAATATTAGCATGTGGGAGCTTGATCCCATTGATGTCTATGTGTTGTTGTTTTTATGCTCTTGGATTGTTCTGAAATGTAATTTCATTGTTTTGGGATGCTGGTTCAATGACAACAAAGCCTTCTTCTTCTTCTTCTTCTTCTTCTTCTTCTTCTTCTTCTTCTTCTTCTTCTTCTTCTTCTTCTTCTGTGTCACAGCAATCCTTTTTTAACCTCTACAACTCAGAATTGATGCAGTTACACCTTCATTGCTTCAGCTGTGTAAAGTCCAGGCGTGTTAATCAAATAATTGTAGATATCCCTAGACTGAGTAGCGGTCGGTTCTGAGGACTGTCATCCCACAGCGGGAGAGCTAATTTCAAACATATCTGGAAGCTTTGCGCTAAACACCGTTAGCATTGAGGTGTAACTTTTAGATGATCTGCACCAACATGTGTGATCTAAAGTAACAATATTTAAATCCCTAGGTTTTATTAACTTTAAATTGTGGAGATACAAGTCTGGACAGCAGGTGCAGGGGCTCTTTTTGCCCCCAGTGTTGTGTGCATATGTGTCATTACCTGGGTGTAATGGCTTTGGTCTATCTGTCTGTCTGTCCAGCAAGAGAGAGAGAGGTGTTTTTCTATAGTATTAGTTGCTGTAGTTGCATTTACATTGTTTTCATTGTGTAATTTCCCATTAAGACCAAAACAAATCTTAAGCTTCTTCAATGGTCATAACAGAATAGAAATATATACATTAGGGATGTGTGTTGTTGAAATTCTGGTGATACGATACGTATCACGACACAGGGGAGACGATACAATTTATCATGATATACTGCGATACATTCAGTCAGACGTTGTTAGAGATTTTTAGACTGAATTTATTGTAGGAAAATTCAATAAACATGTCAACCTGGTACTTAACATGTTTAACATCAGGTATCTGAACCATAACAGAGGGATTTACATTTCAATGGTGGAAACAAAACCCATTACACACTGCTGCCAACTAGCGGTTAACGTTTGAATTGCACCAAAAGAAAAAGACAATACACAGTGTTTGCATGTAAATTCTTCCAAAAATTGGATACACGGCTTTTGAATTTCATTATAATATCACAGGGGGAAAAATCATGATATGTTGCCGATCGATAATTTTTTACATTCCTATATGTATGTATATATATATATATATATATATATATATATATATATATATATATATATATATATAGATAGATAGATAGATAGACAGACAGACAGACAGACAGACAGACAGACAGACAGACAGACAGATAGATAGATAGATAGATAGATAAATAGATAGATAGATAGATAGATAGATAGATAGATAGATAGATAGATAGATAGATAGATAGATAGATAGATAGATAGATAGATAGATAGATAGATAGATAGATAGATAGATAGATAGATAGATAGATAGATAGATAGATAGATAGATAGATAGATAGATAGATAGATAGATAGATAGATAGATAGATAGATAGATAGATAGATAGATAGATAGATAGATAGATAGATAGATAGATAGATAGATACAATTTTTTTTGTGAACTACCATAAATCCTCTAATACAGACCCGGGCCTGTATTTGACTCAATCTCATCAAGCTCCAGGCCTTTATTGGAAGGAGGGCCAGAATTAGAGGCAGGCCTCTATTTCTATTTGAGCAAAATGAACTAATGGTTCGCTGGAGTTTTTGACAATTAAAATTGTGCCCACATTTTCTAAGTTAACACATCTCTTTTAACAATGTAGTTTCTGCTTCAGCCATCTCTCCCCTCCCCCTGCGCAGCGGCCGCAAACTCACTGATGCGCCTGCAGCCTCTCGGAGTTCCTGCTGCTCTAAACATTAAAATAATTATTTCATTTTCTGTTCCTCACTTCTGATTGCCTTCAATTGTGTCTGTTTGTTGCAACCACCAGGTACAAAAACTAACTTGTTTTTATTTGACTATTTTTCTGTCCTGCCTGCTTATTATCTTCCTGCATCTCCTCTCAATCCTAAAGAAAAACTGCTACCTGGGTTCATATATATTCACCTTATGAGTTACCTTTGAACTGCAGTTCTAAAAGATCTACCGACCGCAAAAACAGCGGAGTGCTCGCTGCTTGCCGGCCGCATCAGTGATCGGTGCGTCACCGGATGACAAGTTGATGCGCCCCGCTCCACAGCGAAACACATCAGGCGCAAATAAAAGACAGAATAAAGGAAATGAACCGACATGAACGATCGCGTGTTAAATTAGTTTTTGAGGTGGCGACACCTGATTTGATAATGTTACTGTGGCCGTGCTCAGGACGCAAATCTACCGACCGCAAAAACAGCGGAGTGCTCCCTGCTTGGCGGCCGCATCAGTGATCAGTGTGTCGGAGGACAAGGTGATGCGTCCCGCTCCACAGCAGCGAAACACATCAGGCGCAAATAAAAGACAGAAAACATTAAAGGAAATGAACCGACATGAACGATCGTGTGTAAGTACCGACGCTCTGGCACAGCGCATCCCCCCCCCCCCCCCCCCCCCCCCCGAGCGCAGGAGCTTGTCACCTGCTGATAGCAGGCTGCTGTCTTTTCCGAGGGCTGCATCTTGCTGGTCATTATCATGTGACAGCGACTAGTCGATGACAGGCATAAAAAGTCCCTATAGTGAAGTCAACTAGTTCATACAACCCCTATTGCTCCCCAGTGTTCTGCAACTCACGTTCTCCTTGAACTTGATATCAAATGTTCGCCTCCTCTTCGTCTCCGCACGGTTAAAGTTACCCTCGCGGTCTATCACTGGCAAATCAAAAGTGAGACGATGACACAACCGCCCCCCGTACTTGCTTGTTACCACATTCCACCCGGCCACAATCAGAGACCGGCCGTTATTCACCTCCGCCGACTCCGACACCGGCCAAAATATGAGACCCGGCCGTTAATTGAATACAGGCCAGTATTAGAGGATTTACGGTATATGCTTTAGGGCTCCACACAGCACAACAGGTTAGACGGAAGCATACTGGAGTCTGGATGATCACAACCAGGTAGACGGTTAAGACATGTCTCACTGGCTTATGTGAGACATGTCTGTCTTTTAGATTTGTGCTGCAAGTCACAAGGTAAACCAAAGCAAGGCGCAATCACATATCTTCCTGAGCTGTTCTTGAAAACAACTTTGCCTTAATCTTGTGATGATTTCGGTTTTCTCTCCCAGGTTTTTGATAATGAATGATGAACTGTAAATGGTCTTCTCAAAGGTCTTCTTTATCCCCAATGTAATGCTTACAACAGCGCAGAAACCTGGCATTGTGAGTTGATAAGAGAGCTGTTTTACTGTAACTGTTAATGTCCTCCAACAGAGAGTTTGGTGAAGTTAACTGAAAACATGCGAGAACTGCGAACTTCTTGTTTGTCCTGCTTTGTGTACTGGAGTTGGAAGTATACCATAGCAACAAAATTGTCTTTATGATTCTTAGAGGAGTATTGTTGTTAGAGTTTTTCCGGACCAGACCTTCAGGTACACAGGACTGTTTTTGAGTCCAGCATGCTGCTAGACCAAACCTTATATTTATTACCTTTTAGTTTTATTTCTTAGTTAATTATGTCAGACTACTAAGATAAAGGTTGCCTTGAATGAAACATAACAAAACAAAAACACCTGAACTTAAGAGTACAGAAATGTTTTATTAGAAAGTCAGAACAAGGGTGACCAAGTTTTATTACCTCATGTTTCGTCAAAGCACCCGCTGAACCACGAGCCCCCATATGCCCTGACCATAAATGGGCAGGGAGGGACGTCGGTCCTCGGAGGGAGCCAATCACAGCTCGCTGAAAGACTCCGAGCACAGGAAGTGAGTCACACTGATTGTAATATTACGTTTCTGTTGCTGCAGCACCGAGAACAAGGAAGCAACATGTGCCAACCATAATAACTCTAACAGCACATTACTACAAACAGGCGACACAAGAGCTGGAAACTCACTGACTGCGGAATATTCATACACAACACACTGCCGGAACTGTGAGTAGGCCTACAATGTTTTTATTATCTTATGTGTGTGTGAGTATATATATATATATATATATATATATATATATATATATATATATATATATATATATATATGTTTTTTTCTTTTAATTTCACGAAAAAACTAAGATTTTTCTTTTAAAAATACGCGTTTACTTGTCTTATTAAGGGGACAGGTAGCTTTTAAATGTAGTTTGAGTTAATTTTGATATCTATATAACTCATGTTTGATACGAAAACAAAAAAAAAAGTTACTATAAAAGTTAGTGTTAGTTTTGAGAATGTACCGAAACGACTCATCCGTAGGCTGGTTTCTGCTAACTTTCTGAGTTTCCACTGGGGGTTTCCGCAGTCAGAAAAAACAAAAGCGTTGTTTTCCTCCATGTAGCTCACAGGTTTCCTCTAACACCACAGGACGAAACCGAGAGACAAAAGAAAATGAAGAAGTACATTTTAATCCTCGAGACAGGAGCACGTGCAGCCCTTAAGTGTCTCAGCGCGTGCTTTGTGCTTCCACGTTGTGTCGTTAAAAGAAAGGTTTAGTCACCAGCCGAAGTCCGCTTGGATTTAAAATAGTTCAAAGTGTTAATTATACTCACGTTCATCTGCTGCCCATCATTTAAACGTTGTTTTAAGAACTTAAACATAATTTATTCTAAACCTTCACGGGGGGGGGGGGGGGGGGGGGGGGCTTTGTTTCTGTTGTTATCTTCAGTGTTAATTGAATCAAAGAAGTCTCAGACAAAACAAACACCAGCAATAAAGTGGAAATCATCAGTCAGTTGGATGATTTAAACCAACCTAAACCATAAGTTATGATACTGATGAGCAGTAAAACATGGGATGTAACATATGTGTGTGTGTGTGTGTGTGTGTGTGTGTGTGTGTGTGTGTGTGTGTGTGTGTGTGTGTGTGTGTGTGTGAAACCATGTAAATAAAGTTGTATTCCATTTCAGTAAAAACAAATAGAAATCAGATTGACTCAAAACTGCCTAATTAAAAAAAAAATTACTACGTCTATATGCACTCAAAGCATCTTACCACATTCTAAACATTGTCTAAATTATTTAATATAATAATTCTCAATCTTTGCTACCAAATATAGATATTTACTTTTATTTTGAATCAAATCCAAACATATTTAATGATTATTTATTTGTACAATTACCTATTAATATTATTGAATTAAATCAGAATATTATTATTAAAACTAAATATTTATATAACCTCAAACTCAGTCTTGCATCAAAACATTTTAATGAGTGAAAATATGTATTAGTTACATTAATATTTAGATTGATGAACATAACAATTCTCAAGTTTCACATTAAGTGAAATAACAGTAAAAATAAAAATGTTTTTGGGGCTTTTTTGCAACACTCAAAATCTTTAAAAGTTTAACAAAACCTATGATATTAGCAGGTAATTAATTTCAACACACTTCATATTAAAGCACCACGGTGATGTGTGTTATTAGTTTTTAGCCTCTAAGTATCGTTTTGACTGAATGGCTTATTAAATTTTGAAACCCGCTGTCTGCTGGAATACAACAAGGCCTGTTGGTACTCTCAGCAGTCTCAGTAACAGTAGGTTGGGCTCATTAGTAAATGCATGCAGTAAGGTGTTTTGGTGGACTCCGGTGATGAGTGCAACGCAAAACAGAACAAACACGCAATTTTCATTTGCAGACTTGTAACTGAGCTGCATTACTGCATGTGTTTGGATATCTAAATACGAGGCTCAGAGCACACGTGTGCCCTCATGTGATCATTTGTTGAGGCTTGGCAGTTGCCGCTACTCTCACTTGTTGTGTCTTCACTGCACTTCAGAGAAATTTGAGGCTTCATCTCTGAGAGCAAATAATAATTTTCCCCTCGCTGAGCATTACTCAAACTGAGGCGTGTTGAAAGCCACAATCACAAACAACTGTCTGCACCTCAAAGTTCAAGGCATAACTTTCTAGTCAGGGACAACAACAGCAGGATGTTCACTCGCACGGCTTTGGCTGGTTCAGCTGCAGGGTTTCGGGTCAGCTCGACCCAAACAGCTGTACTATCAGAAGATAAACAGAACATAGTGTGTTGGATTTGCATTCACGCGTCACTGGTTTGCATCTTGTTTGCGTGGCTTTAAACTGCTTTTAATTGCCCATCATGGAAGTGTCAGCATCTGTAAAACCCCAAAGCTAGCTCACCTGGCTGTGAACAGCTGAGAGGTGGCAGCAGCAATGAGAGGTTTTAGCTCCATCGCTGAAGTTCCTGCTGCTTCTCAGCTCCACTGAAGGGATGTTTGTTACACAACAGATGCACCGAGATAAAGGTGTGTGATTCATTTTCTTTATTTTGCTCAGACATCATGAAACAAGAGGTGAAGGCTGCTGTCAACTTTCTGAAACGTCTGGCTGTGGCAAGAGGGAAGATGGGCGAAGCCAAAGCAGAACTGTTCGCCAAGAAGCTCCAGAAACTTTTATGTGACAAATACGAAAAGCACTGGTACCCTGACTGTCCCAGCAAAGGCCAGGCTTACAGGTACCCACCAGAACAGAGATGCTGTAGAATTTCTCAAAGAATCAGACCCTCACTGTTTAATGTTGCAACAGGTGCATCAGGATACACAACGGCTTTCCATGGGATGAAATGCTGCTGAAGGCCTGTGAGGAGAGCGAGCTCACACCCTGTAGTCTGGGGCTTCCTCCTGATATAACGCTGTGGATCGACCCGATGGAGGTGTGTGCAAGGTGAGTGATTGACTGGCAAAGAAATGACACAGAAACGTGTTACATCGAGTCTGAGAACGAACAAACAGAAGAACTCCTCTCTCCTACAGATCTGGGGAGAACAGCAGGCCCTTCACAATAGCTCGATTCAATGAGATGGAGGAACAGGAGGATGAGAAGGGTGTGAAGGGGGACCACGATGACTCCGCCCTGAACCTGGACACGTCGGATTACCACTCTGCCACTTCTTCAGACTGTGGTTCTACCGCGTCCAGCGACACGGAGGAGGAGGTGAAAGACGGCAAGCTAGAAGAGAAACTGGTGGAGGGCATGAAGAAGGAGGTGGCAGATGGAGGCGCCCACACAGTCACCATGGTGCCCAGGGTTCGGAAGTGGCACGGAGAAACACTAAATAAAGTCAGATACGTCAAGAAGAAGGTACTTTTTACTTCTTTGGTTTGTAAAGACCATCTGTTAACCCTGAGCCTTCTTTAGAAGGCCGTCGGTGCGTCCCACGTTTCAGTGTCGTCTTTAAAAAACACTGATAAGCTTCAGTGTTGCTAGGAACGCCGTGTTCTGTCATGAATGTGAGCGTTTGAGTCTGACACACACACACACACACACACACACACACCTGTCATAAAAAGTCACTGTAGTATTTTATGACTTAAATAAAATTACAATATTTGACTCAGGCTTCCAGGAAAACTTTAAACTTTATTTTTCTTATTTTCATTCTTCAAATAATTTCATCTTTAATTGAATGGCCACAAAACAATTAGAGCCAGTTTCAGCGTTAAGTTGCAGCGAGCTGGTTTGGGCTTGGGTAAGACCAGCACATGTGACCTTCCAGCACGGGAGCCGTCGGTGTCAACACAACAGCTATAGGCGCTGAGCCTGAGAAAACCTTGGAAAAGTTTTTTTCCCTCCTGATACGTCCACAGATGTTACCCACTTCTATCGCTGACTACACATATAGAATATGTGTAATTTTCAGATTCTTAGTATAAATAAAGCATTTTATTGGCTCTGTAGTATTTAATATGTGATTTTATAGAAAAACCAATCGTATGAGTTGGTTACTGCATCGTGTCAATGTTGTACCAGTGGGCAGAAGACTAAACAGTTTTGATGTACTGGGTTTTTAACCGATCCCGTTAAAGGGGACAGCTTTTAGAAACAGGCATGATGCATTTGGCATTTTAGGGATTTAAATGACAAACACTGGAGACAAACAGACGAGTGGAGAACATACCCAAGATTTGAACACTTTTCCGTCATTAGGGTTCCAAGCCCAACGGGCAGGGAACCCTAATGTATTTTTTTTATTTTGTTCTTGGTGTTCCTTGAAATGTGAGTAGATTTTCCTCCAGTGAGGGAGATAACGAAAAGACAAAGATACATCCTCTGACACCAGTCACCAGGACCAGCTGACACATCTACTGGCAAGCTCTAATTAACCAGCGCGGAATGGCTCTGAAAAACGTTCCGTCGACAGAGGAGATCGAGAACATTCAAAAGTCTCTCGAATTTGTGTCCGAGGAAGTGACTGCTGTTGGAGCGCAACAGAAGCAGATCTTAGATCTTCTGGAGGAGGTGAAACTTGCGTCTTCAGAATGTGGAAAAAGACAAACGCATCCTGGCTCTGGAGCAGCGGGTGGACGAACTGGAGCAGTATTCTAAAATGAATGAAGTGGTCATTATGGGGCTTCCACTAAAACCGCACAGTTATGCTTGCGCTGTAGCTCCAAACAATATGGAGCTCAGGGAGGAGGAGGAGGAGGAGAGATCAATGGAGCAACAGGTGGCCTCCTTCCTTCATAGTAAAGGGATCAAGTTGGACCTGGATCACATCACCCGCAAACCAGGAGGAACAGTGAACATCCTGCCATCATATTGAGGTTTGAGAACAGAAAAGACAAGACGGCACTCTTAAAACAGGGACGTAAACTGAAAGGAACAAATGTCTTCATAAATGATCACTTAACAAAGAAAAATGCTGACATTGCCAGGACAGCTAGATACCTGAAAAATAACAGAAGATCCATCATACCGTATTTTCACGACCATAGGGCGCACCGGGTTATAGGGCGCGGGCGGGGGCACGGTAAAACGTACCGGTAAAACATCTGTGCGGGCTCGGGACTCGGAACATATCAGTGCAAACCAGACATTGTGAAAATCATAAACAACCAAAAGCATGCTTCACTTTACTGGTCTAGTCCTGGTTCAGACCTGGTTTAGAGCGCACGTGCACTTCCTCATTGCATGCGCTGACGGCTCGTGCGCTTCTAATGGGCTTGACACATGGGAGGCAACTTCACCTCTCCTCCATTCATTTTCAATGAGACATGCGCGACAAAGCGATAATCGCGGGTCTCCCTCCTACTAAAGCCAGGCGTACACTGGGAGTGCTGCAGGAGGACACACAGGGATTTATGGGGGTTGGATGAGGAAAACGAAATAAAGAAAGTAAATCTGTGTTTTGTGATCAGTTTAATTTGACATGAACACGACAAACACGCTTTGTTGACAATCTTTGTGAGTAAAAAAAATGTGTAGAAATAAAAACAAACAGCATGTGTTATTAGGGAAATGCCGGGCGAGCAGTGTTGATGCATGATTGCGCATGCTCCTTGAGCGGTTCCGGTACTTTTTGGGTCGCAGCGCCGCTTCAAGCGCTGATGCGCTGTGTTGAATTTCAGAATGTGTTTACCGGTAGTTGGTGGATTTCGCCACATAAACTTTCCACATGAACAAAATCATATGTGTGTTATTAATAGAAAATAGTGTGATTTGAATTGTGTTTATTAACCCTCTGGGGTCCATGGACGCGTATCCGCGTCTTTTGAACAGGTCTGATTTGGGACGCTGTAGCAGCAAGACTCCGCCTCCCTGAGTTTTGGTTTCAATTCAGCTTTAAAAAGGAGATTATAAACTACACCCCAGTTTTTAAATTTTATTAATAGGCAACTTAAAAGCGGAGTTATACTAAACAAAAAAAACTACCTATTTTTAGCCAATCTGACAACTTGTCAAAACATCAGTTTAGTCATCCGTGAGAGGGAATGTGCTTGTGAACATAAAAAACCCACAAAAACATGAGATCCTCTTGCTGTTGGTGGAAGTCTCACATATTCAATTGATAAAAAGTATCATGTAGCTGAGAGAGAGAGGAGGGCTGCACGAGATGTGCTCAGAAAGGAGCCGCTTCGCGGGGAAAGGAGTGGGGCAAACGGAGTAACAACAAAAAATTTGACAGTTATTGACGGTAAACTTCATATTTTGGAGCGATCCGGACAGAAATATTGTCGCTGCAGTTTAGTAGGCTTTTATTAGGCTTTAATAAAGGATGGTGAGAAGGATAAATGTCCACCAGGCAGTTCAGATAGTACGGCTGTTTTTTGAACTGGAAGCA
This sequence comes from Nothobranchius furzeri, assembly GCF_043380555.1. Classification (NCBI taxonomy): domain Eukaryota; kingdom Metazoa; phylum Chordata; class Actinopteri; order Cyprinodontiformes; family Nothobranchiidae; genus Nothobranchius; species Nothobranchius furzeri. The sequence continues at coordinate 38,304,787 of NC_091745.1, read as the reverse complement.
GAGGAAGTGGACGGAGACTCACAGCCGGAGTCTGAGGCAAATAGCGAGGATGTTGATGACGATGTGGCAGATCCACAGGTCTGTCTTCGCTCACGTCCGCACATTCATGCCACGACCCTTGTCTTCTACTACGTTCGTGTCTCACAACGACACAATAGGCGCACCGCACCATAGGGCGCGGCGTACATTTTGGAGAAAATTTAAGACTTTTAGGTGCGCCTTATGGTCGTGAAAATACGGTACCTGGGTGACAAATTGTAAAATCTTTATTAAACTCAATGGAAGTCCTAAAGAAGCAACAGTAGTGGTGGTGAGACACATACAAGAACTTAAGTATTGATGATGTGGAACTAGCCTTATAGCTTAATATCGGCCTATGTGTCTGTTCATGCATGATGCCTCAAGCATACGGACTCCATGAGTACTGAGATCAATGAACTTATGCAGAGGATATCTGACTTAGAAGGAATGCGACTGGAGGTTTCTGAGTATACAGAATTCAATACAAGCTATTTAGGAAATGAAATAGACCCGGACAATAATTTTCTTGTCTCCATCAAGAAAAGTTGTGTGTATTACTCACAAGAACATTTCAACAACAGCATCCATACTGAAGGCAAATTCTCAATCATACACTTTAATAGCAGAAGCATGTATACAAATTTTAATTCTATAAATGAATACCTGCAACATTATGTTCACCCTTTTAGTGTAATTGCCATCTCTGAAACTTGGTTCAATAAGAATAGGAGTTAATTTCCATATAGATGATTATAATCTTGAATATGTAAACAGGAAAAATAAATCAGGATGAGGGGTTGTGCCAAACATCCACAAAACAGTACAGTTTACGGTGAAAAAGCACGTCATTAGCTTTGGATAACATAATGGAATGTTTGACGGTGGAAATTCTTAATGAAAAGAAAGAAAACATTATTGTAAGTTGTACATACAGGCCACCCGGTTCGAATATGGACGTCTTTCAGGAAAGGATGGAGACTATTTTTCTACAGTGAACAAAAAACCAACATTCATATGTGGTGACTTCAATATTGATTTGTTGAACCCAACCAAACTTAAAACAACTGATGCTTTCATTAATACAATGTATAGCATGTCATTTTATCCTGCAATCACCAAGCCAAGTAGAATAACAACACACAGTGCCAAAATTATTGATAATATCTTTACTAATGATATGGCAGATGATGTAATCAGTGGTCTCTTTATATCTGATATTACTGACCATTTGCCCATTTTTATCATTACTGGGTGTGAAGTAAAGACAAAGAACCTGACATGGCCACCTACAAACAAATAAAAACAAAGGAAACCATTAATGTTTTCAATAATAGCTTGTCGTCACAGGAATGGAGTTCGATTTATAGAGAGACCAATGTGGACAAAGCATATAACTCCTTCTTAGAAATTTTTGATTCCTTATATAATAAATACTGTCCCACTATAAAATGCTCCAAGAAAAATAAATCTAGATCTCCTTGGCTTACAAAAGGAATATTAAATGTTTGTAAAAAGAAAAATAATCTTTATTAAAACATTTTATCAATTCCAAAACTAAAGAAGCAGAACAACGATATAAGATATACAAAATTAAATTACCTAATATAATAAGAGACAGTAAAAAACTGTACTATAGGAAGATATTATATGATAAAAAAACTAATCTAAAAAGAACATGGGATATATTGAATGGTTTGATTAAATACAAAACCACAAAGACAGGATATCCGAAATATTTTTGAGATGCACATGGAAACAAATGTAATATGGTATTAGCAATAGATAGCTTCAATTAATTTTTTGTTAATATTGGACCAAATTTAGCAGGTGAAATTCGAGACATCCCAATTGGACAATTTAATGAAAAGATTAAAGTAAACACACACTCAATGTTTCTTGCAGCTATAACCGAACAAGAACTTATAAATATTGTTTATAAATGCTAAAGCAAACAATCTACTGACTGTCATGACATAGATATGTTCCTGGTGAAAAAAGTTATAAATCACATCTCCAAACCACTCACCTACATTTCTAACTTATCATTTCAAACCGCTACTGTTCCAAACAAAATGAAAATTGGTAAAGTCATACCAATCTACAAAAATAATGATAAACACGTTTACCAACTACAGACCGATCTCATTGTTGCCTCAGTTTTCAGAAGTCTTGGAAAAACTCTTTAGTACACGACTAGAAAATTTCATTGATAAACATCACATAGTTAATGATGGACAATATGGCTTCAGAAATAAAAGAACAACTTCTTTGGTTATTATAGATGCCGTGGAAGAAATCACCAGTGCACTTGACAACAAAAAATATGCAATTGGAATTTTTATTGACTTCAAAAAAGCTTTTGATACAATAAATCACTCAATTCTGCTTGACAAATTGGAAAGATATGGAATTAGAGGAGTGGCATTGAACTGGGTAAGAAGTTATTTAAGTGGAAGGGTACAGTATATTAATATTGGACAGAAAAAGAAAAAAAATCTTGACATTGTGGTGTACCCCAGGGATCAGTACTGGGACAGAGTTTGTTCAATTTGTACATTAACAATATTTTTGAAACATCTACATCACTAAAATTTATTTTATTTGCAGATGATACAAACATATTTTATAGCAGTGACAATTATCCAAATCTTATTAAAAAACAAATGAAGAATTGATTGTTGTTAAAAGATGGATGGACAGCAATAAGTTGTCCTTAAATTTAAACAAGACTAAAGCAATAAAATGTGGTAATCAAGAAACAAAGTTTGAGTTGCCAATAAATATAGATGGTTTTCAAATTGAAATGGTACAAGAAAGCATATTTTTGTGAATCACAATAGACAGTAAACTGTCATGGAAACCTCACATCAGACACACAAAACAAAAAATCTCAAAAAGTCTATCGATAATAAATAAAGCCAAGTCATTTCTTGATTGCAACACACTTTGTGTATTGTATTGCTCCTTAGTTCTCCCTTATTTTACTTATGGCGCTGAGGTATGGGGGAATAATTATCAATGCTCCGTACAGCCTCTTTATATATTGCAAAAAAGAGCGGTCCGTATCATGAATAAGGTTGGATTCTTAGAACACACAAATCAACTTTTTTTACGATCAAAATTATTAAAATTACAGGATATAATTAAATATCAAACAGTTCAAATTATTTTCAAAGCATTTAATAAACTTCTACCAAATAATTCACAAAAGCTATTTATAATTAAAGAGCTGTCACATAGCCTAAGGAGAGATAAAATATTTAAATTACCACTGGTGCGAACAACACGTGAAAGCTTCTGTGTGTCTGTGTGTGTGGGATAAAACTTAAAGACTGATCACAAACAATGTCAAAATATTCAGATTTTTAAAGCACACTACAGAAGAACAGTCTGGTTAAAATACATTACAAATGAGAATGGGCGATGGTGTGAGTAACCCCCGGAGTATGTGGCAGGGACTAAATACAATCACATACTTTAGAGGGAAAACCAGAACACTGCAGACCACGGCCTTTCTGTGTGAGGATCTAAACGTATTCTATGCCAGATTCGACACAGCGAACACCATGAGACCGGACAGTGAGCGCACCGCGGATGAAGTCAGTACGCACACTGTGTCTGAAGAGGATGTGCGGAGGTGCTTCAGGAGGGTGAACGCACACAAAGCTACTGGTTCGGACGGGATTCCCGGCCGCGTCCTCAGGTCCTGCGCGGCTCAGCTGGCTGGAGTGTTTACACACATCTTCAACCTTTCCCTCTCTCTGTCTGTAGTCCCAGCCTACTTCAAAATGGCCACCATTGTCCCTGTACCCAAATCCTCCACCATCTCCTCACTGAATGACTGGCGACCTGTAGCCCTGACCCCCATCGTGAGCAAATGCTTTGAGAAGTTGGTCAGGGACTTCATCTGCTCTGCACTGCCCGACTCACTGGACCCTCTACAGTTTGCATACCGCCACAACAGGTCCACTGATGATGCCATAGCCCTAACACTCCATGCTGCCCTGTCACACCTGGAGAAGAGAGACACGTATGTGAGAATGCTGTTTGTAGATTACAGCTCAGCATTCAACACCATTGTTCCCTCGAAGCTGGACAGGAAACTGCAGGATCTAGGACTGAGCAGCTCCCTCCGCAGCTGGATCCTTAACTTTCTGTCTGACAGACGCCAGGTGGTCAGACTGGGCAGCACCACCTCATCCCCCGTCACACTGAACACTGGTGCTCCACAGGGGTGTGCGCTGAGCCCTCTCCTGTACTCACTCTACACCCACGACTGCACGGTCACGAGAAACTCCAACATCATTGTGAAGTTTGCAGACGACACCACAGTGGTGGGTCTCATCACCAACGACGATGAGACGGCCTACAGGGAGGAGATCAGCGCCCTGACCCACTGGTGTCAGGACAACCATCTCACCCTCAACGTCACAAAGACAAAGGAGATGATAATGAACTTCCGGAGGTGCAGAGGAGTACACACCCCCATCACCATCAACGGCGACGCTGTGGAGAGGGTGAGCATCTTCCGTTTCCTTGGAGTTCACCTGGCAGAGGATCTTACGTGGTCAGTGCACACGAACAATACAGTGAAGAAGGCACAGCAGCGCCTCTTCTTTCTCAGGAGACTGAAAAGATTTGGCATGAGCCGCCGCATCCTCAGGACCTTCCATTGCTGTGCCATTGAGAGCATCCTCACCGGATGCATCACCACCTGGTATGGCAACAGCACCGCTTACAACCGCAAAGCTCTCCAGAGAGTAGTGCGGTGTGCAGAAAGGATTATTGGAGGTGAGCTTCCCTCCCTCCAAGACATCTACAGGAAGCGGTGCCTGAGGAAAGCGGGGAGGATCATCAAGGACTCAAGTCACCCCAGCCATAAACTGTTCAGACTACTTCCATCAGGAAGGAGGTTCTGCAGCATCCGGTCCAGAACCAGCAGACTGAGACAGCTTTTTCCATCAGGCCATCAGACTGCTGAACACTTCACAGACACCTCACCCTCACTACTGAAACTCCAAAATTACACTCCATACTGTACATTAATGCCACTGTTTTGCACATACCAACCTCTGTACATTTATATCTCTTATTTTATTGTTTACTTTATTCATTTGTTAAATATGTATGTACGCATTATACACACACTCACATGCACACACGTAGAAAAATAAAAATAAACTGCTTAGCACACACATTTAGGAATGTATATACCTTAAATACTATATATATTATTACTTAGATCAGCCATTTTTATATTTTGCTTGTTTTTACGTTATTGTATTTTTGCACAACTGTTGCTGTGCAGCTCGCACACAAGAATTTCACTCACATGTACTGTACCAGTGTACCTGCACATGTGACGTGACAATAAAAGCAATTTGATTTGATTTGATGTGAGTAAAGCTGTATGGGAATATATAATGAATGATATTGACAAGAATTGTTAAATTGTCTAGACTACCATTATTATTATTGTTATGATTTTCTTTGTTCATAAGGTTGTTGAATTTGAGTTTTTTCTACATATTGAATGTTAAACTATTAGTGAAAAATAGGAGTGGGCTTGAATAAGCTTGGCTTCCGCCCACTCCCTTTCGAACATGCCTACAACAATGTCAGCTTGATTTATTATTGTTTTATCTTGTGAGGTTTATTATTGATTTATCTTGTGAGGTTTATTATTGATTTATATCCTGTTGTTAATTGTGATGTTATTGGTATGTTGGAAATAAATAAATGATGATGATGATGATGATGATGATGATGATAAAAGGCCAGAAGCACCATAATTATCCATCTGTGAGCCAATGCTGAGGAGATGTCCGTGTTTGTGGTGGTGACCTCTGATGAGAGGAGGATGCTACGTTGGCCATGTTTGTTGAGCTGTTTATTTATTTTACATAAATGGTTGCCTGGTTTACAATTGTAATTACTTGGATTATTAGATGTTTTCTTTTTGTGCTGCTTTAATTTTTTCTTTTAAACCAACATGGCTGAAAATGGCCTCAACAAAACTGCTTCCAAACCCGTTTTACATGATTGAAGGTCTTGTAGCTACACACTAGTTAATTGCTGTTTTGGTCACACATGTGAAAATTATAGATGTTAACTGTAATTCCTGACAAAACAATCAACGGTTCTAAAACTGGCGGTTCCATTGCAGTCCTTTATTTATACAGCGCCAAATCCAGCAAGAGCCATCTGCAGGACGTGGCACTGACCAATTCAGAACACATTTAGACATGTGGCGTTGATTTTAACTTCCAGAAGATAACATTTTAATTTCATCACGTTTTCTAACTTTCAGGTTCCCGCTGGTCTCCAGTACTTTTACCACCCCATCCCAGTGTGGCCTCAGTACAAGAAGGGAGCTCCGGTGTTCCTGACCACAGTGTGTGCACCTCCAGCACCACCACCTCCTCCTCAGCAGGTGTTTGGGTACTACATCTTACCGCAGCCGTCTCCTCAGTTCATCCTACCTCAGGCCCCCCTGCAGCCTTAGGGAGCCGTGAAGGCCTGAGCTGACCAGAAGTCTGAGCATGACTGAGCCATGTGATGCAACATCTCAAGTTGCCCTACAACTAGGCCAAAACATTTCTGTTTATTTTAAATTTACTTTTCAAACCTTTTTAATTTTTGCACACTTTTATCTTTCCTTTGATGCTTTGTGGTTGCCTCACAGCGATGCTGCTGAACTGGACCTAAAGCTGTTTAGTCGCTCTGCTAATTGTCTAACGTACAGCTTCAGGCACCGAGTGTGTGGGCGAGCTCAGGAACTCTCAGCAATATGGTTACTGCCAAATCACTGGGTTTATTTCTTGTGATCATGTTTCCCAATTCTACCCATTTAAGATTCGCTGTGAACAATTAGCCGGCGATTTATGTAAAATGTGATTCAGGGTTTTATTTTTGTTGTAGCTACGGTTAAAATATCTGTACATTAAGTACATTTCTTCTGAACAGCTTGTAAATATTTATTGAACATAACATTTATAAATGCACACCTTTGGTCTTTTTTAGCTTGTAATTTATTTGGCTACCACTAGATGGTGCTCATGTTACACCCAACAAATGAAATTGTGTTTTTTTTTTTAAACCTGGATGCTGTGCATGACAGATGAACCTTCAGAGCACAAATAATTGTTTTAAATCCACTGGCTCAATGTCATCTTTTATATTTATTGTAGATATTGTTTCTTCTGAAACTCTGCTAAAGCTTTATAACACTGAGATGAAATGCTTCACTTAAACTTGTGATCGTTATTTATTCTGTTCAGACTTTTCCCAGCTGGTGTGATCACTTGGTTATTTTGCTGTAGAGGTTTGTCAATTAAAACTGTTTTTACTTGAGTCTTTCATTTTGCATTTGTTTTATTTTCATTTAGCACACACATGGTGTTTCTCTCTCTCAGGTGAATCACCTGTCTGTCTGAACATGCTGCCCATACTTCTGTTCTAGAAGCTGCCATCAGCAGCAGGATGCTGCTGGGGGAAACTCCTGCGTAGAGTGCGTCAGTCCAAGGACATGACGCTGTTCCTCTAGTGAGAGTGTCTTTGAAAGCCACTCACAGAGGAAAGATGTTTGATGCCAATAATTATTTAAAACAGGCTTGTTTGTAAATGATTCTCCAGGGTTTTTTAAATAAACCTGGCTCTTAACGGAGCCGTTTAGTTCAATTTAAACCTGAAAGCACAAATTCCAGGTTTAATTAAACTTTGTTCATATGTTTCCATTTCTGTTGCACCTCTAACCGGATAGAAACCTAAAAGTGCCTCATAAGAGCCGGAAGTGTAAAACGTTAAAACAAGACAATAACTCAATTAGAGATAAACTCATAATTGATTATTTTGTCTCTGATTTTAAATGAATCAGTTATATTTAGACTTTACTCTGATCAAACACAGACAAACCTGCAGCTTTCATGCCGAAGGGGCGTTGTATTCCTTGTAAACACGCCATGAACTTGAAGATTACACACGCACGCGCCCATGACAGGCACTCTGAGAAGAATAAGCAAACAGGAGTCAGTGTCCTTATCAGAGCAGAAGGTAGCAGTGTGCGCAATCGCGCGTTCTGGTGACTGCGTTCCTTCAATGAGCACCAAACGGGACCAGAGCTTATGCGCGCTCCTCCCATCGGACTCCCCACCCAGGGAGGGCATCGCAGGTGGGACTGGTGCAGCTGAGAACGCCGACACGAACCGAAGGGAAGGCGGACGTCTCGTGTGCGCTCTGGAGATGGAGACCACGAACCACAGCCTGCGCGGCGACTCCAAAGTGGATTGCGTAAACGACTTGATCAGCCGAACTTTTGGGGACCCAGCGGAGGTGTCGGTGCCGCTGACACTGTCGGGGAAGCGGGTGACTCACGTGGAGGGGCAGGACCTCTACAGACTTCGGGACAGAAAGTTTTTGATAGAGGAGAAAAAGCGCCTCTGCGCGTTGGCTCTGGGCGCCGCTCTGCTCGGGATTGTTCTGATGATCATCCACTCTGAAATATGTCCCTACATTTATGAGCCGGTAGGTTTAACCAAACCACCTAATGACACATTTATGTTGCTCTAAAGGTAATAAAAAGGTGGAACATTTTTCATTATTAGGATCCAAACGTTTTAATTTCCTTTCATAGGGAAGGGTGTCCAAACATTTGAAGAAAATGGCCACAAGGATCAAGATTCATTTTGTGCATATGCCACAAAATGTGACTTTTTAAATTTAAATATGTTCTAAATGTTTAATGGTGATTTTTTTATTTGTTTTCCTCAAATAGGCATTTTAAGAGTTAGTACATCAACAGGAGAGACTAAAATCCTCTTAATCGAGGGTCAATTGGGGCCAAATAAAATCCCGTGAGGGCCACAAAGGGCCCCTGAGCTTCAACTTCCCTGGCATTTGAGCCTAAATCTGTACCTGAACCAGACTCACCATGAGTAGATATAATAGTTAACAAAATAAAAGCTCATTTAAATTTTAAAGGTAACACCTTTCTCATTTCCTTTAATATATGATTACAACTTTTACTTTAGTCTATTGACTTTCATTTTTGACATTAGGCACCAGAAAGTAAGCCCAGACAAAAACACTCGTATAAGTTATATTTTTGATTCCTTGATTAGCAGCTCTGCAGCAGACCCTG